>NC_081569.1:100281069-100633640 GCF_022355385.1 Mustela nigripes
GTTTTGATCAGGAAGGGATGCTGTACTTTGTCAAATGCTTTTTCAGCAGCTATTGAGAGTATCATATGGTTCTTGTTCTTACTTTTATTGATGTGTTGTATCACACTGACTGATTTGCGGATGTTGAACCAACCTTGCAGCCCTGGAATAAATCCCACTTGGTCGTGGTGAATAATCTTTTTAATGTACTGTTGAATCCTATTGGCTAGTATTTTGTTAAGTATTTTCGCATCTGTGTTCATCAAGGATATTGGTCTATAGCTCTCTTTTTTGGTGGGATCCTTGTCTGGTTTGGGGATCAAGGTGATGCTGGCCTCATAAAATGAGTTTGGAAGTTTTCCTTCCATTTCTATTTTTTGGAACAGTTTTAGGAGAATAGGAATTAGTTCTTCTTTAAATGTTTGGTAGAATTCCCCCGGGAAGCCGTCTGGCCCTGGGCTTTTGTTTGTTTGGAGATTTTTAATGACTGTTTCAATCTCCTTACTGGTTATGGGTCTGTTCAGGCTTTCTATTTCTTCCTCGTTCAGTTGTGGTAGTTTATATGTTTCTAGGAATGCATCCATTTCTTCCAGATTGTCAAATTTATTCTAAAGGCAATCATCATAACAACCTGTAATGGAAGCACTATTATCTCTACTTTATACATGAGTAAATTGAAGTGTAGAGAAGTTGAGTAACTTGTTCAATATAGTGGCTGAGGAGATAGACCCAGGATTAAAATGTCAATAGCCCAATTTACAGTTCATTCCTTTAACCACCTCATTCTGCCACCACCTGAAGAGAAGTTTAGGGACAATGGAAAACATGACTGCCTACTCTACTTAGCTTTTAATTTATAGAGCCAGTGGTTTGGTAGCATCTAATTCGTAGTGCAAATGGAGAGTTACTGGTTCACTTGTCAAAATGTTGCAGGGAAGACCTTTTCCTCTAAGGTCATCCCAGAAGTTGTCTTTTGGCCACTAAGAAAGTAATTCCCTATAACTACAGGTCTTTCATTTTTTATTTCCTCCTACATCCTTCTCCCCAGCTTGATGACTTCCACCAAATCAACTGATTCTATTCAAAAACAGTATTTAGAGCATCTCCATTGTAGTAAAACAAGAACACAATACTATTTGGTTGTTTAAAAACATATTATTATATATATGAATTATATTATGTTTAGCTCCCTTCTAGCTTTGGTATTCCAGTAGGTTCAGGAATTTTTTTTTTTTTTTTAAGATTTTATTCCTAAGCAATCTCTACACTTAACAAAGAGTTAAAACCTACAACCTTGAGATCAAGAGGTGCATGCTTCATTGACTAAGACAGCCAGGCACCCTTGTTCAGGATGTATTTGAATCATCCATACTCTAGTTGAGTCTTTAGATGCTGAAATTACTCCCTGGTAAAGATGACACATAGCTCTTTTTTGTCTCTCCTTTCCCTAATCCGTCTCTTTGAGAGTAAATTACTAAAGTTTACTTCTAACAGGCATGGTGCAGTGGAGACTCAGATGTTCCATTTTCCTTCAAACATGGTGGATGGTGCTTAGTTGGAAGAAGTTCTGGAGAACCGGAGAGAACAGAGTCCTGAAAGTCAGTCCCTTGCCTGGGGTTGATGCAGCATGTCTTTGAAGAAGAATGTCCAATAGGCTTTATTTCCTATAGAGTGGGAGTGCAGTTAGGTGAAGGATTTATATAAAGGTTCTTCCTAGTAATGCTCCTGCCTGTCTGATTCGTGCACTTACAGCTGAATTATAATCTCTGCTCCTCTCTGCAAATCAGAATCCTCTGCAATTTTCTAGTATATGTCTTCTCATGACATCAGCTCTGTCTTGCTCAAGTGCTGCCTCTGGCACTCACTATGTCTAACTGACTTCATCTCAGTTAATTCAAGGTTATAAGTCTCCTCCTGGTTCATCCAAAATTATAGATGAGTTTGATGTTAGATCAATGAATTTCTCTCATCCTGTAAAATGTGGCCAGAGAGCAGGATCATGTGGTAGTAACATGGACTTAGGACCACTCTTTCAGTGAGTGGAGATCAATCTCCAAAAGAGTGTGTAGGAGTGAGTGGGGGTGGGATGAAGGAGCATGGAAATCATAAATATGTCTGCTACATTTTCTAACATTGTTCCTTATTTTATTATATCATATTATGTATTTATTTATTAAAGATTTTATTTATTTGACAGAAAGAGATTACAAGTAGGCAGAGAGGCAGGCAGAGAGAGGAGGAAGCAAGCTCCCTGCCTAGCAGAGAGCTCTGATGACGCGGGGTTTGATCCCAGGACCCTGGGATCATGACTTGAGCTGAAGGCAGAGGCTTTAACCCACTGAGCCACCCAGGCGCCCCCATTGTTCCTTATTATAAAACAAAGTAATTTTTTAGCTGATATATTTACAGGGAAAATACAACCACGGCTAGTTTTCATGATAATGATCTACAGATCATGCTTAATCCTAAAGTGACTTCGGAATTCTCACAGACTAACTATGGTCACAGGGGAGGTTTTGCAATTACAGGTTGTTCACTTTCTTTGAAGATGGTAACCTGGGTATGCCCTACCCATAGCACTCCATTAATCAGGACATTAGGTTATTCCCCAATATATGTTCAAACTGCACGAGAAATTTTCTTGCATTTGGTATATGCATTTGATATAATTTCATGAAATAGAAAAATGTATTGTAAAAATTATAATTGCAATTGCCAAATCAAAAGTCTTTTTATTTTTTAAAAAAGATTTTATTTATTTATTTGAGAGAGAGAGAATGAGAGAGAACATGAGAGGGGAGAAGGTCAGAGGGAGAAGCAGACTCCCCGTGGAGCTGGGAGCCCAGTGTGGAACTCAGTCCTGGAACTCCTGTATCACAACCTGAGCTGAAGGCAGTCGCTTAACCAACGGAGCCACCCAGGTGCCCCAAAAGTCTTGTTATTAATGAAGAGAGAAGCCTAATTGGCCACAGTTAAAAAGTCATGTAACACTGCATGCTAATGAGGATGGGAGAATTCTTCTGTACTGCAGGTGGTACAGACATTCTGGAGAGTAGCGAGCAAATGTGAAGTGAAAATAAGTATACATCTTCCTCCTGACCTAGTAGTCTAACTCAAAGAAATGTTTTCATTGTCTAAGGAGGTATATATGAGAATGTTCAGAGCAACACCATTTATGGTAGTTGGGACTGGTGGCAACATAGGTATCCATTCCTGGAAGTAATGGATAAGAAAAGTGTTAGGATGCCTTCTACAATATGCAGCAGTTTGAAGTATTTAAGAAATAAACTAGATTTACATACAGAAGCATTAATGCATCTTAATAAAAGAATGTTGAGTGAAAAAGTAACAGAAGAAGAGCTTCATGCAATATTGCTTTTGTAAATTAGAAACAGGTACTGCAGAAAACAATGCTAAATTATTCAAGGACATGTGGATATCCAAGGACACATAATAAACACATTAGAGGGCCTGCCAATGGAAGGAAGGACAACAGAGTGGGGATGAAAGATAAAGGGGGAAGATAATAAAACTTATAAAAAGAGAGAGAGGGTTTTGCACAAACAGATGCTAGTGAGCCTCAAACTGAAAAACATGATAATTCTCAATCTTGTACAAACCAAGGTCCAAAGAAGAAAATAAGTCAAGTAGGAGGGGGTGACAGATAGGTTAGGAGGGAAGCCCACTTCTAAGTTGTGGGAAGACTTGAAGCCAGTGACCCTTGGCTCTAGGTTCTCCCTTCTTTTGGTCCCCAGCACTAACTTGGGTTGAGGTTACCTGGTTCTTGCTGCCCTATGTTCTAGCTGTCTGAGATAGAGGGAGGACAGGTGAAAGCCACTGGCAAGGCTGAGTGCCCATTGGAAAACTGATTATGAGCGGCAACCAGGACTCTCCATGAAAAGCAGCAGAAAGAGGCTCCACAGCAGCCTAGGACTCTTTCAGACCTTGGTTTCTTCCCTGGAAAAGTGAATTGGTCTCATCTCAGATCTTTGCTCTGAAGTCACGATGGTTTATGATTCTCCCTTGTACAAACTCATCGCTGATGAAAGCATGTAGAGAGACAGTGCCCAGAAAGTGTGTGCCCTCTCTTCTTTGTGGCCTGACTAAGGAAACAGCCTGCTGCCCTCCACGACCCAGTGGCCAAGTGCACACGGGATCTCGTCCCAGCCGCCTTCCTGTTAGATAGAGGAGTCAGGCAAACACGTTTGCTCTGATCCTTTAAAAAAATTCTTCCTTGGAATTCTTCTAAGGAAATGTGATATGCAGAGATAACAGATAAAACTGGCATGTTTAAAGTTGCCACTTCAGGGGCTGTTTTCTATTAATCATCCCTTTAGGTGATTAATTCTTCAGGATCGTCTGAAGAATAGGGAATAAGGTAGAATTACACTCTGTATAGGAACCATGTGAGAGCAGGCTCTTCTTTTAAAAGGCTCAAACTACAAAAAGCAAGAACATTCTAAAATGAAGTACTCTTCTTGTCAAAGACTTCTTTTATTAGGAAAATATTGAAACATCCCCTCTTCCTGATTTCTTCGGAATATTTCCATTTTCTGCCCAGGACTTTAACATCTCTTGCCTCAGCAGAAATGGACGTTTACTCTGTAAGACAAGGTGACAAGGTTATTAAAATCAGTGTGAATGTGCATCCCCTCTTTTCCCGATAGCCTCAGTTCTCAGCTGTTTTCTGAAGAGGTCAGTGTCCACCTGTAGCACTCAGAGAGATGGGCTTCATTAGAGGAAGGCTGCCAAGGGGTTATACTCAATATGTAGCATGCCTATGTTGCCCGATGTTGGGCGGGGGAGCATCTTTTAAGCCCCCCCCCTCCCCCGGGGCTGAATTATACATTTGCATTTCTCCTGATGAAGAACGGTCCCTGTCAGTTTTTCTGGTTTGGGAGTCTTTCACGCAGAACAACAGAAATATCCGCCCCCATGGAATCAGCACTCTGTGGCCCATTGTTGGGTTGGTGGTCAGATCTGCTGCTCTACCCCCCACCCCCGCCCCCTGAGGAAGATCCACCTCGCTATTGGTGATTACTGCAAAGGACCAGATGTTTTTCTTTAACCTCCTATTGGTTCTAATCTCCCTCAATCTTTGATCCCAGCCCCACTTGAAAGTAACCCCTCATTTAGCTCCTCTTGGGTGGTCCTCGGTAGAGATTTAGTTAATTCTAACTTCTTGTACGGTCTTCCCCCATGTGCTTCCATGGTAAAATTCTACCTTTCTAATTGCTAAGAGGAAAATTGTTAATCCTTTTGATTCAGGGAGCAGTGTAATAGCCTGAAAATTGGCAACTTAATTGAAAAACTCAGAAATTGCTGAGTCCTTGTGGTAGCCCTGTAATAGCATTTCCTTCCCCATTCTTCCCCTTTTTTCCCCCAAAGTAAAATAAAATAAAATAAATGAAATGAAATGTTATTTTAAACATGCTTACAAAAGACTCTCTTCTCATTATCTCTCTATTCCAAGATTCTGTTTGGATTTCTAGGCATGCTCTCAGGTATTTTACTGCTTGCTACAGATCGGGTTAATGGGTTATTATAGAAAATACTCACCAGCAATAGAGGAAGGACATGTGACACGGACTAATGGGAAATAGAAATTCTTCCCCTCCCTCCTTTTCCATTATGTAAGAATAAACAACTTTAAATTGCTCCTCTTCGATTCCCAGGGCTGTCTAGGCTACATATGTCAAATGTCAGTGTGCGTTTTGGAGATTAGGTTATTCTGCAATGCGACTGGTATATATTAGTACTCTCTTGACTTCATTATCAAAAGCTAACCAAGCAAGCTAGTCTTTTGAAAGAGATTTCCAATTTCACTTTGGGTTCATAAAAGTAAGTTCTTTAAAAAATCTGGGAATAAAAAGGTTTCTCGGTTCTTGGCATCGTCCATTGATCTTACTTATGAATAGAGAAAAGGTCAAGGATTTTGCTTATTTGTTTTCCATAGGCACTCTAAATTTTAAAAGATTTGGAGACTTTTAAGGGACTTTTAAGAGACACTTAATTTGTTACAGATGCATTAACATATTGAATTTATGTGAAAGAGTGAAGGCCAGGCAAAGGATATTGGGTTCATTATTTATTAGTGGAGCTAGTCAAAACTTCCCTGTTTTAACCAAGTGGTGGTTTGGCCCCTTTTCAAGAAGCCATCTCTTAATATTGCTGTCCCTAGCAATTAATGTACACTGAGAGAGTGGGTGTGACTTTGCAATACCCAACCATATTGGATTCTAGACTATGCAGGTCTATCTTGCTTCCGTCCGGAGTGGAAATGGTGCTTCTGGGTAATCATTTCAAAGTATTTGCTACTCTTGCTTTCTACTCAAAACAAAACTCATCAATGAGGCCTGCAGTTGTGCAGAGTCTGAGTTCTCCCCATCACGGCTCAGTTCCCAGCATATCTCCCCATACTTTCTCCATGCCTGACACACTGGCTTTTTCTCAGTGCCTCTTACCATGCTCTCTCCTCCTACATGGAAAAGCATTCCCTGACCATCACACAACTTACTTCTGCTCAGTGTCTGTCTCCTCATGAAAGTCTTCCCTGCATGACTGTGTCATGTCTATTATGGTGGGTCCTCATATTATCATGCTCTTCACAGTCCGGTATCAATTTTGTACTTATGTCTTATTTAATTGTCTTTCTACTCCACTATTTTGAGAGCTCCACAAGGGCAGAGGCAGGGTTGAGTCTTGTTCGCTTTTCTGTCTCCAGTGCCTAGGAACATGTAGCAATATCCAATAAATGTCTGTAGAATGAATGAAAGAAGGAATGAACGAAAAAGTGAAAAAATGAATGAATAACATTAAGGTTCGCTGAGCTGCCTCTGACAATTTCATATATAAATTCAATGTTTTTTCCTGAAGTCCTTACGTTTGGGTGTATTTGCATCTCCTCTCTTGTATTATTAAATTTCTAGAGGGTGAAGACTGACTTTTAGTCTTCTGAGATAAGTTTCTTTGGTCCAGTCCTCAGTACAGTCTCAGACAGTGGTAGGACCCAGGACCACCCTATGATGTTTTAGAACAGAGAACACAATAACACACACTCTGCTCTTTTCCTGCACAGAGAAGGGCATTCAAATTAAAGGGGAGAAGAAGTACAGACAGCATAAAAAGACAAAGGCAGACTGAAAGGTATGTGGGGAGGTATGTGGGTATGTGGACCTTCGTTAATGCCTCATCAGACTTTCAAGGCTGATTTAGTGTGTAAAAAAGTCTAGAGTTTCTCTGAGCACCAGCCTGCAGCAGCCACTTTCCTATTTTATGCCTTGGGGAGATATGCCTAGGCTCCACTGGAATCCCAACTGTCAAAATCCTATGCCATTAGCTATGCAAATTGCTAACCATAAACAATTCTGTCCTGTAATGACAGAACTCAAAATGGAAAATTAAAATTGACCATGCTGTGTTCCAGTTGCCTATCATTCTCTTTATCCTCTCATTTAGTCTTAGGGAGCTTTTGTCCCTTTACAAATTTTTTAATTAAAACACAGTTCCAAGGCCCTCAGAGTGACTCTCAGGGACCCCGACCACTCTGGCTGGCCCTGAAGGACTGCTAGCAATAAATGACTTGCCTTTAAATAATTGCGCATATCCCTAAAGTTTTCTATCAGATTATCTCGGCCAGAATCCAAAGTTTCTCTTTCAAATTAGCTTTACCTTTAAGAACAGAAGCTAGAATCCAGTATTAAAACTAGTTTTATGAAGTTTTCCTACATACTTTTGCTACTATTTCACATTTTAATTAATATTTTTCTTCAAAATTGCGTTCTTGGGGAGCTGGTTAAGCATCTGACTCTTGGTTTTGGCTCAGGTCATGATCTCAGGGCAGTGAGATCAAGCCCCACCTAGGGCTCTGTGCACAGCATGGAGTCTGGGTAGGATTCTCTCCTTCTCCCTCTGCAATCACCCTCATCTCTACAATAAATATATAAAACTTAAAAAAATTTTTTTTTAATAAAATTGTGTTCTTGAGAGATTTAAAGCAACAGTCCAATTTTATTATGTCTTCTACCCACGTTTGTGCATGTAGAGTTCATATTGTTGATTCGAATGAGAAAAGCTACCTTTTTTTAATAAGAAAAGTTTACCTTTTCTGTTGGTGACTACCAAGGGGAAAACACAATATTATCAAGCTATTTCTTCTCTACTCTACCCAGTGCCTGTCAAATTTGGAAACAAAACTTTGAAAGTCTCACACTTCCAAAAGGAGTCCCTGTGGTAAATAGAAGCTTAGCCCTATGCATATGATAGTGCTTTTAAAAAGCCTTTAAACATAGGTAACAATGTGTCTTAGAGACTGGAACTATTGATTTATAAAGTTAAGTGTGAATAAAATCTAAAGATAAATAGTGTATCATTAAAAAGTGAAATAATATTATTTTGATTCATACTTGACAATTTTTGAAAGAATGTTAAGCTCTTACATAAATACATGGCTTCCCCAGCTGTTCAAATAGTATGATTAATTAAATGGATTCTGTCTGAAAACCAACACTGGCTCTTGTTCTCAAGTTGCAAATATGTCCAATGTAAAGGGAAATGGAAAAGTATTTCTCTGGTATCTACTGCATTTGAGGTAAAGAATTAATGTTGTTAAAATACCAAAGTGTTCCTTATTATGTGTTTGTGGTGTGTGCAAGTGTATGTGTGTGTGTACGTGATACTTTTTTTTAATGGCAGGAAACTTCACCTATAATGAACTTAGCTATTTGACAATCTCATCCATCCAGAATAAAGCCAAGAATCTGTTAAAAGTCAACAAAGGAGACCACTTAGAAGTCCAGATAGAGGTGATCAAAGCCCACTCATACATCTCTTGATTTAAATATAGAAAGAAAAAAGTCATAGACCTTCAATTAGAATACTACTATTTTTATTTTAGTATAATTTAAATAATTTGCCTGGAGGGTACAAAGCATGAAGAGATTGCTGAGGCAGATTGCAGTGGTTGACTGGGGCCAGGGAGTGGAAAGGCTTAAACCAGAACACACTGGGGAGTCAATAAAAGTTCAGACTAGGAGAGAGACATTATTGGACATGTTCTTTAGGAAAATTAATCTAAGTGTAGGAATGTATTGCAGAGGCTGGAAATCAAAGGCAGTTATTGGACTATTGCTTTAGTCCAGAGATTATGGCCTTAGTCCAGATGAGCAGTAATAAGATTCTGAACAAGGGTACAGAGAGAAAAGTAAAGTCTTAAGAAATTTCATGAAATAGTAAAAAGGACTTAGGAATTGTTCAGGTTGGGAGACAAGAAGAGAGAAAAATCAAAGGTGTTTTTAAAAATTCAAGTCTGTGGAACACCTGAGTGGCTCAGTCAGCTAAGCATCTGCATTTGGCTCAGGTCATGATCCCAAGGTCCTGGGATCGAATCCCGCATGGGGCTTCTTGCTCTGTGGGGAGCCTGCTTCTCCCCCTGCTTGTGCTCTCTCTCAATCTCTCTTTGGCAAATAAATAAATAAAATCTTTAAAAAATGTGATAGTGAAATGGTGTTATGGGCAGAATTTAAAAACACAGGAAGAATAATAATAAGTTTGGGGGGAGGTAGAGAAAACAGTGAATTCAAGTCTGCAATTTGAGGCACCAGTAGAATATCCAAGAAGAGATGTCTAACAGCAGCTGCAAATGCGCATCATACCATCTCTGGCACCAGCCATAAAACAAAAGCCACAACAGCTAATATTTCCTGAGCTCTTCCTAGGTGTGAAGCATGCTCCAACATGTTTCATGTGTTTAATATTCACAACTCTTTCACGACATAAGTACTATTTTAAATTTGCATAAATTTTTTATTTTAATTAATTTATAATGTGTAAAACTAATTTCATAATCATTGCAAGAATGAAATCCATAGATATGTGTGAGAAGTCAAAAGAAAGAATAAGAGGTGTTAAGTGAATCACAGGTGTTTTTCTTCCTAAATAATGTTTAGAGAAAACTAGAAGCAATATCCAAAAAAGATACTTCCTTCAAGAGAAAAGGAAAAGCTGCATTAGAAAAGGAGAAAATAGCAAAACTACAATAAGTAGGAAAAAAGAATTCAAACAAATACTACCCCCACCAATAAAACAGAAAAACTACAGCAATCTTGGCCTCTTTAGGAGAGAAATGGTCTTTCCCCATTTACTAAGATCTAGAGTTCTCATTATATAAGAGCTCAGTGGATAATTGATGTTAAAATGATTCCAGAAAAAAAAAATGATATTTCATATACTCCTTTAGGAAAGCAGAAAAATTTCATTCCAATAATAGATAAAATCAGAGATCTTTTCCACGATGGATTAAATTGTAATGTAATGATTACATGAATTATTCCATGATGGTCCCACACTGTTGAGTTTCATGTTATGTTTCGAACAAGTGAGGTGTGAGACCTTTCTTCACAGGCAAGCAGGGACTGGGCCCTAGTTGAAATTCTACGAGCAGGGACTGGTATTGGAGTGGGTGTGGTTTTTCTGCACTTTAAGGGCTCTAATTAAAGGGGAATTAGAATCAAAGTCTGAGATGAGCGCTGGGGTGGGCCCAGGAGGTAAGGGAAGTTCCAAAACATCTAGTCCAGGGGTAATGAATGAAAAAACAAAAACTAGATTTAAAGCCATGAATCACATCAGAGAACTGCAGGCAAAATGAAGTTAAACAGGGTCTGAGAGCAGGGACCAGAAGGATTCCCAGGAACAATGGAGTTTAGAAGGTAGAAGACTTTTCTAGGGTAGCCAGGATCAAGCATAAAGATGAAGAAGGAACAATGGGGGGCTCAATTCTTTAAGCAAGGACATTAAAATCTCATGAATATAAGAAAATAAAAGAATTTGAAGAATTGGCAAAGAATGTGTGGAAATATTTAGAAAGAATGTGCGGAAATATCTGGAAGTCAGGCAGCACAATGATAAATATCTATCTAGCTCATGTATATAGCTCATATATACATATATATTTTATTTATTTATTTTTTAAAGATTTTATTTATTTATTTTACAGAGAGAAATCACAAGTAGATGGAGAGGCAGGCAGAGAGAGAGAGGGAAGCAGGCTCCCCGCTGAGCAGAGAGCCCGATGCGGGGCTCGATCCCAGGACCCTGAGATCATGACCTGAGCCGAAGGCAGCGGCTTAACCCACTGAGCCACCCAGGCGCCCCAATATATTTTAAATATGCTTTAAAATATATTAAGATTTTATATTATATATATCTATATCTATCTGTATGCTAGCCACTGTCCAATACTTACTTCCACTAGTGATCAAACAGGAGAGAAAGTAACTTAACTTCAAGTGAGAAAAAAAATTTTTCTTATTAATTATTTTTATTAACATATAATGTATTATTTGCCCCAGGTGTACAGTTTTGCGAATCGTCAGGCTTACACACTTCACAGCACTCACCATATCACATCCCTCCCCAGTGTCCATTACCCAGCATCTTCTCCACATATTCCCTTTCCCCAGCAACACTCAGCAAGTGAGAAAAATTTTGTTAGTTTTTAAATTGCCTTTTAAATTGCTTGCCAGTATGTATTATTCAGCCCTTTGCATACAAGTATACAAAAAATGTGATGAGTTTGCAAAACTCGACAATAAAAAATAATTCAATAAAAGTGGAGGCAAATGGATTGAGCTAATTTGCAGATATGCAGATATCACAAAAGTACATGAAATAGGCTTAACATTATTAGTCATTAGGGAAATGCAAAATAAAATAACAAAGAGTTTCTGTTACATACCTGTTAGAACGATCAAAATAAAAATACTGAAAGTAGGGCTCCTGGGTGCCTCAGTCAGTTAAGCATCTGCCTTCAGCTCAGGTGGTGATGCCAGGGTCTTGCAATTGTGTCCAGCTTTGGGCTTCCTGCTCAGTGGGAAGCCTGTTTTTCCTCCCCTTCTGGCTGCTGCTCCCTCTGCCTGTGCTATCTGTGAAATAAATAAATAAAATACTTTAAAAATACTGAAAATAGCAAGTGCTGACAAGGAGTTTGAGCAAGTGAAAGTCTCGTGTATTGCTGGTGGGAATGCAAGATGGTATGGTCATTCTGGCAATTTCTTACAAGTTAAACATCACTTAGCAATCCCATTGCTAGCTATTTATCCCAAAGAAATTAAAAATTTATTTTCAAACAGAAACTTCCACACAAATGCCTCAAATATCATTATTCAAAATCACCCCAAATGGGAAACAATCTCAAAATACTTGAATGTGTGCTAAATTCATGCAGTGGGGTACTACTCGGCAACAATAAGTAATATCCTACTGATACATACAACATAAATGAATCTTAAATGTGTTAAGCTAATTGAACGAAACCAGTGTTGAATACTATATTGAATACTTTATGATTTCATCTATGTGATACTCCGATGAAAGCAAAACTATAGGTTCAGAGACCAGATCAGTAATTGCTAGGGTTTGGTAGGCATGGAATTAGGACTACTGAGGGACAGTACTAGGATATAATTCAGGATGTTAGAATTATGCTGAGTTCATTTGTATGCTGGTTTCAAGAATCTATGTATGTACTGAGGTCCATAGAATTTTAAACAAACAAACAAAAAATTTTACTGCGAGTAAAACTTTTAAAATCAGATAAATTTGAAATGGCAATAACCACTTATAGCTTCCAATTTTGTAAGTCAGGAATTTGGCGGGGTTCAGCTAGGATGATCCTTTTGCTCTATACAGTGCCAGGCATGGGGCTGAAGAACCCAAGACAGTCTGAGTCTTGATGCTGGCTGTCAACGAAGATATCTTGGTTTTTCTTTATAGGGCATCTCTTCCTACATATTCTCTAGGAGATCTCTCTCTGCAGGTGTCTTCTTTCTTCAGCAAGAAACTTGAACCTCTTTACATAGCAACATGATTCTAAAAACAAAATTGGAGGCTATGACACCACTTAAGACCTGGTTTCAGAAGTTCCAGAATGTTGGGTCCATTGCATTGTATTGGTACAGTCTAGTCCAGATTTAGAGGAGAAAAAAATGGCCTCCACCACTCGATGGGAGGAGCAGCAAAGTCTAATTCCAAAAGGGCATGGACACGAGGAGGTATGATTTATGGGAGGGGAGAGTCGTGGGAGGACTATGACTATTTTAAGCAGAAGGGACAGCATATGCAAAGGCTCTGAAAAAGCTAAAATCCGAGGAAACTAAATGAAGGTCACTGGCTAATGATGAATGAAAAGAAGTTTCAAGAGGAATGAGGCTGGAGGAAAAAGTAGAACAAGGTCATATGGCACATGAAGTCTACTGTTAAGTGAGTTTGATTTATTCTAATTACAGTGGGAAACCAATGAAGGACTTCAAGCAGGAAAGATCTGATATGATTTGTCTTTTCCAAATGTGTCTACTGACTCCTGAATGAATTCCAATATTCATTCATTAGCCACCTAAATTTAAACACTATTCAAAGTTACTTCAAATGTGGAATTTGAATTTTAAAACACATTGCATTATAATTTAATGTGAAAAATTCAAATCACATGTCTTATTTACATTTATTTAATGCACATTTTAGGGACCAAGGTATGTCAGTCATTCTGGTTTAAAAGGCAAATGAACAGAGTAATTGCTAGATATAATCTTTTGGAGACTAGTAAGACCAAGGAAAAAATTTGAATGTCCTTGAGTAATGTGAGCTTCCCCCAACCCCCACAAGTCAAGTTTCCAAACCATTTACAACACTATTGATTGCCTTGAAAACTGGAAGCAGAACAAGTCTACCTTCTGAGATGGGGTAGTGATAAGCCATAAAAGATATGCTGTGTGGAGCTGTACTTTTCCCTTTAAGTGCATACATAGGGAAGAGATTGAAGAAGGATGACAGATGAAATACAGACATACCAGGTTTTCAGCAGGTTGGCTCTGTGTGAATGGCCATGTGTAATCTGTGTGGGTACAAAAGTAGGACTAAATATACGAGAGGAAAGTATGTAATTAATGAGAATCATGCCTGAGAATGTGTTACACAAATGTGTTATTCTTTAAGAAATCAAAATCAGCATAGTTTGCTAAGCATTTATTGTGTGCTGAGCATTGTCATAAACTCTGAAGCATAGAAAAGAAATATTAGTATAGTATGATAGAGAAGAAATATAGAGTAGGGAGTCAGGAGATGGGAGATCTCTGCTGTTGACTTGGTATGGAAAATTGAGCAAGTTACTTATCCTCAGTGGCTGTCTGCTTTCTGCTCATACAGATTGCTTCCAGCTATGATATTCCATAAGCCTTCCATTCCATAAGAGATACTTCCTACCATTGAGTTGAGAAGCAAGACTTAGACCAATGAAACTGAGGGAACAGATTTCAATTCACTTCAATTCTACTAATGTTTATTATAATAGGGTGGATTAAAATATTCTGAGGCTCACTTTCAGTCTTACTTTTATTGACTGAACTAGTAGGATGGTTGTACTTTCCATTACAAATTAAAACTGCAAATTCCACTTTAAAAAGATCTTTTTTGGTGATGGCATGGCTAGGGAAAAGGATCTTTGTATGGCAATTGCGATAGAATTGTGCCTGCAGATACCATTACCACATTACTCTTTCAGGGGAAAGTAAGCTTGAAACATTTTGCTTATTTAGAGGATAATTGCTTACTAAAGATGAATGAAATACAATGAGAAGTTGAGTAAAGAAGAAAATCAATTAACATCTCTCCTCTGCTATAACCGTCACCAGAACCTTCAGGGTTAAAAATAAAGAAATTCTCTTATTTCTGTGCTTTTTCTCTCATATTTTTCATAGCTTCTCTTGTTGCCACAATAGAATATGAAGTGGTGTATGTTTCAAATCTCCTTTGAATGTTTTTTTCAATGGCTGGTAGATTTCCTTGTTTATCCTATTTTGCAATTTGTATCTGCTCTTATTGCAGCCTCAGTGGCCCTGGTGCTAACTTCAGGTTTGCAAATGTTCTTTCCATACTTGTGAATAAAGACATGAAGATGGAGTTCACCAGCCAACCAAAATTTAAGTATATTAACTATGTCCTTGGAAAAATGTAAGGAATTGGCCAAGTGTAATGAGTAAGACAGACATGATGGTTGCCCTTACAGATCTTACAGTCTAATGAGGAAGACAAAGAAAAGTAATTATGAATATGATGAGTGTAACAAAAACAAAGAATTAAGATTTGTTCAACAGAAGGACCTAGAATTAATTGATCATGATCTGAGGACAATGAAAAAACCAGTCACATTAGAGTAGAGACCTGTCATCTAATAAAGAATTTGGTCCCTGGAAGGTAACCTCTAAATCCCTGGAATTTCCTGAGGGATGAGTGCCTTTGTTATTTGTAGTGGAACCCAGTTCTATGCCGGAGTTTATGCTAAGGAGATGACTCAGGGTGGGGCTAGCTAATCTGGGAGGACCAACCATGTGATAGAGAGCACTGAGGCTTGACACATGTGGTATCAGCCTGACCTTTGGGGAGGGGAGGAGTACTGGAAATTGAACCCAGTCACATGGCTAATGATTCAGTCAGTGGTACCTATACAATGAAACCCCAACAAAAGCTACAGACACCTGGGGCTTGAGTAAACTTCCTGGTTGGTGATACACATCGATGTGCTGGGAGAGTGACAGGTCCTGAGGAAATGGAAGCTTTGCATTTGGGACCCTCCTAGACTCCACCCTATGTGTCTTTTCAGTTGGTTGGTACTAATTTGCATCTTATAGGTGAAACCATAATCATACGTCTAGTCCTTTCCTAAGTTCTATGAGTCATACTAGTGAATTATTAAACCTGAGAGGGTAGTGGGAACACCCAAGCTTGTAGCCAGTTGGTCAGAAGTGCAGGTAGCCTGAGAACTCCAGAGTTTATGACTAGAGTCTGAAATGGGAGGAGTCTTGTAGAGGACTGTGCCCTCCACCTGTGAAATTTGACCTATCTCTGGATAGTTAGTGTCAGAATTGCATTATAAGAGCAATAATGGGAAACTCAATTGGATTGACAAAATTGAGGCAGATTATGGAAGATTTAGATATTAGGCATAGATATTAGACTTGGAAAGGGAAGATGATATGATAAAATAACAAAAGCTTAGATTTATTAAGTGCTTGCAATGCATCAGGAACACTTGTAAGCATTTTTAGGTATCTTCTCATTACATTTTACCACCTTCTATCCTATGATGTGGGAAGCATTGTTAATTATTTCATAGATGAGTACTAAAAAACAAAACAGAACCATGAAAATAACAACAAACACTGGACTCTGCTAATCTGAGAGTTGCCATGCATGTGCTGTTGACCTCAGAAAAACCATAACTTCACATGAACTCAGTATCCTTATCAGCCCTCCCACCTCTAGGATTTTAATATTCCAGATGGTGCTGTCTGAAAAATTATAGATTATTTAAGTAGTCTCTAGGGAAAACTTTAATCTTGGACCTCATTTGTATTTTCAATAAATATTTAGTTAAAACTTTTTTTTTCCAAGATGTTATTTATTTGAGAGAGAGAGAGATTGAGAGAATGAGTGGGAGGAGGGCCAGAGGGAGAAGCAGACTCTCTGTAGAGCAAGGAGCCAGATAGGGGACTTGATCCCAGATCCCTGGGATCATGTCCTGAGCCAAAGGCAGACGCTTAACTGACAGAGCAACCCATGCACCCTTCATTGGGTATTTACTGAACATTTGCCATGTGCCAAAAGCTAGGCAATGTGTAGGAGATACAGAGGTAAGCAAAATGGGTATGGTTCCTTCCCTCTAAGAGCTAATAGTCATTCCCTCAATACTTGTAGTATTAGGGGAATTCCTTTTTTATTTCAAATGAGATTACTTTTAAATGAGCAATATGAAGGAAAGTAGATGGATTAGAAGAAAGGCAGCATATCCCATGGAGGTAAAGGAGATTGGGAATGAGCTTTGCCTTGCTGTTAAGAAAATGGAAGTTTGAATGGAAATGGAATGTTATGGATGGACCCCTCCTCCCCCCTGGGCTGGAACCTTTGTCTCTTGAAATTTAAGGTAATGGATATTGTAGCCCATCTGAATTTCCCCCACTCTTGATTCTCATAACTTCTGGAGTTTCTTCAGAATGTGGTGTATTTTATTGTGTTCCTATGTAATATGAAGAATTATCTATTAAAATTACATTTTCAACATAAAAAAAGTATCTTAAAAAGCATCTTTTTAATTTAATTTGATGTTTTTTCAGTGTTCCAAGATTCATTGTTTATGCACCACACCCAGTGCTCCATGCAATACATGCCCTCCTTAATACCCACCACCAGGCTCACCCAACCCCACACCCTCCTCACCTCCAAAACCCTAAGTTTTTTTCTCAGAGTTCACAGTCGTGAGAAATCATTTTTAACATTAGATAGTGATCTTGGAGAGCACACCCCAACAGTAGTGTGTGGGTGTGGATTTTGTACATGAGTGACAAAGGAAGCATGGCATTATTCTCTCTACATATTTACTCTCACCCGACTATATGAGGAACAGTACACCAGTTTCACAGCCTAGAGCAAGAAGAGACTTTCAGATCTGGAGTAGAGAATTCAAGCAGAGGAGTAGGTGAGACTGACTGGGCAGGGCGAAATTAAACATGCATAAAGACTATACCCTGTTTCAAAGCTTCCAGAACCATTTGGAGGTACTTTTTGAGCATATAAATTCTATCATGGACTTTTAAATTCAGAATTTCTAGAGGAAGAGACTTAGGAATAGGGCTTTTGTGATGATTCTGATGTTCTGCTGGATTTGAGAGCCACTGGTTTACCTTACTGGCATATAATGATGACTCTCAAAGACTCAAAGAGACCTGTCATCAATAATGACCACTTTACTTTGCTCTCCTGATATTTTTCTTCTGAATGGAACAGTTTGGTTTCTAAAGCTACTGATTTATGGATACTGCTTTCTCCCTTCTTCCATCTGTGAATTTTTATTCTCAGTTTCTTTTGTAGGCATCTGAAGTTAAGAAGATGTGTTTTGCATTTTTTTGTGGTGGGGTCATTTCTGCCTTGTATAGGAGTTGTAGATTGGGTACTTTTGGTGAGAATCTCAAGGATGGGGCAGAAGGTAGATTTTAGCCATCAAAATGATTTGAACTAACCAAATCAACAATAAATCACAAACTCCAGATTTTTGTTTAAAGGGGAGGAGACCAAGGCAGTGGATGTGCAAATTAACCAGGCCACGACTTGCTGGCTCTGGTTCATTTTGTAAACAAAAGCAGGCCTGAATTCAATCAAACATTACTTGTTAAAGTAAACTAGCAAAAAGCTGGTGAAAATTAAAGTAGAACAGAAGATGGTTTCAATAATTTCATTCTCTGGCTTTTAGCTTAAAAAAATCTACCCACCATTCCATTCTATAGGGCTTGTCCTTTCTTTCAAGATGCTTTCATGAAAATTAAAGAGCATTTTAATTATGCACATATTGAGAAATGCTACCTGTGGTATTGGGTAAATTGCTTTAGGAACACAATTCTGAATACTATCATTTTGTCATTTTGACAGTATTTTTGTAGGCTTTTAGAGACTTTTAAAGTGACAGAAATGGGACCCAATAGGTTGGCTAGCTGAGAGACTAAATTGTTTGATAAATACCATGTGTCTGGTATGCTATACTTGTTTGAAGTGACACCGAGAGATTAGTTGTTTCTAGACATTTTTTTGGTTAAATCTTTAATGTATACATTTTTTGGTTAGATCTTTGTGTTTCCCCTCAAAACTGAACAAGCCTAAGAGGTTGTGCTCGGTGGGCCATTGCTTTTGCCTGAGGTGAAATTTTCCGCTGAGGTGACATGTCTTTCTCAAAGCCGGGCGGTAGGAATACCATCAGGATCCCTGCATAAAGGGAAGTTCTAATTATTAAGCCTAGACTTACAAGTTTCAGTAGGAATTTTCTTTGCACGTAGAACTGTCATTTTGGGGGTTGTGCTGGGGCAGGGATCCAGAAGATCATTTCTAAGAGTTTGGGGACTAGTTGTACCTGTCTAGCTGTCTACCTAGGCCAAAAGTAATCCCGAGTCATTGCCTGAAATTCTCTCCACCTGTGAGCTTGTGTTATTTTCCAGTAACTGAAAGAGGTGTTGATCCATTTCAGACCTAGTTTGTCAATGATGAAGTTCAACCCACCACAGAAGGACTCAGGGGAACTGCATTGTGGGCTCTAGATCTGTAATTTATGTTTTCCCTGAGCTTCTCTCTGTTTTCTCTACATTGCTGACAGTGACGTAGACATCATATGTGTTTAGCCCAAAAGATAATGCACAGTACCTTACAAGAGAGCAGAACAAATGTAGGTAAGAATATCCTATTGGTGCATAACAACTCCTGGTGAAACAGTAACAATATTCCCCTGCTCTGAAATCAGATCCAGGAGGTAGACATTGTGATGATGGCCTCTCTGAGGACCACTCTCTATCATTAAAGCAAGGTAAAGAACTTGGTCGTTCCCCTACTTAGGTTCATCAGTTGATTGTAGAATATTCAACTTGGGGTAGATACAGAAAAGCATGCTCCCTGCCCGGCCCACTCAGAGCTATTAAGTCCTAGAAGAGGATTCATTTAATGCTTAATGATGATTTGAATCTAAAATAAATACCAATTAATCTTCTTTAAATGCCTTTATTGTGGGTCCTCTTAAGAGACAGTACTCTGGATGAAATGACCTCTTAAAATGCCTTCTTATTCTTTGGTCTCATGATGATTTATTTCAATGACATCACAGGGTGGAAACCGTTTTCTCCTGAAACCTTTAAATATCAGCTATGGGAGGAGTTTTGTCATTGCTCTGAGAGTTGATGATTCTATTTTGAGAAATACTAAATTCTTATTGTCCATCCTGGTACCCATTTAGGGCACTGGCCCAACAAGCAGTTACAAAAGTAGCTGGGATCTAAGAAGGTCCTTGGGGGAAAAGGTTCTGGCTCATATTCTAATAGACCAAGGAAATAAGAACCAGTTTCCCAGCTCCCCTACCTTGGTGCCTGCCCTCCTGGGGTGATCGGGAATGTTTGTACCGTCTTACATCTCAGCTTTTACTCTCTTGTGTTTATTCCATTGCTGAAAGACTCAGAACATCACTTTTCTAGTACACATTGTTTGTCTGAAAATACACCTGGAGACTTGCCCAATTTGGAAATGACTTAAATTACAAAAAAAGCACAGCTGTCTTTAACAGCTCTAGGAGTTCATGCAATGAGCCTACAATTTATTGAGTAGGATTAGATGCTTATTGCCTATGACACTTTAAATACCATTACATTGAAGTTTATACAAGAAAGTCCAAGTTTAAAACTGGAATCTTAGCAATAACAGCTGGGCCATTTGTTTATGTGATAGGCAGGAAAGAATGACTTCTGTAATCTTCGTATTTGGCTTCAGGATTCTGCTCAGGAGAAAAAAAAAAAAGATGGGGAGGGGGGAAGAGAGCAGCTAATTTCAAATTGTCAAGCTGAGCTGAACACTGCTGGCTAATTTGTCCCTCATGTTAAGACCTCTGCCAAGGTTCCTCTTGTATCCTCTTGCTCTCTCACACCTGACAAACCAGCACTTGAAATACTGTAGCCCACCTCTCTGACAGCAAGGGGTATGTCCCTAGTTCGCTAGTTCGCTTGCAGCTCTCTCCCCCAGGCAGCTCACATTCCGCATTTTGTTTCTAGCATGAAAGACTTTGTTTTAAATCATAATAGCAACCAGGCTGTAATCACATTAGAGCGCACATGGAGAACTTGCAAACAGTCATGTGTTTTGGATTTGACATTCTGATTTATGGTTGTGTGCTCCAGTTACACAGCTGCAATCTCATTTTCCAACAAAGATGTTTTCTATTTTTCTATTACTTTGCTTCACCCTGTCTTTATGTTGGGGAAAATGAAAGCCACCAGGTGAAGTCATAACATAAGTACAAATGTTTTCGTGTTTGGGTTGGAGAGCGTAATAAATGGTGTATACCGGCATTTTCAAACACAGCTTGTTATGTTTGAATAAAAGTGTAAAGGGAATTGCTTGCTTAAGGTAATCGCAAATTAAAGAGGTATGTGGAAATTTGTTTGTGAAACCCAGAATTGTCTTACAAACTTCTATCTCTTTTACCTGATATCAATTTCCTAGGAGGGAAATGGATGGTAATGTTCCATTTTAGATATTTAGGTGAACTGAGCTCCCTACTTAGTATGTTCATTTCACAAAATTCTAATAAGTTCAGGATTGGGAACCTCTAAAGATACGTCTGCCAAGCTGTACACTGTGCAGCCTAGAGATGTAAAGTGACTTGCCCAAAGTCACAGAGTCTAGCTTAGACTAGAACTCAATTTTTTTCTGTCCCATTCCAGCACATTTTTACCTTTTCACTTAAATACAAGGTGAACAGCAGTTCGTGTGGCAAACCAACCACCACCACAAAGAATATTCCAAGTAAGAATTTTGTGAACCTATGAAAAAGTAATTCCTTTCACTTTTTTATTTTTAGTTCATGTTTAAATTTTTTTTTTTTTCCATTGCTGTTAAGTGTGGTGAAAATTCAGACTGATACCTGGTTCCCTGATACATGACACAATATTCTATCTTGGTTTCAGATTTGGGGTACGTTATTGGCAAAGAACATAACAATCTTGAACTCAGATGTGTTAAGGCTGAACACATTTCAATTCTTCACAATGTCTGAGCAATTCCAAATGTGGTTTTGGCAATTCAATAAATCTTGATAAAAGGATAAAAAGTATTTATATAAGAAAATTCAGAAGATACATACTATGAAGGCAGGCATGGGTGTAAACAGTCAGATTGACTTAGAAATCTCTATAAAGGAGTGGAAAGAACATTAAGGTCTATTATCTCAATCATTGTTTTGGTGTCCATTTTCCTCTTGCATAAATTGTCTTTCCTTTGTGAGAAGATTTTAGATTCTATGGTCATTAGGTCTCCATGGTCTTCTCATAGAGGAGAAAATCCGTATACATAGCAATTAAATATGACATTTCTTAGTAAGATTTTCTAAATTGCAAATAATGGTCAAAAATTTCCTCTCGTCCAGGGACTGACTGGAAGAAGAATGAGGGACTAACAACTTTGTTTGTTATTTTTAGCTGAATGCGCATGAACAGATGCTGTATTAAAGTTTCAGGTTCTCATACCTATCTAGGACTAACACTTAGCAGGGGTAGTAGACATTTTTTGGTGCCAATACTGGTCTAGCCCAGCCTCTTTTCTTCTCCTTTCCTGCCACCGGCACCAAAATTTTCCTTTTAAGGAAGTTATTTCCACCCTGTTCTCATCTATGAGAATTATCATCCTACCCTGAGCCCAAAGGATAAGCTGATTCCTTAAGCCAGTCACCTTATCTTATCTGCTCCTCTGTGACTGGGATAGTATGTGGTCAGGCACGTGACAATGTGGGCCAAAGAGATTGAGTCCGAGGACTTCTGTGGATGTTATCATTCAGTGTGCTGTGATGAGAATGTGAGTCCTAGGACTTAGCAAGATTTTTTTGTTTTTATTTTTTAAATCTCAAGGGGGAAATCCTAGAGTTTTCTAGGGAAGCTAACATTGAGGAAGGCAGAATGGAGGAACAGGGAAAAACACTGTCCTGTTACATGTTGGATCAAGCTTCCACTGAATGTGGTCATGGAGGATGCCTCGATCAGGTGGAGGCTGGTGGCAGGGGAAGTGAAAGGATTCACTCAAGCCAGGCCAAAGGAGATAGTAGTTGATTGGATATACCTCAAGGAAGCAGTGGACATGACAGCAAAGCAGACACTGCCAAGAGGTGGGGTGGGGTGGGGTGGGGTGGTATGGGAACATATGGAATTCTCTTTTTTTGGGTACCTGTGCTGGGTTGCAACTAGCCTACTGGTCAGCTAGACCTTATTCATAAGCTAGAGCTTATGAATATTTTGAGGTGTGTCACCTAAAGGACCTGTTTGTATTCAGCCAGTGGTCACTGTGGGCACATGTTGCTCAGGTTACTGTGGCTCAAGTTGGTTGCCTAGAAGGGCAAATCCAAAGTACTATTTCTATAGTCTGTGCATTTTTCAGGGAATGTCGGTGTGTGATCTCCAAAAGCATGAGGCACTGGCAATGGTGCGAACTCTAGTAATCACACCATAGTTGTAAGGGAAACAATTTCCTTTTCTACAGGTAACTTACCAAATACAAAGTTTGTATCAATAAACTCTTACAAATAATAGAACTCTTTCGTTTGAATCAGTTTTATCAGAAAATGGGAACTATTTGTATACATAAAATTTGTGGGTCCTTGAGAGGCATTGTGTGTTTCACTGTTTTTTCTTTTAATATCATAAAATGATTTAGTTTCCTTGATCCATGACCTAAAGGGTGTATATGGGCAATTTAGGGCATGATGTGTGTTCATATACCCCGATTTACCACTGTTCTTAGGGAGTTTCCTAATCCCCATCATCTCAAGTCATTCACATTTACTAAATGAGACAGAGTGCTCTGTGAGTCACGTGATGGTAGATGTGGCATGTTTACACCACCCCAGGCGCACATGTGCTTGTATGGTGCCTCAAGCAGAGGGGATTTTCCCAGAGGCTAATGAAGCTTAAGGCTGAGGACTGTACACTTAACATGTCACTTCTAAGGATCTTGGCTGTGGGTGGGGGACTCTCGCAATTTTTACTTGTAACCTTTCATTCATTTTCCTAGGGAGGACTTTCCAAAATGATAAGTGTCAGTCTCACAAAAATAAGGAATATCTTCATTTCTTTGTTTCTTTTGAGGAGTAGGAACAAAGGGAGACCAAAATCCATTTTGGCATGAGCCCCCACGCACAGTGACCTTTATAGGAATAGGGAATTAAAGCTATTCCCCTCTCCTGGGATTCAGAGGACATACCAGTCAGAAGCTGTGCCTTCTGCTCATGTTAGTGAGAGACAGAGGATTGTGGTGCTCTGCAGCCATACCTGGTTAATAGGCAAAGCGGTGGGCAATGCTGTGTTGTGATATGTGTCAGCTTGACTAGGGTAAGGAAAACCCACAGAACTGGTCAAACATTATGTCTCAGTGTGTTTATGAGGGTGTTTCGGGGTGAGATTGATCAGCATTTCGGTCTGTATGCTGACTAAAGAAGTGTACCAATGAAGAGGGGTGTCATCTAATACGTGAGGCCCTGAGTAGAATAAAGAGAGGGGAAGGGAGAATTTATTCTCTGCTTGAGCTGACACATACATCTTCTCCTGCCCTAAGACCTTGGTGCTCCTGGTTCCAGGACCTTCAGGATCAGACTAGGACTTAATACCATGGGTTCCTTTGGTTCTCAGGCCTTTGGGTTTAGACTGAAATGATACCATTGGCTTTCCTGGACTTCTAGCAGAATTGTGGCCTTTTCAGACTTCTGAATCATGTAAGCCAATCACTCATAATAAATCTCTTTCTATATATCTATATATAGGCTTTTGGTTTAATTCTCTGGAGACCCCTGCTTAATATTCATGTAGATGAAGAGAGTAAAGACTTCTGTAATTTGTCCTTGGTCCTGGGATAGGAGAATGACAACACAGAGCAGGTGTAGCATACATGCCCCAGGATATTGTGAAGAGGACCCATGGAAACAGGAAGAAACTGAGCGCTACCATGGCAAACAAATTTCTGTTTCCAACAGGCTACTTAAGCATCTGTGTCAGTCTTTTGTGAAAGGGAATTGGCAGTTAGAATTGGAACCTCTGCACATCCTTTGGAAACTACAGCTTGATGCTAACCATATAGTGTCTGTATAATAAGCTAACCATATAATATAGTTTTCTACCATACAAAACATGTAGTAGAATGTAATTGCCATTGCACAGCACAAGTCATTTATGTAAAACACTTCTGCAATGAACACAAGCTCATTTAAATTACATTCAGACAATACAAGTAAAGGAAGAGTCTCTTGGCTGTCCCCCATCTCCCTATACTTACTGTGCCAATTTCAGTCATCACCCTAGGAGGGGGAACCCATGTCACCAGTTTGCGATATGTTCCTGTGTGTCGATATGTTCCTCCGTGTCTTTTTACACATAAAAAAGGCATAAAAGAAGAAGATAATAAAGGGATATAATTACATTTTTAAAAGATTTGCATTTGCAACTGCAATTAAATGTACATATCAATTTGCATTTGCAACTGCAATTAAATGTACATCTCCTACAATAAGGCACAGCAACTTTTGCTTTTAAACTCAGGAATATATATTAAAGGTCCTTCATATCTGTCTATATAATGCATCTCATAATTAATTACTGCATAATGCCCTGTAGCATGACCATGTCGATATTTGTTTACACCTTCCCTTATTGATAGAATTTTTGTTATTACAGTCAATGATGCAATGAATATTTTTGTGCATTTTTCTCTATATTTGACTTTCGGGATCAGCTTTCAAAAAAGAAAGAGTCTCGGGGTGCCTGGGCGGCTCAGTGGGTTAAGCCTCCGCCTTCCGCTCAGGTCATGAGCCCACGGTCCTGGGATTGAGCCCCGCATCGGGCTCTCTGCTCCGCAGGGAGCCTGCTTTCCCCTCTCCCTCTGCCTGCCTCTCTGCCTACTTGTGATCTCTCTCTCTCCCTCTCTCTCTCTCTCTGTCAAATAAATAAATAAAATCTTTAAAAAAAGAAAGAAAGAGTCTCCTACAATAAGGCACAGCAACTTTTGCTTTTAAACTCAGGAATATATATTAAAGGTCCTTCATATCTGTCTATATAATGCATCTCATAATTAATTACTGCATAATGCCCTGTAGCATGACCATGTCGATATTTGTTTACACCTTCCCTTATTGATAGAATTTTTGTTATTACAATCAATGATGCAATGAATATTTTTGTGCATTTTTCTCTATATTTGTATGTGCATTTCTTTGAGGAAGATACAAAATGGTAGAATGACTGGGTCAGTGAATTCTTACACTTCACATTTCAATGGAAGCTATCATTGTTCTCCAAGACCCTTATTCTAGATTATGCTCCCACCATATGTGGGGGTGCTCAGCTCCCCATCTCAAATAATACACAATATTACTCTTTTTAATTTTTTGCAATTTGATGAGTATAAAAAGTTTTCTAATTATTGGGTCATTCAATTTTTAAAAAAGATTTTATTTACTTATTTAGAGAGAGCTTGTGAGTATGGGGAGGGGCTGAGGGAAAGAATCCCAAGCAGACTCTGCACACTGAGTGCAGAGCCTGATGCAGGGCTTGATCCCACAACTCTGAGATCATGAGCAAGAGTCAGACGCTCAACTGAGCCACCCAGGCGCCCCAAGGATCATTTAATTTTTATGTCAATATTTTGTTATCTTTGTCAATTCCTCATTAAAGAACAATCCTAAATATTTTTGTATTTACAGATTGTCTATTATAGGTAAGATTCTGGAACCCAAAGTTGTCAAAACAAGGTAAGCAGCCCTTTCAAAATGCAGACATGGAAACTTGTAATTTTGGCTAGTTGAGTTGTGTATTATGTTTACCTCAGAGATGATTTCTGCTTTAATGTTCCAAGGGAAGACAGCAAACATCTTCACAAAGTAACCTTAAGTACATCTAGTAGACCTAAGTAAAGTAAGCTTACTTTTATAAACATTTACTCTGCAACTATTATATTCACAGCCCTCTGCTAGGACTAAAAAGATAAATGAGATATGATATTTACCAAGTATTTTATAGTCTAATAATGAACACAGACAGGCTAAAAAATAAATGTAATGCAAGGAATATGTTGCTAAGGGTCAAATGACATTTAAACTGGGTGCTCCAGAAACTTTAAGAAGGGAATTCTAATTGAGGTATTCGGACTGGCTTCAGAGCTGGTGTGTGGGTAAGACCTTGAACCCGTAGACTTCACGTGACAGGGAATAGAGACGAACAGTCAAAGCTGAGAGAAAAAGGAGAAGAGCACAAAGGTGAGGCTGTACATCATCTGCTAAGGCCTAGTATCTGTGTGTGTACGTGTGCGTGTGCGTGCATGTGTGCACGCACACATTAAGGATGGGATTTGGGAATTAATGTGGGAGATAAGCCTGGAAAGTTATTTGGGCCCAGAATGGACGTTAATCTATAGGGCAGTAATTTTCAAAAGGCAGATCAACTACACCTGGACAAGTTAGCCTGCTCATTTAAAATGCACATTCCCACACTCACTCCAACTGGATTAAAATATCGGGGATTTGGGGGCCTAGGGGGTCTTCATTTTCAACAATAGCCCATAAAGCCTTGGTTTTTGTGTTTTTGTTTTTGTTTTAAGTGCATTAAATTTGAAAATAACTCTTTCAGACAAGAGTGAGCCTTTGAAAAACTTTGACTTCTTCTAGGAGGGGTCTAAGGAAATCAACCACTTAGAGAACATCCTGCAGGTGGTGAAGGGAAGGGAAGTGACCCTGGGAAAAAAAATCCTACTGACTAGTGCCCTTGGGACATACTGTCTTTGGGATTGCTCTAATATCAGGATGTATGTGGTCAGAGCAGCCCAGGTCAAAAGCAGAGATGCATTTAGGATCATTTAAGACCAATATTAGCCTTAATGCTCTTTGAAAGAGGCATAATTACGAATGTAAAAGTCAGGTTACCTCTGATTAGTGAGAAACAGAGTGAAGGGTGAATCCATTAGGAGCTACTTGTAAGACATTCACACTTTAAGAACATTGCTTTGATGATTTTGAAGGCACTGCAGTGGAGGAGAAAGGCAGCTGAACCAGTTCCTACTTCAAAGACCTATTACAGTGTTTATCTTTTTAGGGCAATACCCTTAATTGTTTTGAGTGGCACTAAAAGGCTCTTTTAATTTGAATATGAATGACATGGCCATTTGCAGGTAAATTTTGGCTGACCATAAGTTTAACTCAATACTAAGATTCAACTACGATTTTTTAGATTGTTAGCATTTGCCTGGACGTATTTTCATGTGCACAATTCCATATGCTTGTATACACTTTCCAATTATATTACAGATGCTGGTCCTTACCACGGTGAACTATTTGGGAGAGAGATCTTTATCACTTATTCGGAAATGAGACAAAGGACAAAGGTTATGTGTTTTCCTTCATTCAGTACTGGAAACCAGGTTTTCCAAATTCTCATCAGGAGTCTTTAAACACCTTGAAGACGATTAAAATATGACGGCAATGCACTGTGATGGATAAGGAAGTCGTTCACTGTCCCCTGCAGATATAAACACCCCGGAGAAATACAACAGTCTGAGACATGGGAAGAGAGCCACACACAAAGGATTTTGAGAATCTTAACTGTGAGGAGGTAGTTATAGTTCAACAGAAAGAAACAAATTCCTCGACAACTGGAAGATTCTTTCTGCAGATAGATATTTGAGTTGGATCTTTGGCTGCTACAGTAAAACCCCGAAGCAGAAGACGCTCTTCCAAAATCCTCTTCCATAGGGATATCATCTCATGAAGGGAAGGACTGCATAAAATGGGCTTGGGGTTTTTGACTGCACCACGTCCAAGTTGTAATAAAAGGAATTAGGAAACTTAACAACATGCATGTGTACCTACCACCTTCAGGCTCTATGCTATTTATACACTCGGGAATTAGAAAGACAGATAGGATCTAATAGATGTAAACTTTCAGAAGTTACCAAAACTTATGAAGTTTTCTCATTGCTGGTGCTGCCAGAGTTTCCATTAGCACACAGTACAACGGCTTTCTAAAATAAGAAAGAGATACGGGGTATAAGAACCATGGCGACAGTCACTAGAAATGGTATATGTAGCCAGAGCAATCTATAAGAAACATGCTATGTTGTTTTCAGCACTCCAACCCTAAAACCTTAGTATTTTCCGTTATTGCCTTCAGCACCTTGAAACTTAAAAAATATTCTTGGGTCTTCCTTTGAAGCCTTCTCTCAGTATTCATGTAGACATCTCTTTGGGCTGTATGCTTATAAATGAAATAGGAACATTGCCTTGATGAAACTGCATGGGAGACATCCAAGAAATATCTGCAATAGGAAATAATTTGATGATTCAACATGTTGGCACTCTTTCTTCTGAACCAGGACTGGGCTGGCTTTAGTGTCAGGGGCCACTGTTGGAAGGTTTGGCTTTCAACTGAGCTGTAACATGGAGTCTTAATCTGTCCTGGTCAGTAAAAAGTCCAGCAACTTTTTCTATCCACTTAGAGATCTTCAATCACTTGGCCAAAATCCAATTTGGGTAACCTACAAACCCAGAATTCCCTAGTAATTTCACTTGGATGACACATTACATTTTCTGTTCTCTTTGCCTCCCCCCCCCCAAATTTGCATCACATTACATGCTATTAAACATGTTCTACTACCAAGTTGGCTGAGGCAGTAGGTAGCACGATAACTGTGCTTTGTATTCACTGGCTCCCTTCGGAAGCCAAGTTTATAAACCACTTGTTTATTTGACAAGAATGCAAAAGGAGTCTTTCATTTCTTCCTTCCCCATTTTCTACCTTTGAGTAGCATTTGTCTGAAAGAATTCCACAGGTAATAAATGGATTTGTGTGAAAGGTTGTTCATAACAACAACTTGATGTTTTCAGTTCAAAAATATTTTTGTTAGTCTTGGGGTGCCTGGGTGGCCCAACTCTTGATTTGGGCTCAGGTATCATCTCAGGGTCCTGAGATTGAGTTGAAGGTTAGGTTCCATGCTGAGCTGGGAGTCTGCTTCTCTTCACCTCCCTCTGCCTCTCTCCCTACTTGCACATGCATGTGTGCTTTCTCTCTCTTTCTCAAATAAGTAAATAAATCTTAATTTTTTTTTATTCCTCTCTATGTTGCTGTAACAGAGAACTTAAAACTGGAGCATATGATTGTATAGGTCAGCTCTAGTTTGCCTTGTAGATATCTATGTCTAGAAAAAGCCTTGAAAATCAATAATATTAATCTCTTAAGTACTCCCCCTGAAGATTTCAGTGCATATGTAAACATATTGGACTTGTTTGCTTTCCTTATGGCCAGCATCCTTAATCCACAGCACCATCTTGAATTTTGATGAAGATAGGTATAGAAGTTTAAGGAAGGTCCCTAAAGCAACTCTAAAGCAAATGTGCTGTCACCGAGGAGACTTCAAAACACATAAAATGGTGCTAAAACAGATAGAACATGCCAAAATGTGGTGGAGAAAAATAGTACAGAAGTCACAGTAACTGGATTTGAATTCTCATTCTACCGCTTATTAGTTGTGTGATTCTGGGCAAGTCATTTAACTGCTTTCTGCCTCATCATTCTCAGCTATAAAATGAGAATAATAACAGTTAACACATCTAAGGGTCTTAGGACAGGGTATCAATACTGGGGATATTTATAAGATATTAAATAAAAAGATGCATGTAAACAAAGTTTGAATTTTTGAAGAGAGAGATTTCTTTGAGTCAGAATACTTAAGGGAGTTTCCATGGAAGGCTTAATGGATCAGGTTGAATTTGAGCTCTGAATTTCAAAATTAGAAATATTTCTTTTCTGTCCTTAATGACTCCCTTCTGAAGCCAAGTTCATATCTTACTGACCCATCAGACAAAACTGTATCAATAGTGCATCTATTATTCCAAAATCAGAATTTTTTAAAATTATGAAATAATATCTTTTTATAAAACATATAGAACATGCACAGGTATGGAGAAGAAAATATAGTGCTCCAGTATGCTCTGTTGATATTTTCTTGCATTTCCTTCCTGTCTTTTTTTCTAAGTATGTATTTTAATCAAAATGTGGTCATAGTACATATGTAGTTTTGTGTCCTACTTTTTCATTAAGTCCATTGGATAGCATTTTCCCTTGTTGTCACTTACTTTTAAAAACTTTTTTTTTATTATGCTATGTTAGTCACCATACAGTATGTCATTAGTTTTTTTTTTTTTTTTTTAAGATTTTATTTATTTATTTGACAGACAGAGATCACGACTAGGCGTAGACGTAGGCAGAGAGAGGGGGGAAGCAGGCTCCCTGCTGAGCGGTGAGCCTGATGTGGGGCTTGATCCCAGAACCCTGAGATCATGACCTGAGCCGAAGACAGAGGCTTTAACCTGCTGAGCCACCCAGGCTCTCCCATCATTAGTTTTTGGTGTAATGTTCCTAGATTCATTGTTTATGTGTAACACCCAGTGCTCCATGCAATACGTGCCCTCCTTAATACCCAATACCAGTGACATCATATACCATCATGAGAAATCTATTTATTGCTATAATTTGGATTATTTAAAATTTGCCACTAGTATATAAAAACTGCAAGCATTTTTTTTTACATAAGTTTTTGTGAGGTTCTTTGACTTTTTTTTTTTTTTTTTAAAGACTAGAACCCTAGAAATGAATATATTAGGTTAAAGGCTGGGTTTTTAAACCTCTTAATGTTTAAAGTCAAAATTATTTCAGAAAACTTTAACTAATTTACTGTCTCCCTGGCAATGCTGAAGAGTTTATATCTCACTGAAAATTCACTATAATTATCACTTTAAAATATTCATCAGCTTAATAGATAAAGCATAGCATTTCCCCTTAAATTTGTAATTATTTGCTTACTAGCATGGTTGACCTTTCTTCATACGTTTCTCTGCTTTGGATTTCTCCATCTGTGATAGTCTGTACCCCTTGTTCAGTTTCGAGGGGATGTTTTTGATGTTCCTATCTACATGTATGAGCTCTTTGTACAGTAGAAAAAGTAACTTTTGGTCATATTTGGCCAACATATTTCTATTTGTTTTTGACATAGGGAAGTTTTACATTCTTACAAAGTCAGTTTAAGAATTTTTCATTGGTTCATGATTTTGTTCATGTTTTTAAATTTAGAAAGTTTGAAATTTTGTCTTAATAAAATCTGTATAAGAAATTAAATTTCTACTAAGGAGAGGTAGAAGAGATGTTTCTTTCTCATTCTGATTTCTTTTGTCCTCCTCTCCCTCCTTCTCCTTTTCCAAAATAATCTGTTAATCAAAGACAATTTGTGGTTAATTTTGGAAAAATACATTTTTGTGAACTTTAAGGCTTCTACTCTTGGTTCACACCAGTATCTTGGAGAGTCTGTGGTAGTCAAATAGTTAAGGAGAAAATATTTTCCCATGAGCTGTAAATAAATTGTGGGGCATTGCTTGACAAAGATTCAAACTTTGGAATAGCAATTTTTAAAAAATCACATTTTGCTCTTGACTCTGTTTGCTCATGACTTAGTAGAATCCAGTTCTCTTTGTTGAATTTGCTGTTGTTGGTTAGACCCTGCTAAGGAGATAAATCTAAAATGCACATTGTGTCATCATTTGTTTTCCTGGGAGAGACTGATTTCTATCTACCCTCTACACTGCTTTTCAGCAGGTCTGCCATAAGTGGGGAAGTATTGGGGGAAGTTTACACAATCATATCTCATAGGAGGTTTAATGTAAATGAGATTAAACCTTAACATTGTTTCCCAATTATTTTAAATGTCACTGTAACAGGTTTTTAAGGTTTTGGTGTTTCTTGCTTTTTGTTTTTTCGTTTTTTGTTTTGTTTTGTTTTGTTTTTTGAACGGAAGTATTAACTAGGACTGGCAGGGGCAGTTAGTTTGAGAAAAGCAATACCGTGCATCTTAAATTGGGTAGAAATTTTTATGACAAATTCTTCATTTATTATACCCAGATGGTGGGAATAGGCTGCTGTCTCTAATGCCCTGGTGGAAATAAACCATGAAGGGATCCTTTTCTAAGATGGGAGCCTCGCTAAGAAGTTTGAACATGGTACCAACATTGCCTTTTCTTTAACATTGTGACTGGTGGTTCACATTGCAGCATCTTTAACTTAACTTTAACTTTAACTTAAATATGATTTAAGCAGCATCTTTAACTTAAATATGATTCATTGATTTCTTTGAGATTTAAAGCTCTTCCTGAAAATTGCAGTTGCCTATATGTACATTGGCTAAGAAATTAACTGAAGGTGTTGCTTTACCAAGTAACTACCTGCCTGAAACCTGAAAAGATGAAGCAATCTTTTTGTTCACTCAACACATTACTTGTTTGTTACCCATAAAGTACATGATACCCTAATGTAGTCAGGAAAAGAAGTTGTTGGAAAAAAGCTCAGTATGAAAGTTGAACAAACTATAAGTACTATTTATAAATCATATCTTACTGGGAAATTCTTTTATTTTAAGAAGACCTTTATTTAAAAATTAAGTATACTGGCAAACCATAAAGGACTTGATGATAGAGAACAAACTGAGGGCTGCTGGAGAGGAGGTGGGGGGGATAGGCTAAATGGGTGATGGGTATTAAGGAGAACATTTGTGATAAGCACTGGGCATTGTATGTAGGCGATGAATCACTAAATTCTACTCCTGAAGCCCGTACTACATTATCTGTTAACTAACTTGAATTTAAAACTTGGAAAAAAAAATACTGGTATAATGTGGCATTGTTATTAGCTTAACATACATAGCATCTCATAATTATAAAGTATGTTTACATATGATATCTCATTTAATTTATACAACTTTGTTTGTGGTAGGTAGGGAAGAAGAAAGGATCATCTTATTTTTACCCATCAATGAGTTGATAGCTAAATCTACCTGCTAATAAGAGAGTGAATCAAGAATCAGAAGGAATTCTGAGTCTTAGGCTGACTCATTTCTTCTCTATTATAATGCTGAAGGAGAAAATAATGAGTGGCTACATTTGCATGTATGACACCTTAAAATTTAGGCCAGCATTTTCTTGGTAATTGCTGTCATAGTTTTTTCCTTTTAAAAATGAGTGTAAACTAGGGTATTGCTAGGATTCTTATCTCTCACTATAGATGGACAAGTAGCTATGGTTTAACTATAGTAAGACTGTGGGGGAAAAAAATCATAATCTTTCAAGTTTAAATATGGAACATTTATTTTGTGATTACTTTAGGAAGGAAAATCCCAGGTTTTGTTTTATCTAAACATGGTGTCAGGATTTCCTTTGTTGTTTTTTTCTATCTCATTTGATAATAAGTTTATCAGGAGATGCAACATTGAACTGGCAAATAAGTGTAGCCAGAGTCACCTAATCTGCCTGCTCCTTAGGTGGAGGGATTTCCTCTCTGAGGGTAGTGTGGGTAGACGAAGACAGGCTGGGTTGTATGCTGCTGAAACCACTATTTTATGTTGGAAGAATGAACCACAGAGAGATAATTTTGATTGTTTGACTTACTGTGGATTTCTGCTAAACCCAAAGCTTAGTGTGGATTTCTCCCAAACCCACATTCTAGTCATGGTGCCCTTTCTCAGCAGAAAGCAGATGGGAAGAGGACCGCCATCATTTATACTTGGGATATAGTGCAACATGGATGCAGACCTAGAAGATAATTGCTTAAAGGTCAGAAAACCGAGGAACTAGACCATAATCAGTTCAATTCAACAAATGTTTATCAGGTGTCTCTTCTGGGTCAGGCATAGTTCTGCGACCTAGGGCTATGGCAGAAAGAAAGTGGTATAGTCAGTGCACTCATGGAACCAGAGGTGAGGGGAATTACTCATATTAAACATGTGGTGAATTACAAAGATAAGGAATGTTATGGATAAAATGGATAGGGGACTAGAGGAATGAAGAATAAGGGGATTGAATCTAGTCTAGGGATTGAGGGAAGACTTTAATTTTTTAAACTTTAAAAAATTCTTAGAAAAAAAAAAAAAGGCAGAAGAATTTAGAAAACCCAAAGTATGGTGGTTAATTTTATGTTCAACCTGACGGGATGGTGAGATGCCCACATAGTTGGTCAACATGGCCTGGGTGTGTTTGTGAGGATGTTTCTAGGTAGGATTAACACAAGACTGAGTAAAAGAGATTGCCTTCCCTAAGGTAGGTGGCCTTCATCCAACCAGTTGCAATTGGGCCTTACCTTAGAATTAATATGATTCATCAAAGGCATGAAGTTACTTAACATTAACAAAAACTTAAAACAATTACTGAATTTTAACAACAATGATTTCATGTTGCCACTCAACTGATAGAGAAAATCTAACAATGATACATATTATTCATACGTAACTATACAACTGTATATATATATGAATATCAACTATATATTACCATGGCTAGGGAAAGAACTGGATATTGTAGAAAGGATGAATCCTGAAGATAAATACAGTTGTCCAAGAAGAGTATGAGTTATCAGCCAGAGAGTATTTATAATATTGTATGATTTAGTATTTACAGTGATTTATAATATTAGGAACGGCAAATTTGTGATGAAAACACAATAGAAAATGTGGTGCTTTTCCACAGAAAGCTTATGAGGTAATTCTGAACCAGATCAAGTACCTTAATTACACCACTAAAGGACTTTGAGTCTAGCAGAAATTTTGTCTGTGCAAACAGAAACTCACATGGGAAGTGACATGGGGCAGGAGTGCACAGAGGTGGGAGCAGTTAATCCCTTGAAGACATTTTTATTAAGAGCAAACCAGACTGAGGCATTCCTGTTAGCAATGAGGAGTCAGCAGTGAGCAAGAGACACAGACCCTGTTAGAGTATAGGCTTATGACACAACTAGGAGCTAGTGAACAAATAGTCTTCCCCAAATTATTCAGTGATGCTTGTGCTAAGTGTCACAAAGAATTTTGGGTGCTATGAGGGCATAGGAGGAAGGTTAGGAAAGGTTTTTCAGAAGAAGTGTTGTTTTAGCTTTGACAAGAAGAAAGAACAAGAATCAATCCAATTGAGGGAGAAGGGGAGAGCCTTGTTATCAACAGATGGAAGACCCGCATTGGAAAGGAGAACAACAGCTCTGAACAATTGAAAGGTGGGTATGTGTGGTGCATGATGAGCTAGAGAGAGTGTAACAGGATATGCTAGATTATCTGGGCCTTCAGGACCTTAACAACATGAGAAAACCGTGACAAGTCTTCAGGCAAAAAAGTGACATGATCAGATGTTCATTTTTTTTTTTTCTTAAAGATTTTATTTATTAGTCAGAGCGAGAGAGAGGGAAAGAGAGAACACAAGCAGGGGGAGCAGCAGGTAGAGGGAGAAGAAATCTCCCCACTGAGCAGGAAGCCTGATGTGGGACTCGATCCCAGTGGGATCATGACCTGAGCTGATGGCAAACACTTACCAGACTGAGCCACCCAGGTATTTCCAGATGTTCATTTTAAGAAGATAGTTCCATCCCCTGGCGAACAGACTGTAGGAGACGAAGAGTAGGAAGATGAAAAGTGTTACAGTCGGTGCAGGCCTCAGGGAACAGTGGATTAACCCAGAGTGTTAGTGATGCACACAGAGAGAAGAGGATGGATAAATACATTTGTTGTGGAGGTAGAATGAACAGAGTTATTAAATGCAAGGGACTATGGTAAGGAAGAAACCAGAGTTTGGGCACGAGTGTCTGGGAAGGTGATAGAGTCATATTATTAATCTGTGGAGGAAGATAGAGGGATTAGTTTTGAGGACAGCTTACAGGTTAAACCACAGATATGTCTTGCAGGAGATCAGAAATGAGAAAGTACCCCACAAATACCAGAAGGAAATAATATAGAAGGGCATGAAGGCAGAAAGAAGGCCCTCAATGAATGTGTCTGCTTATAGAAGAGTGAATAGAAGGGAGGAATCTGTTGTAGTGAAGAAAAGGGGAAGACAGCCTCAAAGGAAAGACAAATATATTTGGATTCAGCCTGTTGAGACTACAAAGATGGTACAGAAGTCCAGTGCTTAGAAGTTAGGTTAAAGATGATCTAAATACTGGAGGTACCTGGATGGGTCAGTTGGTGGAGCAGGTGACTATTTATTTATTTATTTAAAGATTTTATTTATTTGACAGACAGAGAGAGAGGACAAGTAGGCAGACCAGCAGGCAGAGGGAGAGGGAAAAGCAGACTCTTTGCTGAGCAGGGAGCCAGATGCGGGGCTTGATCCCCAGACCTCTGGAATCATGACCTGAGCTAAAGGCAGTCGCTTAAACAACTGAGCCACCCAGGTGCCCCAGCACGTGACTCTTGATCTTAGGGTTGTGGGTTCGAACCCCGGGTTGAGTGTAGAGATTACCTTTAAAAAATCTTGAAAACTGGGATGCCTGGGTGGCTCAGTTGGTTAAGCAGCTGCCTTCGGCTCAGGTCATGATCCCAGCGTCCTGGGATCGAGTCCCACATCAGGCTCCTTGCTCAGCAGGGAGCCTGCTTCTCCCTCTGCCTCTGCCTGCCATTCTGTCTGCCTGGGCTCGCTCCCTCTCCCTCTCTTTCTCTGACAAATAAATATCTTTAAAAAAAAAAAAACTTGAAAACAAACAAACAAAACCCCGATTATCCCAATGTCTTTCCTCAAGATGGATCATGTAAGCAAAGAGGAAGGAGGCACCCTTATTGACACCCTGAAAAGATCCAGTAGTGACCAAAAAGTAAATAGAACCAATCCTTTTCCTGGATATTCAGTCCTATGCAAATATTAGTATGGTGAAAGGGGTTGTAAATAGTGGAAAGAGGGACTGTAGATTTTAGAAATCCTATAGGAGCTGCTTTGAAAATAAGGACAAAAGCAATGGTAATAGCAACAAATACTACTGCTATTCATGGTGCTTCCAACATGGGCTCACTAAGCACTTACCTATTGTCCTCGACCCGCAAGGACGACAAGAGGCCTGTTATGGTGTTAATGCTTCATTCCCGTTTATTTTGTCAACTTCCTTAGCTTATATACAGCAGGGTGACCAATAAGGGGCCAAGCAATGGGGAGAGCCAATGAGAGTCTTGTTACTATGCTGATTAAATTTGAAACAGCCAATGACTATGTCCTCCTTTAGGCGGGCTTCACCAGAAAGTTTGTTGTTTACTTGCAGCATATTTTGCTGGCTGTGAGCCAAGCGCCATCTTGTAATGGCGGGGATTTTCCCGGCCGGAGGCGGTCCCCGACACTTACCATATTTGATCCCATTTCATTTGTCCATCCACTTTGTAAGTATATCTTTAAGTCTCCATTTGAAGTTAGAAAACAGAGCTCAGAGATATAGTTAACTTGCCAAGCATTAAGCAACTAAGAAGGAGCAGAGGCAAGATACAGGTCTAAATTTGATTAACTCTCAAGTCCTTGTGTTTTACCACTAATCTCTCCACATCATTTCTGTCTTCAAGAAACATCAGGAGACCCACAGTTGATATTTTCTCTAGGAGGAATCTGAATCTAGAAGGAATGGCTCTGAATTCTCTATTTATACCAAGCTTCTAGACCCATCTAGGTCCCACTGCTGTGGAAGCAGCTGCTTAGGATTGAAGAGTTTCCAAAAGGGCCAAACATAAGAATAGGGAAGGAACTGAAGTCTCTCCATTTCCTCACTTGCAGTAATGCCAACTATCTAGACTTAAACTCTATGCATTGATTGCTATTCTAGTTTCATTTTCTGAATCTCTAGGGTAAGAAAGGGTCTTTGTCCAGACAACGCTTGCCCACCACCTCACATGCCTTTCAAGAAGTGATTGTACTGGGATTTGAACTCAAGTCTGGTAGCATTCCAGTGTGCATGGGCTTCCTCATGCATCACACAGGCCCTTTGTGAGACTGGGGGAGGTCGAAGAGGACAAACACAAGGACTGTGGAGGAGCCTTTTAGTTTGAACAGTTGGGAGACAAGAGCTTCCATGGAGGGTTGTGACTAGGATCTAGAAAGTCTAGAATTTAAACTGTACTCCACTGGCCACAGATAATAAATGGCCTCAGCTCCTTCCTCCTTTATGGAAATCCAGCTTATGGTATATATCATAGGCATGTCAAGAATGAGTTTTGTGGCCTCAGAAATTTCATTGTTAAAAGTCATGCACCAAAGTATAGGATAATAATTATAGGAGAGAAAACGGATTTTTACCAAGTTTAACTCAATTTAGCATGGTGTCTTAACAAATCTTGAGTTCCAAACGAATTCCACTCATTGGGGATTCAAGTTCACATGTCTTTGCAACACACAGTTTCCTGCTGCTATGAAAAAAGGGCTTTAGAAGACTTACAAGGCTTCATAGACGTCAAATAAGTCTTATGAAACATGTTCACGTGTTAAGTGTAAATGAGTCAGAAACATAAGGATTAAATTTCTCTTAAAATACACAGAGGTTTGAAAATGAAGGGAAAAATGCTGAGGGCAAAACGTGTTTTGGATTTTGGCAAACCCAAAACATTTGAAAAAAAAAAAAAACGGTTTGATGTTTGATGAACCCTAAATACAGCAGAGTTTGCTCATCTCTCATTATGATGAAGACCAATAAACCATTTTTGTGTGAAAACAGAATCCCACTGGAACCGCCTGTGGACCCCTCACTACTGTAGAATTTGACTGATTTTTTATTTCATTGATTTGCAAACTTCCTAACTCACACAGTGGTTGGTGGTCTCCCCCGCATGAGTTCTCAGCAAAGCCATAATAAGAGAATACTGGAGAAGATGTCTGGGATTACTAAGACTTCATTTGTCTTATAAAATGTACTTTGGGGCATAACCACTGTACAATAAAACATTAACATAAATCATTAAAATGGAACCATGCCTTGTCGAGATAAATAAGAGGAGTATGTTTCATGTGGTACTGTCCTTATTTCTTTAAACTGATTTGTTCACTTGCTAATTTGCAAACCTCAACAATCAGACATTCTGTGGTTTAAACTATGGCAGTGAGACTTCTCCATTCATAGATTTCCCATGACTACCTCTGATTTTTCATTGGAGTTTCTAAAGTAGTCGTAAAGATGGGAACAGTGTCTGGTGGGGGCTTTTGGAGCCATGGCAGTAGTAGGAGGTGAAAACAGAGATAATACTTTTTCTTCCTGCAGTACTTTATGAGGCCCTATGTGAGATCAGAATTAGAAATATCATTTTTGTTCCTTCAGTCTTAGATCTCTTAAGCAAACAGTGACTCCCCCGTTAAAACTATTCTTTCTGAATATGGGTTGGCCTTTAAGTTGAGCTAAGACTACTTTATCCTTGTGAGGCTCTGGTAGTTGGATTTATGTGACAAGCCACTCACTTTATTAAAATATTTTCATAATGTGTATCAAGAAAAGCCTCAGAAACAGATAGAAAAATAACAACAAGAGGTACCAAGGATTGAGTGAGTGCTATGTGCCAGTCCTTATGCTAAGCTCATTGCATATGTCACATTGTTCAAAGTTCTCTTGAGTGAAACATAATTATCTCCATTCTGCAGATGAGGAAACAGAGGTTCACTGAACTACAACACATTGGTAGAGCTGGTATTTCAGCCATTCATTTATTTGAATGGCTATTAAACAATTGATTTGTGTCAGGCATTATTCCAGGTTTTGGGGATGTAATTATGAATTAGATATATCTCCTGCCCTCACAGACTTTACATTCTAGATGGAAGAAGACCTTTCTGGTTTCAGAATCTCATTTCTTTTCTTCTTCTTCTTCTTTTTTTTTTTTTTTGTTAGGATTTTATTTATTTATCTGACAGACGGAGATCACAAGTAGGCAGAGAGGCAGGCAGAGAGAGCAGAAAGGAAGCAGACTCCCTGCTGAGCAGACTCCCTGCCCTATGTGAGGCTCCATCCCAGGACTCTGGGATCATGACCTGAGCTGAAGGCAGAGGCTTTAACCCACTGAGCCACTCAGGCACCCCTGAGAATCTCATTCTTGACCACTATATACATTCTTCATGGATTTTAAGATTTTTAAGTATAATAATAAAGACATCATTTGATTTATCTTGGATTTATTTTGGATTTATCTTGGATTACATGAAAGTATTGCAGGAAAAAGGCTGTTGGTGGGGTATCAACCCCTTTTCTGCCAAAGCAGAAAAGAAAACCCCTGATGTGAGAAGTTACTCTTCTCTATTTTGCAAATTAGATTACTCTAAGTTTAAAATCATATCTAAATATACAATATGGACTTGGACCTTGAATAGGTCTGGAGGATGTTCTCTCTGTCTTTACATGTTCCGCTGAAAAAGAGTTTTGCTTGATATCTCTGTTGACAAGTACTTGCCTGCATCTTTGTGATTTTCCTGAATGACTTATTTGAGGTTTTATTGATTTGAGGGTCAATCATCAGTGAAAAATTTTTTTTTAACCTGGAAAGCTTTGGATTGAAAACTTGAGCTGCTTATTTTTAATTTTCCAGGGTATAAGAATTTTGGCATGGAAAAGGATCTACACCAAATTTCTGATTGTATAGAAACCGAGAAACTAAGGCTAGAGATTTAAAATACACACAGTCCTCACGAGGGCAGGCCGGGTCTAAAACTCCTATAAAAGAAGCAATACTGATCTTCCTTAAACTGAGTTTTACTGATTACTCCTATGTCCTTTGGAGTCATTCTTGCCCTTAAGATTTACATAGTATTATTTAGAAATTCCATTCCATGTTTGTAGGAAGTCAAGTATGTTCCCCAAGTTTTCTACAAATTTCTAAGGGCTGACTGTCCCATGCCTACCTCCACGCCACATTCCAGAGGCTCCCGTGTTAGCTTGGTTTATAGAGGGATCATCTGTCATATTATATTCCCCTTCCATGATGTGTTGACCTACACATGGAACTCAAAGCTTTTACTTGATTTCATATTCTCTTTCACACAGGGAAAGAGCCAAGCAAACAAACAAATAAACATTTATATGAAGTCTTTATGTATTTATCAGACATTGCTGAGGTTGTGGTAACACAGAAAGGATTTAATGTTGCAACATCTAAACACTGAAAACTAGGTATCCTTTATTTTAAAATTATGCTTGTCCCTATCAGCAAGTAAGCCTCAGTCTCTAGCCATGTTGCCCTAGGGGCTATTTCTTTCTCTTCCTGCTGCTGCTTCCTTTTCTTTCCCCTTCTCCAGAACAAAAGCCAAGTTCTTGTATGTTCTATGTTATTTTAAAATTGAGATATAATTCACATTGAGATATAATTCCATACCATCAAGTACATCAAGTATTTTAAAGTGAAAAATTTCATGTTTTTTTAGTATATTCACAAAGTCATGCAATAATCATCATTGCTTAGTTTTAAAAGATTTTCATAGCCCCAGATGAACACCTATATTCATTAAGCAATTCTCATTCCTCTGCCCCTAGCCTCCAGGCCCTTATGGATTATTATTAATCTATTATTTTGTCCTTATGGATTACCTATTCTGGGCATTTCATATAAATGGAATCATACAACATATAGTCTTATAGTCTGGCTTCTTTCATGTAGCACAATGTTTTCATTCCATGCTGTAGTATTCATCTGTAGGTCTTTCCTTTTTATGATTGGATAATATTCTGTTGTATGGCTAGGCCTATTGGTTTGCCCATTCACCGGCTGATGAATATTAGGTTTGTTTTCAATGTTTGACTGTTGTGAATTATGCTGCTATGAGCATATGTGCAAAAGTTTTTGTATGAACATATATTTTTAATTCTCGGGTATATCCCTAGAAGTGGAATTTCTGGGTTAAAGGGCAAGTCTATGTTTAACTTTTTTTTAAAGACTTTATTTTTTTTTTTTTCAATGTTTACTGAGAAGGAAAGGGACAAAATTGCCCCCAGTTGAGAACCACTGTTATATAGTGAAATAATGTAGTACACACTCTCCTGTTTTGTTTTAATTCAAGATTGTTTTGCCTATTGTAAGTATTTTTGCTTTTCCATACACATAAACCTTCCCAGTTTTTTTTTTTTAATATTTTTTTTTATTTATTTATTTGAGAGACAGTGAGAGAGAGCATGAGAGGCGAGAAGGTCAGAGGGAGAAGCAGACTCCGCATGGAGCTGGGAGCCTGATGCGGGACTCGATCCCGGGACCCCGGGACCGTGACCTGAGCCAAAGGCGGTTGCTTAACCAACTGAGCCACCCAGGTGCCCCTAAAGACTTTATTTATTTATTTATCTATTTATTTATTTATTATTTGACAGACAGAGATCACAAGTAGGCGGGGGTTGGGTGGAAGCAGGCTCCCCGCTGAACAGAGAGTCCGACTTGGGCTCGATCCCAGGCTCGATCTCAGGATTCCAAGATAATGACCCGAGCTGAAGGCGGAGGCTCAACTCACTGAGCCACTCAGGCATCCTATGGTTAACGTTTTGAGAAAGTGCTAAACTGTTTTCCAAAGTGGTCATACCATTTTACATTCCCACTGGCAAGGTATGACAGTTTCAACCTTTCCACATTATTAACACACATTTTGTTTTGACATGTTACTTTTACTATTACAGTCATCCTAGTACATGTGAAGTGATACCCTATTAAGGTTTTGATTTCCATTTGCCTAATGACTAGTAATGTAGAGTATATTTTCAGGTGCTTATTGGAATTTGTATGTCCTCTTTGCAAAATATCTATTTAAATCTTTCACCCATTTAAAAAATCGTACTTTTTACTGTCAAGTTGTAATAGTACTACTTATATTAGATCTTTATCAGAAATATGATTTACAAATTTTTTTTCTGTTTTATGTGTTCTCATTTCCCCTCCTTGATAGTGTCCTTTGAAGCCCCAAAGTGTTTTTTTTGAAGCCCCAAAGTTTTTAATTTTCTTAAGGCCCAATTTATTTTGTTTTTCTTTGTTTGCTTTGATTTTAGTGTCATTCCTAATAAACCATTGCTGAATCCAAGCTTATGAAGACTTATACCTATGTTTTCTTCTAAGAATTTTATAGTTTTAGCTCTTTTATTTAAGTCCTTGATCATTTTGAGTTAACTTTTGTATATAGCGTGAGATAAGGGTCTACCTATTCTTTTGCATGTAGATATTCAGTCATCCAGCACCATTTGTTGGGTAAACGATGATTTCCCTATTGAATTGTCTTGGCATGTCTGTCAGAAAACTTCCTGACTGTTAAATGTATGGGTGTACCTCTATGTTCTTGAGCAGAATAATTTAGTCTCCAACCCTCACCTCTAAATTTAGCTCTGGATGTTCCTTTGCACATTAAAGGAGCTAACTGAAGTGTGAATATACTGCCTTCAAATATGTCTCTGAGTAAGGTCTTAGACAAGAATTAATCTCTTACATTGTGGGAATGGAGACTGAAGAGGAAGGAGGGCTTGTCCTTCTGGTCGCACAAGAATCAACAATATTGTATTGTAGCCAAGAGTGTGATCAGACAGTTATACTGATTTGGGGCAATAACTTAACTGCTTCAAGCCTCAGTTTTACTTTCTATAGTGTATATCTTATAGTAGTATCTCTATGTGGGAATTCCTTCCCAGAATTTCCCAGGGAATATATGTTTTCTTGAATCTTACAACCCAAGAAAAATCAGTTGAGAAATTGGGAAATAATACAAACTATTTTAATTCTTTTATGAAAATTAGGCTTAATAATAAAAAACATAGAAATGCTATAGGCTTTAAAATAGTCAGTGATATCACATTGAGAACAAGAGCAGGAACTTCTATCACAGTGAAAGTCAAGTTAGACATTTCCAGAACGGGGCCAGAACCATGTAGAAGAAAATCAACCATAATTGAATTCTGCTCAGTCCAGTACAGCATGTATGGCTTTTGAGTACTTGAACTGAGATTAGTCTGCAGTGAGATATGCTGTAAGTATAAAATACAAATCAGATTTTAAAAAGACTTAATATGGAAAAAAGAATGTGAAATATCTCACTTATTCTTATTTAGATTACATACTGAAATGATAATATTTTGAATATATTGGGTTAAACATATTACTAACATTAATTTGGCCTGGTCTCATTTCCATTTTTAATGTGGCTACTAGAAAATTCAATCACATAGGTGGTCAGCATAGAGATCCTGTGGCTATGGTCAGATGTGGTGGGCAAAATTCTTATATAGCTCCCAAGTTTCCAGGTCTCTGGTATATATACACCTTCTCCCAGTGATTCAGACACTAATCTAAGTGCTATTGTGAGAGGATTTTAGAGATGTAAGTAAGGCCTTAAATGTGTTGACTTTAGATAGGGAGATTATCCACTTGGATCACCTAATCACGTGAATGCTTTAAAAGCAGAGCGTTTTCTCTGGCTGGTCACAGAAGAAGAAAGCAGAGATAGCACTCCAGCTGGACTGGGAGAAAGAAAAACATCCGGGTTTCAAATTGCCCCTGGGGCCACAGGCAAGGAATGGTAGGTGGTCTCTAGTAGCTGAGAGTGGTCTCTAGCTGACAGCCAGCACGAAAATGGGGACATCAGTCCTAAAACCACAAGGAAATAAATTCTTTCAACAACCAGTGAACTTCGAGAGGACATTGAGTCCCCTGATGAGAACTGTGTCTTTCGATTTGAGCCTCAGGGACCTAACCTACAGATACTATGAGATAAATAGAAATTTGTGTTGTTTTAAACTGTTAAATTTGTGGTGATTTGTTACACAGGAATAGAAATCTAATGAAGCATGTTATAAGAGCTTGTTTGTGGCCTTCTTTGTGACTAACAGTCATTCTTGTGAATAAAATAATTATCAACAAATTTGTATACTTCATACAAATCCCAAGTATTTTAGGAAAGAATACATTTGGAAGCAAAATAAGTTCTTAAATCAGCTTTTTTCACATACGTTTCTGTGTAGTGCTATTAATTTTGCTAGAAGATCACCCAGTAATTTTTGCTGGCATTTTCTGGTTTCTGAATATTCACTATAGGGTACATAGTTCTTTATAAGTTTGTCAAAACTACTAAGACAAAGAAAAATAAAACAGAAACCACTACTAAAAACTTTTTCTTGGTAAATACCATTAAAATATAGAATAATTAACGACATCAGGAATTCACAAAAATTTCTGGGAATTCTGATTTCTTGTTTCCTAAAGATTAATATCTATTGGGAATTTGGAAAGACTGTTTAGTGTTGCTATAAAGGATTAAATGAATTAACGAATGTAAGGTGCTTAGGCCAGGGCCCGGAGAGTGTAAAGTGCTCAATACATGGTATTCATTATTAATCTGTAGTCTTGGAGTGGCTCAGTGGGTTGAAGCCTCTGCCTTCGGCTTGGGTCATGATCACAGGGTCCTGGGATCGAGCCCCACATCGGGCTCTCTGCTCGGCGGGGAGTCTGCTTTCTCCTCTCTCTCTGCCTGCTTGTGATCTGTCAAATAAAATAATTTAAAAAATTAAAAAAAAAAGATTTTAAAGGAACATCAAATTGAATATGAGCATTTATGGAAGTAACTGATTGAATTTTAAGCAATTGGTTAAGAAGAAAGCCAGAGGGATTAGTCTTGATTGAAGGTGGATCAGCAATCTGAAGATTTTTTGACTTGTGGGGTGTTTTGATGTATAAAGAGTTTAATTGAAAAAATCATCATGATGAGTATTTAAAGCACTTTCTAGAGATCAAAGAAAGATGAGATAATAAAAAAGAGAATGATTACCTCCCCACCACTCCGAAACCCATGTCTATCTTCTTACCATTATAAAAGAGTGTGAATTGAGTTTGGAGAGTTTGACCTGATTTGATTTGCTTGTTGCTAGCAACAACAACAAAAATGCTTTGCAGTATCTAACAAACAACATGGTCTTTATTTTTTATTATTATTTTTAAAATTTGAGTATGGTTGACACACAATATTACATTAGTTTCAAGTGTAAATCTTAAGAGGTTTGGTGTTTATACATCGTGTTATGTTCACCACAAGTATAGCTATCATCTGTCCCATTATATCGTATTACAATATAATTGACTATATCCATTATACTCTCCTTTTTATTTCCATGATTTACTCATTCCATAACTGGAGGTCTCTATCTCCCTCTCTCATTCACCCATTTGGCCCAACCCCACTGCCTCCCCTCTGGTAACCATTAGTTTTCTGTATTTTTGGTTCTGATTCTGCTTTTTGTTTATTTTTAAAGTCCATTTATGAGTAGAATCTTATGGTATTTGTCTTTCTCAGTCTGACTTATTTCACTTAGTATAACACCCTCTAGGTCCATCTATGTTGTCCCAAAGGGAACAGTCTATTCCTTTTTTTTTTGACTGTGTAATATTCCATTGTGTTTCTATAGCACAGTGTCCTTATCCATTTATCTATTGATGGATACTTATGTTGCTTCCATGTCTTTGTTATTGTAAATGATGTTGCACTAAACATAGGGGTGCATATATCTTCTCCAGTTGGTGTTTTTGTTTTCCCTGGGTAAATATCTAATGGTAGAATTATTGGATCATATGACATTTCTACTTTTAATTTTTCCAGGAACCTCCATATTGTTTTCCACAGGGCTGTACCAATTTACATTCCCACTAATTGTGCATAAGGGTTCCTTTTGCTAACTCTTATTGTTTCTCCTTGATTTTAGCCATTCTAACAGGCATCTCATTGTGGTTTTGATTTGCATTTCCCTGATGATTAGTGATGTTGAGTATCTCTTCATGTTTCTGTTGGCTAACTGTATGTCTTCTTTGGAAAAATATCTATTCAGGTCCTCTGCCCATTTCTTAATCAGATTGTTTTTTTTGGTATTGAGGTGTATAAGTTCTTTAAATATTTTGATACTTACCCTTTATTGGGTATTCATTTGCAAATATCTTCTAATCAGTAGGTTGTCTTTTTCTTTTGTTGTTAATTTCCTTATTATGCAAAAGCTCTGTGTGTGTGTGTGTGAGCTCTATGCCCAATGTGGGGCTTGAACTCATGACCCCAAGATCAAGAATCATATGCTCTATCAAGTGAGCAAACCAGGCATCCCTGTTCAAAAGCTTTTTATTTTGATGTAGTCAATGCCAATAGTTTATTTTTGCTTTTGTTTCCTTGCTTTAGAAGACATATCTTGATAAATGTTGCTATGACTGCTGTCTGAGAAATTACTGCCTATGTATTCTTCTAGGATTTTTATGGTTTTGGGTCTCACATTTAGGTCTGTAATCTATTTTGATTTATTTCTGTGTATGGTGTTAGAAAGCAGTCCAGATTCATTCTTTTATAGGTAGCTGTCCAGTTTTCCCAGCACCATTTATTGAAAATATTATCTTTTCCCCATTGTGTATTCTTGTCTCCTTTGTCATAGATTAGCTGACCATGTACATATGGGTTTACTTCTGAGGTCTCTATCCTGTTCTCTTAATCTATGGGTCTATTTTGATTTTTACAGCTTTGTAGTATACCTTGAAATCTGGAATTCTGAGACCTCCAGCTTCATTCTTCTTTCTTAGGACGCCTTTGCTATTCAGGATCTTCTGTGGGTTCCATACAAGTTTTAGGATTGTTTATTCTGGTTTTGTGAAAAATGTTGGTATTTTGATAGAAATTGCATTGAATATGTAGATTGATTTGGATAATATGGATATTTTGACAGTATTAATCCTTCCAATTCATGAACATGGAAAATCTTCCCATTTGTATCATCTTCAATTTCATTCATCAGTGTGTTATGGTTTTCAGAGTACAGGTCTTTTGCTTCTTGGTTATTCCCAGGTATTTTATTCTTTTTGGTGCAATTATAAAGTGTTGTTTTTTTAATTTCTTTTTCTGCAACTTACTATTAGTGCACTGTTAGTGCATAGAAAAGCTCTTGATTTAATTTTGTATCCTGCCATTTTACTGAATTCATTTATTACTTCTAGGAGGTTTTTTTGTGGAATCTTTACAATTTTCTATGTGTGGTACCATGTTATCTACAAATATTGACAGTTTAACTTCTTTTTTCCCAATATGGATGCCTCTTATTTCTTTTTGTTGTTTGATTGCTGTGGACTTCTAGTAATATGTTGAATAAAAGTGGCAAGGATAGACATCCTTGTCTTGTTCTTGATCTTAGAGAAAATTCTCAGTTTTTCACCATTTGAGGATAATGTTAGCTCTGAGGTTTTTTTTTTTTTTTTTTTAAATATGTGGGGTTTATTGTGTTATGTTCCTTCTAACCCCACTTTGTTGAGAATTTTTGTCATGAAGGGATGTTGAATCTTGTCAATTCTTTTTCTGTATCTGTTGAGATGATCATATGATTTTTATCCTTTGTTTTGTTGATGTGCTGTACAATGTTGATTGATTTGCAAATATTGAACTACACTTGCATCCTAGAAGTGAATCCCACATGATCATGGTAAATGGTCTTTTTAATGTATTGTTGTATGTAGTTTGTTAATATTTCATTGAGGATTTTGCAAGGATATTGACCTATAGTTTTCTTTTTCTGTGGTGTCTTTGTGTGGTTTTGGTATTAGGGTAATGCTAACCTTGTAGAATGTATTTGGAAGTTTTTCTTCTTCTTTTTCTTCCATTTTTTAGAATATTTTGAGAAGCATAGATATTAACTCTTTGTTAAATGTCTAGTAGAATTTACTTGTGAATCCATCTAGTCCTGGACTTTTACTTCTTGGTAGTTTTTGATTACTGAGTTCAGTTTCATTACTTGCAATCAGCCAATTCAGATTTTCCATTTCTTTCTGGTTCAGTTTTGGAATACTGTATGTTTTTAGGAACTTATCCATTTCTTCTAGGTTGTTCAGTTTGTTGCCATATAATTTTTCATGATATTCTCTTGTGTCTTTTGCATTTCTGTAGTGTCAATTTTTACTTCTTCTCTCTCATTTCTGATTTTATTTATTTGGATCCTTTCTCATTTTTTCTGGATGAGTCTGGCTAGGGGTTTGTCAATTTTGTTTATCTTTTAAAAGAACCAACTCTTGGTTTCATTGATTTTTTTTTTTCCTTTCCTTTCCTTCCTTCCTTCCTTCCTCTATCTCTCCCTCCCCCCTAATACCTCCCTCTCTTTCTCTCTTTCTTTCTTGTCATTTATTTCTGCTCCAAACTTTATTATTTCCTTTCTTCTTTTCATCTTAGGTTTTGTTTGTTCTCCTTTTTATAGTTCCTTTAAGTATATGGTTAAGTTGTTAGAGTTTTTTCTTGTTTCTTGAGGTAGGCCTGTATTGCTATAAACTTCCCTCTTAGAACTGCTTTCACTGTGTTCCAGAGATTTTGGACAATTGTGCTTTCATTTTCATTTGTCTCCATGTATTTTTTTATTTCTTCTTTGATTGCTTCATTGACCCTTTGGTTTTTTAGTATCATGTTGTTTAGTCTCCAGATGTTTGTGGGTTTTCTAGATTTTTTTCTTGTGATCCATTTCTAGTTTCATACTATTGTGGTCAGAAAAGATGCATGATTTGATTTCAATCTTCCTAAATTTAATGAGGCTTGTTTTATGGTCTAATATGTGATATATTCTGGAGAATGTTCCATGTGCACTTGAAAAGAATGTGTATTATGTTGTTTTTGGATGGAATGTTTTGTATATCTGTTATGTCCATCAGGTCCAATGTGCTATTCAAAGCCACTGTTTGACTATTGTTTTTCTATCCAGATGATCTATCAGTTGATGTAAGTGGAGTGTGCCCTCCTATTATTGCATTACCATCAGTTTCTCTCTTTATATAAGATGATCAGCTGGTTTTTCAGCAGAAAATTTGCAGTCCAGAAGTGGCATGATATATTCAAAATGCTGAAAGGAAAAAAATCTACAACCAAGAACACTAACTGGTAAGTTAATATCTGCTTTGTATATTTTGGTGCTCCAGTGTTGGTTGTGTTGGTACATAGATATTTATTATTGTTCTGGCCTCTTGTTGTATTGATTCCTTTATCATTATGCAATGCTCTTTTTTGTCTCTTTTACAGTTTTTGTTTTGAGGTCTATTTTGTCTGATATAAATATTTCTACCCTGACTTTTTTCCCCACTCCCAGTTGTACCATTTGTATAGTGAATATTTTTCCATTATTTCACTTGCATTTCATATGATCTTTAGGTCTGAAGTTAGTCTCTTATAGGGAGCATATAGATGGGTCTTGTTTTTTGTTTTTTGTTTGTTTAATCTATTCCACCATTCTATGTCTTCTGATTGAAGCATTTAGGCCATTTTCACATAAAATAATTATTGATAAGTACACACTTATTGCCATTAAAAAAATGCCTTCTGGCCTTTTTTGTCATTTTTTTGTTCCTTTCTTCTTCTCTTGCTCTCTTTCTTTGTAATTAATGAGTGTATATAGTGTTTTGTTTGGCTTTCTTTCTCTATTTTTTGTGTATCTATCTCAGTTTTGGGTTTGTGGTTACCATGAGATTCATATACAACATCTCAAGTAGATAGCAATCTGTTTTAATTTGTTGGTCATTTAGTTTCAAATACATTCTTTAAAAAAAAGAAAAAGATAAATTGGGGCACCTGGGTGGCTCAGTGGGTTAAAATCTCTGCCTTTGGCTCAGGTCATGATCTCAAGGTCCTGGGATTGAGCCCTGCATTGGGCTCTCTGCTCAGTGGGGAGCCAGCTTCCCCCTCTCTATCTGCCTGCCTCTCTGCCTACTTGTGATCTCTGTCAAATAAATAAATAAAATCTTAAAAAAAAAAAAAACCTTTCTAAAAAAAGGAAAAAGAAAAATCTTTTTTTTCTTTTTCTTTTTCTTTTTCTCTTCTTTTTTTACTCTTTCTCCACATTTTATGTATATGTTGTCATATTTTACATCTTTTTATTAATATTTTTCCTATGTCTAATTATTATTAATTTCCATTTCTTTTCTACTTGAAGAGGTCTCTTTAACATTATTCTTAAGGCTGGTTTAGTGGTGATAAATTCCTTTCTTTTCTGTTTTGGAAGCTCTTTATCTCTCTTTCAAATCTGAATGAAAATCTTACCAGTTAGTGTTCTTGGTTGTAGATTTTTTTCCTTTCAGCATTTTGAATATATCATGCCACTTCTGGACTGCAAATTTTCTGCTGAAAAACCAGCTGATCATCTTACATATTTTTCCCTTATAGATAACTTTTTGTTTCTTGCTGTTTTTAGGAGTCTCTCTTTATCTTTACTCTTTGACATTTTAATTATTACATGTTGTGGTATGGAACTCCTTGGGTTCATTTTGTTTGGAACTTTGTGCTTCTTGGACATGGCTGTCTATTTCCTTAGGTTAGGGAAGTTTTTAGTTATTATTTCTTCAAATAAGTTTTCTACACTTTTTTCTTTCTCTTCTTTTGGGATCCCCTTTAATGTGTCTTTGTTTGTTTGATGTTGTCCAAAAGATCTTTTAATTTGCCCTAATTTTTAAAAATTCTTTCTCTTTTTGGTGTTCAGCTGTTTCCTTTCCATTACCCTGTTTTCCAGGTCACTGATATGTTCTTCTGCATCCTCTAATCTACTGTTGATTTCCTCTAGTGGGTTTTTTATTTCAGTTTTGTATTCCTCAACTCTGATTGGTTCTTTTTAATGTTTTCTATCTTGTTATTGAAGGTATCACTGAGTTCTTCCATTCTTTTCTCTAGTCCAGATTATCTTTACAATCATTACTTTAAATTCTTTGTCAGGCACATTGCTTATCTCTGTTTCATTTACTTCTTTTAGTGAGGTCTTGTCTTGTTCTTCCTTTTGGAACATATTCCTCTATCTTAATATTTTGCTTGACTTTCTGTGTTTGTTTCTATGGATCAGAAGAAACTAGTACTTCTAAAGTTGAAGGAGTGGACTTGCGTATAGTGGCCTCTATGTAGACTGTGTGGTTGGTGACTTTTGTAGCTGGCTGGGTGGACAGTGACAGTGTATGCTAGTTACTCTTTTGGGAACTGTGGCTTTTTACAGACAGAATAAAGAAAAAAAAGATAGTAAAATAAAAAAGAAAAACAATATAAAAGAAGAAAAGAGAGAAGAGAAAAAAGAATTTTAAAAAAGAAGGAAAGAACAGAACAAAAAATTTTAAAAAAGGCAAGTTCTAAAAAGCTTTTTAAAAAGTAAAATAAAACAGTACCAATTAAAGAATATAAAAGGCGAAAAAAACCTCACAATTGTTTTCTGTTCCTCAGCACCACGGGGTGGCTGGTGTGGGCTTGTGGACTTTGCACTTGCTGAGGTCCCAAGCTCACCATGAACTCTGTCCTGCTTGGGACCCTTGAAGTGGAGGGAGTGAGAGCATTCCCACAGTTCCTCAGCCCCTCTAAACCACAGCTTTTCTCTGTGTCCCACTGTATCTAGGGCTGGTGTGGACCTGTGGACTCTGGGCTTGCTAAAGTTACAAGCCCACCCAGAAAACGGGACTGACCTGCACTCCTGTTCAGGCTTCCAAGGGTGGGTGGGAATATTAACCTTGTTGTTCTCCAGTCCCTCTGACCTGGAGAACTTTCCTACAGCTCCTCTGCTACTTAGCAGTGTTTTAGGGTTGTCTCTTTTATATGCTAGTTGCTCTTTTAAATTATAAGGTTTTCTGTTTGTTTGTTTGTTTGTTTTTGTTTTTCTGTGCACAAGGACAGAGGGATCTGTTCCTGGCCCCTCAGTACTATCCCTCCTTACTTCTTTCCAGGGTGTGTGTGTGAGGGGAGGCACTGTCTTTGTTACTATGTCTCCATCTCTCTTACTGTTCTCTTGCCATTCTCTCTGTCTTTGGTTGTTCAGTAGTTTTTGAATCAGCCCTTAATTAACTTAACCATAGAAGTGATATCTACTTTTCTTTTATGTTAGGGAGGAGAAGATTGGGCTGCATAAGTTTGAAGAAAAAGAACAATAAAATGGATTGTGCTTCAAGGTATTCATTTTTGCTGAAATATCTTTCCTTCTCCTATCCATCCAGCCATGTTATCCTCTCAAATTTGGTTATCCAAACCTCAAATTTCCTTTGAAAAGTTATCCCTGACTGACCTTAGTTGTTCTTATTGATTTTCACTTGCCTTCAGGGACTTTGTCCCTCTGTTGTGTGATTTTATTCAGAATGGTCATCTCTGAGAGCTTGCGTGTTCTTAGATCTGTGTGAGCTATTTCCCTCCACTAGATTATGAGGCCCTGTGACAGAATAAGAAGTCAAGTTTTTTGTTTCTTTGTCTTTAATGCCTAGTATCATTTCATCAAACAGTATCTAGTAACTATAAGTTATCTCAAATAAGAGTTAATGATACATGGTGAGATATTAGTTTAACAAGGAGAGAACTGTCTTTTTCTGTTAGGTACCAATTTTTACGATATGAAGATCCCACTTTTTGTGTAATTTTGAGTAAGATGTTTTTCCTCTGCAGTCATTAAATCTTTGCTGTTCTCAGACTCTCAAGCTCTCCCATCACCCATTTTATTTCTACTACAAATGAGAGCTGGAGGAGCACATAAATTAATAGATTGGAGATATTCCAACATTATTTCAACCCTTGTTTTTAGAAATAACATAGTTGTCATATTTCATTGAACAAGTGATGGTATTAGAATCCCCAAAGATTTCTTTTATAACTAAGTCTATCTTTGGAATTTGGAGTTTTCTAGCTCCTGCTGAAACTGAATGAATTTGGTGGCATTTCACCACTTTAGGAGTTTTGGGTTCCAGAGTTCATTATTCCATCTCTGTCACTTGTATGTCCTCAACATGGGATACACAGTGTACATATTAGCAGGTGTCAGCAAATCCAACACATAAAGTTTCTTCCCTCTACCCTTAACCCAGGCAAAAAGTATTTCCATTCATTTTAATTTAGCCTTAAACTTATTTTAGAAGCAACTGGAAAAAGCCTCATTTATCTTTGTCATTGTGCAACTGGCTAAGAATTAAGGAAATCATGTGGTTAGATAATTGTTGAAAAGACCCAGCTTGTTAAAGATGGGCAAACTTTGGAAGGGTTGACTAAGTTCTGAGAGGACCCCTGAAGTGTGGCTACTTTTCTGAAAAGCAATCAAATTAATAACCTGGGCATAGTAATACTAAGGAGTTCTCAGAAAGTTACTGCCTCATGAGGTTATCATCCTTTGGCATGCAATTGTCTTTCCCAGTGAAGGCTCTGTCATGGGAGAACTCAGGCTAATAGCATTATGCTGTGACTTCAGGGAGTCTCCTTCCCCACACCCATCGCGCCTTTACTTTCTCAGAAATGGTGGACCCTTTGTCTGAACGATAGCAGGAAATTCAGAATAAGAAAAATCCCACAGGACCATATTTTTACTGCTATATTATAGGGATGGTCCTATGCTGAACTGGTATAAATAAAATATGCTGTTGCTCTTGAGAATATCTCTGAAGAAAACCATCCGGGTGCCTTTTAGAACAAAGAATTAGACATGGTCTCCAGCGAGTGGATTTTCTAGGCCTATGGCTGTAGTAACTTCAAAGCGAGGTCTGTGCACAGAGGGAGGCACTGAGAATATTGGAGACCAAAGTGTTATATGACCTCAGATGTTTTGCTTGCTTGCTTGCTTTCTCTTTTGAGTCTAACGAATAGTTTCTGGAGGGCCAGTTCTGTTAATGAAGTTCAAGAACCAATGAGCTTTCTTTTTACTAAAACACTATCTTTCAATGTTATTTACAGCCTTTTGTTTCACAGTAAAAGGGTGGGAAGAGGACAGGATGGGAGATAGGACACCAAATAAGCCTGCTGGGTTTGTCCGTCCTTGTCCAGATCTCACTGTGCTATCATCATGTAGAACTATAGATATTTCCATACTCTCATAAATGTCAGTGCTAGAAATCAAGGGACTTTCTTTTAGATGTAATTGTCTTCTAGTTTCCTGGTAAGTTTTATTTAAAATTTATTTGTTTGGGTCTTCAAATGTGTCACCATTTGGGGCTATGAAATTTCATATCTAATTATTTTGAAATTTTGTACCCTTTTATACAAAAGAAATTAAAATGAAAACATTGTCCAATTCTATGCACAATAAAAATATCTTTCAGTAATTTGATTTGCAGGAAATGAAAAGTATTATCAACAGAATATGCTTTTCAAAAATTTATAATCCTTTAAACAGGCAAATCCTTTCTCCGGGATTAGTAGCATGGTTTGTGTCCTAGGAGCCAAATCCTATTCTCTGATTCAATCCTCAAATCCTTTCTAACAGTGCCTATATTGATTTCAGACCCAGTTTTGCTTAAGAATCTGAGGACAGAATTTGGTGGTCTGTTTAGAGGTCCTTAAATAAGATTTTTTTTCTTTTTAAAAAAATTTTATTTTATTTTATTTTATTTTATTTCTTTTCAGTGTTCCAGAATTCATTGTTCATGCACCATACCCAGTGCTCCATGCAATATGTGCCCTCCTTAATACCCACCACCAGGCTCACCCAACCTCCCACACCCGCCTCTAAAACCCTCAGTTTGTTTCTCAGAGTCCACAGTCTCTCATGGTTTGTCTCCCCCTCCAATTTTCCCCAACTCACTTCTCTCCATCTCCCAATGTCCTCCATGTTACTCCTTATGCTCCACAAGTAAGTGAAACCATATGATAATTGACTCTCTCTGCTTGACTTATTTTACTCAGCATAATCTCCTCCAGTACCATCCACATTGATACAAAAGTTGGGTATTCATCCTTTCTGATGGAGGCATAATACTCCATTGTATATATGGACCATATCTTCTTTTATCCATTTGTCCTTTGAAGGGCATCTCAGCTCTTTCCACAGTTTGGCAACTATGGCCATTGCTGCTATGAACATCGGGGTACCGATGGCCCTTCTTCTCACTACATCTGTATCTTTGGAGTAAATACCCAGGAGCACAATTGCAGGGTCATAGAGAAGCTCTATTTTTAATTTCTTAAGGAATCTCCACACTGTTTTCCAATGGAGTTTATCTAAAACAGCCTCTAGTTCTCAAAGTGAAATTCTGATATATCAATGAGCATAACAGATGTGCTTAATTTTTAGGCTGTCCTTTGTTTTCATCATGCCTAGCTGAATTCATACTTCTCTGATCTGGAGGAACAACCTAGAAGGTTGATGCTGAACTCCAAAAGTTTTTGGTGACTCTGGGTGTTTCCTTAATCCCAAATACTGATCCTGAATGTGCATTAGTTGACCTCCCTGTCATAATTTTGGTGTTCTTGGAACTTGGTCTTTTTAAATACAATGTACATTAAGTGTTGATTATACATATTTATATTCATAGAGGTCAAATGCTCTGTTACAAGGAGGGTAACAGGTATTCTGCTTATCTATACGAAGATGAAAATAAGTGCTGATAATGATGGTGTGTAGATAATGAAGACCATAAAAATCCCACGTTGACTTTTTTAATCACTAAAGAGTGTTTACATTATGAGGAGGGCAGTTTTAGGTAATGTGTTATATTATTTTATATTATTATGTGCCAATTATACAAATGATTGTCCACATATGGTACATATAATAGCGCACTAAAAAGCCAACTATTTGGTTTTTCAGGACACATTATTCCCTACCTAGAGTGGATAACAGACTTTGTTGTACAGTCTCACAAATTCTTGTCTGAGAAAAAGAACTGGAATATACAAATGTGTTCTGAAATAGATGACATTAATTCAAGAAACCAGAGAGCAGAGTGGTAGTAAGAGGATCCCCCAAATACGACTGCATCATGAATGCCTATGTAGAAGACAAGTTTACAAAGAAACTTGGCAGATTACAGTACAATCAACCATGCAATTTGAGCAATAAAAACATTTTTGAATGAGTACTATGAGCCAAGACCTGAACAAAACTCTTTATAGAGATTGTGTTTGATTCTCAGAACAACCCTGTAAGGTAGGTACTATTATCCTTTTCCATTTAAGGAAAATAAAGCTTAGTTAATATGGAATAACTTGTCCAATATCACACAATGAAGTGACTCAGCCTGGATTTGAACCCATTTATGCCAAACTCCAATCCCCAAGACCCTGACCCTGCCTTTTGTGTTTCCTTGTTTTCTTCCCAGTCCTTTCTCCTAGGAGTGTGCTCTGCACATTGTACCTATCTGCTCTGCCATCTCCTAATGCACAAATCCAATGATAACTTCTTGGTCTCAGTCCTTCTTGAATTCTATGTTAATTGCCTGAAATGTACTAGAGATCAACCATGTGCATGATAGTATATTTGCATAGTGATTATAATAATATAGAAACTGCTTCTGACATAATGTTTGGTTATTAAAGTAGAAAGCTGGTCAGGGTCAGAGTTAGGAGCTCATGTAGTATGACCTTGGATAAGTGGTTTTGCACAGCTATGTCTCATTTTCCTCAGCTGTAAAGTGTCCATGATAATAATACTTGCCTCTTTAGGTTGCTGAGAAAATTTAGTAGGACAATGTCTATAAAACTGTTAGCACTGTGCTTAGCTCATAACTAGCATTTAATAATCATTATTATCTGGCATTACATATTCATTAGAGTTATTATGTATAAGTATATGTTATAAATCTTCTTTCTATTTGAAATTTTCTTCCTTTTTGATTTCCATAACATGGTTATGTTCTGTTTTTCTGTCTCTCTCTGGCTATTCTCTCTTCTTTACTAGCTTCCCTTCTTCCGGTCCCTTTGCACATTTTTCAAGGCTTGATTCTTGGCCCTCTTCTCTCTGCCACCTCTAGGATCTTATACTCCTTGAATGCCTTTCTGATAATCTACCTCATGCGCATGAAGCCGCTCCTTGTCCTCAGTAGACCCTCCAGTTCCAAAACCTGTACTTCTTACCCATTTCTATCTTTACTTCACAAGTCTATCATCTCCACATGCCCTTTCACCATTCTGGAAAATGGGTTATTATTGGAGGCAGTGCTTGGCTTCCCCACAGATCCCTATTATGGCATCTCAGTTGGGTGTTCAGGGTTAACTGGATAACATTGTATTCATGTCCAGTTGATGGCATATCATATTCTTCATAGTAGCAGTTCTAAACTTTCCAATTTTCCTTAAGTCCCCAGAGAGACTGCTATACTCTCACTATTTCTTTACCAGGAAAATCAAGGACATCTGACTTGAGCTTCCTCACATTTATTTTCCACCTAACAATTGTCTGTCAGTGTTCTTAGCCTCATCCCCTTTCAGCATCTTCTGGAATCTTTTTCATCAGTTATACTTTACTTTCTATACATCTTCAAGACTCCTTCTCTGGTGACTTTTTTCTAATCATGTGGGTTTCCCATATATTAAGGATTTTTTTTTTTTAAACCCTGCTAGTATCTCCAGGTGCCATACTCCATATTTTCTTACTTTTGCCTTTAGTGTTCCCCAGAGAAGACTCTCCTTAACTTCTGGTAATCTGGATTACCCAAAACTTCTGCTGAAACTGAAGGGCACCTGGGTCTCCCAATCCATTAAGTTATTGTCCCTTTCTTAGCTTGTATCCTTAACTTTGCTGAAACGCATGATATAATCATATGCTTTTCTTCTAGACTTTTTCTTCCACTAGCATCCATGGTACCACATGGTTCCATCTTCCAAACTGGTTCCTCTTCTGTTCAATCTAATTTAATTCAATCTGCATGTATTCATCTTTCACTTATTTCAGCTGAGGTTGATGAAGAAGCAAGATACTTTTGGATAATCTGGCTCATAGCAATGTTACTGCCAAATAATTAAGCATTCTTTTCTCTAAAACTAATTAACAGGTATAACAAATTATGTCTTCTTCAACTCCTGGACCTGAAAGTTTGGTTGATGGTAATCATGTAATTTATTTGAGATAATCTTGAAAAGGTGTCTTATTTACTAGCCATGGTTATGCCTGGTACATCTCATTTTAACTCAACAAGTACTACATCATGTTTGTTATCTGCCAGGTACTATTCCCAGTGCTTTATAAATATTAACTCACTGAATATTCAAGACAAGTGGGTTATGCTGTCCTACAGACAATGAGTGGAGTTTGCCCTTTGAAATAAAACCCAAATTGTTCATTGATTTCCTGATCGAATCTGTTTTCAGTTGGATAGTCTTTACTACATTGTATTTTATTTCTCTTCTACTTAATGGTGGATATTCTTTCTTTCTCTGTTTTTTTTTTAATGTTCTTTAAATAAAATTCAAAAAGCCAAAAAAAAAAAAAAGAATGGGTATTATGATTAATCCCATTAGATAGTTGAGGAAACTGAGAGACATTTAAATAACTAACTCAAGGTCAGACAGCCAACAAGTGAGCCAGCTGGGATTTGAACCCATGTAGTATGGTTCCAGATTTGGTGCTGCAGAGGTACTCAATAAATAATTATTGAATGAAAAAAATACTTGAAGAGCTAAATTCCTGACCATTTTGAAAGCTAATTTAAGATTTTTCACATACATTTAAATGGTTTATTTCCAGAATTTTGCATGTTCTTACTGCTTTCTCTCATCATTTGAAAAAAAAAAAAAATGTCTTTAAAATTTGGATATAGAGGGGCACCTGGGTGGCTCAGTGGGTTAAAGCCTCTGCCTTCAGTTCAGGTCATGATCCCGGGGTCCTGGGATCGAGCCCCGCATTGGGCTCTCTGCTCAGCAGGGAGCCTGCTTCCTCCTCTCTCTCTCTGCCTGCCTCTCTGCCTACTTGTAATCTCTGTCTGTCAAACAAATAAAATCTTTAAAAAAAAAAATTTGGATATAGAAATGTGTCAGTGGGACAAGGTAATTTGATCTCCAGATAACAAGACCTTTTCAGAATCTCCTTCTGGATTTCTGTTCTCACTTTCAGTACACCCTGGTGTGAAATGATGGGGAATTTTTGAAAAATGCACTGAAGAGTTATTACCTTCTCCAGGTTCCTCCATATCTGCTACCTCTTCAGCAGGCTTCCTCACACAAACTCCTTCCCTGCAGTTGACCCCGGTGGCCATAAATTGGCACTGATATCTGTAAAGGGTTAAGACTTTTTCAAAAGGCTTTTTTAAAAAAATGCATTAGCTGCTGTTCCATCTTGTTTGTATACCTTGCATAAGTACCATGTTGTTTTCAAATCTCTTTTGAGTCAAGGGGTTTGTCTGTGGCCACAGAGGATTGATCACCGTGGCTCACCATCTTTCTGCTGGTCATTGGCTATTGTGTTCTATTATTCTGAGCTAGAATTACTTTCTGAGCATGCATATGAATAGTGTAAATCATCCATGGCCTCTTTCTATTTTTTCCCTTGAAAATGATCATTACATGATAACTTTCTTTCCTGATTTTTCCCTTCTATAAATATTTCTTCAGTTAAGTTCACTTGATCACTGTTTAAGATTCAGAGATCCTTCAGAGATCCTAGGTAAAGCAGAAACCTAGTTGAATTTATCATTCATCCTAAATGCTGTCAAATTAAAAAATAAGATTTCTGTTAGTTTCTGCTCATCTAAATATCTGCTGTATGAGATACAAATTCAGCATATTTAATAGCATTATTAACTTTTTGTGAAGAGCAGAATATAATTTAAGAAAAAAAATTTCAGTAGGACTGTAAACAACTACATAAGAGATAGGATTATAATAAATCTAATCACCATTATTTTGTCTTGTATTATCATTTAAATTTTTATAAATGTGTGCATTTAAAAAAGATAGCATTCTTCCTAGTTTATCTAGCTAATGTATTTTCTCTTAACATTTGTGTTAGCTGTGAAACTGTTATTTTATAGGCACCTATTAGAAAGTTATTAATTTTTAAAATAAATTAGTAGCTGTTATAATTATGATTATTCAGTAAAGCATTTTACTTTTACAACACCACCTATATTTCTTGTATTTCAGCTGACTGGTACTATATTAGCACATAAAGCAAATAAGGTAATTTGTTTACTTTAATAATAATTTAGAATATAGACCCATAATTGAAAGTTATTATTGAGATATTAAGTTTGTCTGATTGTATCTTATTTACTTTTTTGGTGTCACAATATCCTTTTATGAAATGATAGTGTGTTCTTCCTAATGTACTTAGCAAAATAAGAAGTTGGCAACTCGATCAAAAAAATTAAACCAAAATGTCATTTTTCAGTTATTCCTAGTGTTGTTATGCTCATGAGATATAATTTGTAATCACAGGATCACTGATCATTTACAAGTTCTGGAATATTAAAAAATGATATTGAAGTAGACATTCAGCTAGTTGGCCTTCTAGAAGTCAAGGCTGAAACTGATGCCAAATATTAATCTGATTCTGAAATTCAGTGCATATCTAACATTTCTATTTTTCTTCCCAATCCATTACTTATATCTTATTCTAGGCTTAATTCTCTTGGTGTCTTCATTTCTAGGTTATCTATATCTTTTCAGAACTCTTCGATCTTATGAGGTCCTCCTCATTTGACCTTTAATTGTTATATTTCTTTGTAGCCTTTCTGGGTCCAGAGTTTGCATGTCCATTTAGTTTTTGTGTGCATCCTTCTATTATCCCCAGCTCAATAAAAAACTACTTAAAGTTAGGCATAGACATTATTTTCTTTAGATCCCCTACAGCTCTTAGTTCTGTGTGCCTGAGAGTTCGAACATGAGAACATGAGCTTTGTGAATGAATAAATGACATAATTTAACCTTTATGGGGCATTTAGAAAAGAAGGGTTGGTGGGTTTATCTTGTAGAGGGGAAGTTCTAGTGCTGGAGAGATTTGGCCAAGCTTACTGTCCCACGAACTAGAGTCATATGAGCAGGCTGGCCTAGAGTTGATTCATCCGTGACTTATCCATGTTTTTAGATCCTGTGACACAGGAAGTCAACAAACACTGGATCACAAATACAACTTAGTGAGTGCTGGGTCTGTGCATGTGTCAATACTCTGTTTCAGAACTCTCTTGATAAAGAAACTCTTTATGGGTTTATCTGCCTCAATTAAGTGGAATAAAGAAAAGTGACGTAGCCAGGACTTGAATTTAAGCAGTTCAGCTCCAAAGTTCAGTTTTTAATTGCTCCACTACACTGCGGCTTCATGACACAACGCTACATAGAATCAGAGCGATGAACATCTAACCCTCATGGACCCTCATGGTAAAAGATCAGCCGAAGGTCCCAGGTAGTGCTACAACCCCCCTGCGAGGAGCCAGATGCTCATTTTCTAGACCACAAAAACTAGTCCCAGAGGGAGGACAATGTGTAGCAAGTTAAGGTGCCCTCAGGGGTTCAGAGTCAGTCTGAAAGGATAGTAGGAAGTCAGCCTGCCCTATTAGTAGGGCGATCATATAATTTACTATCCAAACCAAAATACTTTTGAGAGCAAAAGGAAACACTGTAATAATTATGTGGAAACTACAAATGTAAACTGACTATGTCAGGCCATCTTCCCTGGCTGAGTCTGTCAAAACTTCCCAGGAAAGGGAGAGAAAAATGTAAGTAAACTTGGTAAATGTGGGAAGCCAATTATCTGAAAGAGGATAAAGTTGGGATGAGGGCCCTAAACCTAGGGGCAGAAGTCAGGTGCAGTTAAGGATGTTTAAAAAAGAATTGGGTGGGGTGCCTGGGTGGCTCAATTGTTTAAGTGTCTGCCTTCAGCTCAGGTCATGATCCCAGGGTCCTGGGATTGAGCTCCGTGTTGGGCTCCCTGCTCCGTGGCGAGTCTGCTTCTCCCTCTGATCCTGTCCTCACTTGTGCTTTCTCTCTCACTCACTCAAATAATTGAATAAATCTTAAAAATAATAAAAAAAAATAGGGCACATATTTATAACAAAAAGAAGGAAAAAATATATCTAGACATGCAGAACAATATAGTGGTTTGTGTATGTGTGAAAATAAGTCAGAGGAATAAGAGAAGCTGAGAATGGATTCCAACAACTTATTGGGAGTTGAAGACCAGACTGATACTAATATGGGGTGAGTACATCATGGCAGGGACAGTGAAATAAATCCTGGTCATCAAAGGCTCACTGTGAACTAAAGAGGGAGTCCAGGCTTGTCACATCAGTATCTTCTTGGAACCAGGATATTTTTGTCAGGTGTTGTATAGCCCTCTCTTCTCAGCTGGCTGATTTTTCTGAGAATTCCAGTGACAGAATTATAAAAGTAAATAAACTTAGGAAATTTGGGAGGCCAACAGAAAGATGATAAGTTTGGGACCTCAACGTGCACCTAGGAACAACAACAAAAAGACACGGGCAATGCTGTTAAGGAAAGGACTGGGTGAATATAGGTGACAAAAAGAAACCTGAGCTCCAGATGCAAGCTGAATATGATTCAGTAGTATCTTTCCAGATCAAAAATGACAGAAATTCGACATCACAAGTTGGAAAGAAATCTTTCCTTGCTCCAAAATTTGCCAAGGACCTCATGAGATCAGTATGTGCAATTCTGACTTCTGCATTTTTAAAAATGATGCAAAGAATTAAGTCTAGAAAAGAATTACCAGGCATATTATTGTGGTAGGAACATGGCCTTTCATGAAATTTAGTAGAAAGAGAGAAAGCTAAGGGTTGATTTCACTGTTTTCAAAAATCATGAAGAATATGGATACTCATTATTTTGCTTCTCCACAGTAGGTTTGAAACAAAGAAATGAGCTGACACTGCAGCAAGAGATATGTTAGTAATTTCTAAGGAAGAACTTCTTGACGAAATGCTGGGGCAAGGAAGAGCTGAGATGTCTGACCCTGTAATCTTTTTATGATAGGATAGAAAATCACTAGTCCTGAGTTGTCATTACACATGGTATTTGAGGTAGGAGGTCCCAAGGTGTGAGTGGAGGAAGCCAAGTGCAAGGCTGTCTCCTGACAGACCTGGAAGTTCAGAAACTTGTCGGTGAGAAGAAGGAGATGTCAAAGGCAATCAACCATAAAAACGATCATGTGGACTCTACCCCTGGGTCATGGGTGTGTTGAGATGATTCTTCACACACAGGGCCCAGCCCCTACTTCTGAAATCCAGGTAGCAACACTGCCATTGCCCTGTGACTTCACTGGTGTTAGTCCTCTTCATTCTACTTTAGCACAGGTGATTCATCTGGGTGGGGACCCTGCCTCCAGCTGTGAGTGGAGCATCACTTCTCCCTTTTGAGTGGGAAGGAGCAGCTTCTCCAGCTGTCCCTCCCAGAAACTCCATGGCTTCCTTAAACCTCAGAGGATTTTCTCTGTCTGGTCAGAGATCCAAGATAGATTACTCACTATGTCTGGCTTGGTACCTGGTTCTTCTATTAGGAGAGAAAACATACCCTTGCATAGGGCAGCAGCTAGCATCGAATTGGCTTCAGTTGAGAACTTTCTTGCCACTGCAGAGTGGCACTTAGGGCTCAGCATCCAGGTTGTCTGAGTCTCACTGGCCACTAGTCTTGGCCTCTCTCCCTCAGATCCCAAAGCCCCCCATCTGCAGAACCAGAGAGGCTCAGATGTCCTCAGGTGGATATGCTATTTACTGCTTGTGAGGCGGATATTATAACTGCACAGGATGTCCTTGAAGACTCATGCTTGTCTCTGAGAGGTAGAAGGCTGGTAGGAGAAAAAGGATGTGGGTCTGTGCATGGTCACCCAGACCTTTGCTCTGAAATCACTGAACTGGGTAAAAAAGGGGAAGTAAGTGTAGCACTAAAGGATCCATCTGCTCCTAGATGTGAACTCTCAGGAATCCTATGGCTCTAGGTCTTAGGCTCCATTTTTGCCTCTATTGCAAACCTTAGACTTGCTGAGTATGTGGCTACTGTGCTTTCATGCAGGCAATGGAGATACAATGACAAGTAAGACAGATAATATCTCACACAAGGTTTTATTCCTAGTGAGAGGAGAAAGACTATAAACAAAGAAGCAAATAAATAAACAAAATATCAGATGGTGACAGGTGATAATAAAACAGAGTGATTGATGGGAAGTTAGTGTTGGTTTTGGGAACAGTTTAGGCTGAAATGCTGGGGACAGGTTCGCTGAAGAGTTTAATCAGTAACTTGCATGACAAAAAAGAGTCAACGGACAATGCAGGGAAAGAGCTTCCAGGGATAGAACTACTCATGGCAAGGCTCTAAGCTGGGAAGGAGCTCAGTGTTTTGGAAACAAAAAAGGGAGGCCCATGGACCTGGAGCTGAGTGAGGCTAGGATACGAGATGGGAAAGTTTGGAAAGTTTGTCAGACATCAGATCATGAGGAGCCATGGAAGTCAGGAGGGGGCCAGGAGGAGAGTGTATTAAAAATGGTTAGACACTGGAGGTCAGCTAGCTTGTGCTTCTTCCTTCAAAATGAGGAAGCAGAGCCTAGGGAGGTGTGATTTTATCACTGCATCTCTTCCAGCCAAACTTGGTCATGCTATGATGTGGAAGCAAGATCTTCTGTTCCATGATCCTTGCCACCTTACACCAATTTCTTCCTGAATTCTCAAGTGGGATTCCTGAATGTCTCCCTTGATTTTTTTTTTAATTTTTATTTTTCAAAAAAGTTTTTATTTATTTATTTATTTATCTATTTATTCATTTGAGAGAGAGAAAGAGGAGGAGGAGGAGAGAGAAAGAGCCTGAGCAGAGGGAAAGGTATAGGGAGAGAAAAAAACAGACTCCTTGCCAAGCAGGCAGACCAACACTGGGCTCTGTCCCAGGACCCCAGGATCATGACCTGAGCCAAAGGCAGATGCTTGAGTCACCCAGGTGCCCTCTGAATGTCCCATTCTAATAGGGAATTAACTAAACTAGGAGCTGTAAAAACATTTAGAGTAATATTCATTACTTTTTGCTTGTTACATAATAAACACTATATAAATGTTTCAAAGATTTAAAAAGTCATAAAAATGTGGAATTATTCCTCATTCACCTTGTAAAAAATGGGGCTTATAAACATCTGTGTAGCCTAGTTATGCATTTTCTCAATAGCAAGTACTTAGTTTGACTATTTAATGCCATAAACCAAATGCAACCCATTTATTCTGAGATTGGGACACATTCCCACTATAGGGACATATGGCACAGTGTCTATATCCAAGGAGAGTTAGCATTCCACTGTACACACAAACATTCAGAATCAGAAAATTATAAGTTATGTGCACACAGGACACATGTGTGTATATACATCTTGGTTTTTCAAATAGCAATGACATTGCCTAAGGGAGCAATAGCTTTCACATCCTCCTCTGTGTTGAAAAGAAGGCTTTACTGAAGAGGACATATGGATGAAAATTCATTTTGGAATAGTCAAGATCTTCAATTCTAAAAGGATTTGAGGCTGGCTTGATTAAGCATAAACCCACAGTGAGAGATGTGGTGGTAGAATAGAAGCTTGTTGTCACTACTCTGGCCCTCATTCAGGATTTATAGCCCAAATATCTGCAACCAGCTAGCTGTAATGGCAAAGTACACTCTCATTCTCTGGCTTTAGTCTCCATCATCCTACTGCCTTCTAGACTTCCTCCTGAATCTCTCCCTCTAACTAACTGGTGGACTCTGACAGAACTTCTATTTTCTCTCTCTTTATTCCTCCTTTATCTCTATACTTGATGGAGAATATAACAGAGAGAAGTCTCACTCTTTCCTCCAGATCTTGAAGAGACAGAAAGAGTGTTCTCCCTGACTTTGTCTAGGGCAGATGAAAGTATACATGAGGTGATGGCTTTGAATCAAAGATGGTAGGGCAGGAAGAAACTTCAGAGTCCATGGGAATCTCTTTACTGTTCAGTTTTATGGCACATGTAGAAGCAGGTAATGTTTGTACTGGGCACTAAGGTAAATGGAGGAGCTTACTTAAGAGCTGAGGTGTCCAGTCTGGACACTCCAGATACTCTAGACTCTCCAGCTACCCTGAGGGTGGAAGGGAGTCCAAACTTGACAGAGGCTTTGTAAACTTCCAGATCAACCCTAGGTATCAGTATCCAGCTGAACACAAGGGAAAAGAAAGCATGGAGGATCATCTACAAGGATTATGATCCAGGTCTAATTGCAAACCGTGGTGGACATACCATTGGCCGGAGCCTGTCATGGGGGGCACATCTGGTGATGAGGAAGGCTAGAACCTGGGTTTAGCTGTGTGTCCAAGAGGAAAAAAAAACAGGTTTGGTGACCAGGTAGTGAGTCTCTGCCATAGGAAGGATATGACCAGTGGTATTCCAGAGACAGTGGCAGAGTTGAAACGAAGACACACATTAACTTAACAATAGCACAGAGACCATAGCATAGGTCTCTCCTCATCAAACCACACAGTGACATATCTTTCATATGTCTCCTATCTTAAAAAAAGAAAAAGAAAAAAAAGCTTCCCATAAAAGATAGCAAAAGCAAACCAAGAAGAAAGTGGTTGGTCCCTCTCCTGAGGAAGATCGGTAGGATGGAAAAGCACCAGTTGTGTTTGATATAGCAGACACGGAAAAATGCTAGTCTCAAGGCCTCAAGAAACCAAATTTCATCTGACTGCCTCAAGGATCAAAAAGTGAGGTCTGTTGCTCTGCAGAATGATGAAACTAACCACAGAGGGCATTCAAGTGAAAACTGCCTGCCCAACTTTTATGACATGGATCTTACCCATGAAAAATGTGCTCCGTGGTTAAAAAAAAAAAAAAAAAAAGAAAGAAAGAAAGGAAGGAAAAAGAAAAAAAAAAGGCAGATCATGACTGAAGCTCATGTTGATATCAAGACTACTGGGAGTTATATGCTTCATTCTGTGTTGGTTTTACTGGAAAAAAACAAAAAACAAAAACAAAAAAAAACTGTTAAGATTTGGAAGGCCTCTCACACCCGGCATCTACAGGTCCACCAAATCCAGAAGATGATGGAAATCATTACCCAACACATACAGACAAATGACTTTAAAGATGTTTTCCATAAACTGATTCCAGTCAGCACTGGGAAAGACAGAAAAAAGATTGAGTTCATGATGGGTTCATTAGAAAAGTAAAAAATGCTGAAGAAGCCCAAGTTTGAAATGGGAAAACTCATGTTGCTTCATGGTGAAGGCAATAGGTCTGGAAAAACTTCTGGGATGAGACAGGGGTACAGTTAAAAGAGCTGGTGGATATGAGACAACTAGTCCAAGAATCCGCTTAAAATTTAGACTTTTAATGGTGACAAATATAAAGTCTTATTTGTGGAGAAAAAAAAAAAAGACACATACAGCCTGGTAAATGCAATTCTGGCATACTTTAAGTCAAAATCTACTCACAGGAAAGGCCCTGGTGAAACCTGTGGGAATCTCACAAAGAAGGGTCACACTTGCCTCCTTAGAAGAGAGAGAATTCCCACCGCTACCATGAACTCTTTGTAAGGAAACCAGCCTTCAAATCCTAAGCCTTGCTTTTTTTTACTTCTTTCGGTCCTTCCCCACTTGGTTGCTTCCTGAGGACCTGGGGAGGGAGGCAAGATGAGGGTTATTGCGCGGTTCACTGCAAACACCTGTCTCTTGGTTTTTACCTCAACCTTTGATTCAGATGTTTTCACTTCCTCCCCTTTTTACACTTGGCCCTTTGGTCTCTGTCCCCTGAGCTGACTTTCATCATCCAATTAGAAATAACACCCTCTCCTCGCTACCAGCTTTTCTGGGAACCATAGGGAGTAAACCCCAAGCCTCCCTCACAGCCCGTGGGGCCAGCCGTGCTTCAAAGGAGCGTGGTGGCGACACCAGCTCGCGGCTGGGCTTCTTTTCTGTTTGAACAGCTTCTATTGCTCACTGCTGATCAGTAACTCAATGATTCATTAAACACACAAACAATGAGTGAATCTGTTCCATTAGCAAGGCCACCTGTTGATCTCAGACATCCTCAGCTGAACTCTGCGAACGTGAACAACAGAATGCCTGCATCAGTGGAGGGCCCCATCTGCATTTGATGGCATGTTACAGCAGGAAAAGCAGAGTTCCAGCCTTGCTGGTGCTTTTATGCTTTTCCTTTCATCTGGTGGCAGGGCTGCAAGAATATACCGGGGAATACAATGCCCTTCTCTATAATCAACTGGAAAACTCCAAGAGCTTGGTCATTATTGCTTCCTTAGGCTGGTGGAATTAGACAAAGGGGAGAATGGGAATATCCTGTACCCTTTCGCCTGCAGGTGCCATGGCAAAAGAATTAGCAGAGTGCTAAATAAAAACAAAGAAGAAAATGAAAAAAAAAAAAAAAAAAGCAAACGCCATGTAAAAGACATCTTATTTATCGCGATGATCCCTTCTCTCCCCTGGAAATAATATGGTCTCTTTGCTACTTAGCTCCTAGTCCCCAGAGCTCCTCTAGGCTTTTAGATACTGGTCTGCTAGTGTTCATCCACTTATTATAAATCAAGACTACCAAAAATCCTATAAAGCTGACTGTGTGAAGCTTTTGATGCAGGTATCACAGTCCGCAAAGTTGATATTTTGTTATTTAAAAAAGTAGTACTCTCTCTTATGTTTAACCCCTCTAATCGTTGTAATAAAGAGAAGAGCTTTCACAAGGTCAGCAATGTTTGTTTAGAGCCTGAAAACTGTATCATTTCAAGAATGAATTGCCTCTTGGGGGGAACTGAATATGAAATTTTTCAGTTGGATATGAAATTGCTTCTTTAGGGAGAATTTCACTTTTGAGGGCCACACTCATTAGGATTTGTACTTCATGCTTCCGAATGGTTAGGTTTAAATTTCTTTTTAGTGACATTTTGATTAAAATCTTTGATTACATCGTCCAGTTTTTATGTTTTTGATGAATGTATTCTAGACTATCATGAAACACTTTATTGTTCGTTGGTTCTCGTAAGAACACAGATGAAGTAGAGGGAAACAACTCTTCAGCGAAAATTCCAGTTCCTATTAGTTTATCAGGTAAAATTTAAAAAAAAAATTAATCTATTTAAAATCCCATGACAGATTTCAGAGATTACTGGGGCTAGTGGCTGTCTTACTTTCATTTCTGTGGCCCTGGAAATGGTAGAATGCCAGGTGAGGAATTCAGGTTAAACTTCTTTCCCGAATATTGTTTTTTTGTCTTTTAGACGATGGGCTTTGAGCTATGGGCATTCAGAATGAACACGGGGAACAGCTGGAGGCCGGCAGACTCCACGGCTTGGGTTCTTCAGGCAGGTGTGAGCATATCTCCCTCATCCAGCACATAAAAGGACCACGTGCATTTTCAAAGGGATTTCTGCAATCCTAGTCTTTTGACAACCACGACTATGATTTGATTGCCAAATGCAGGTGGTTCTGCAGAGGCCCGGTTGTGCAATCAAAAGAATCCTCAGTCTTCTGTATAAAATGCAAAAGCACAGGAGAGGCTTTAAAAAAAAAAAAAAAAAGACTTAATAGGAGATAGCCACATACGAATCAAAAATTAGGCAGAAGACTCATAGCTATTCTCTCATGTGGTTAGACTAGCACCATCCAACAGAACTTTCTGCAGTGGTCCAGTAGAACCTTCTGCAATGTTCTGCACCTGAGCCATCTAATAGGCTAGCCACATGCGGCTACTGAGCTCTTGAAATGTGGCTAATGTGACTGGGAAGCTAAATTTCAATTCATTGAAATTTAAATAGGCACATGTATTTAGCGGTTGCTGTGTTGGGCAGAAAAGGATTATTCTATAACTCCATGAGGGACACGGATGAAGTTGGTCTTCATTGTGCTATTCCCAGTACCAAGGTGGGTTTTCTACGTTCATTCTGAGTCCTCAGTAAGTATTCGTTGTGTGAAAATATAAATCTGATCAGGGTCCATCCTTTCTTAGCAGTCTTAAGTGCTTCTCCTGGTCCAAGAGCTCCAACGCCTGGCAGGCCCACCCTCTGCTCCAGCATGTCCAAGTTTGAAATCTCTCCTCTGACTTGCCCTCATCTTCCTGTCTCTGTGGTTTTGTCTGTGCTAGTTTTCTCTGCCTGGAATTCTCTTCTTCCCACTGGCCACCTTGGCAGGCCTCTGCTTATCTGTCATAACCGGAAAGTCTTACCCACTGGCCCAAACCGAGTTCATCGCCCCCTTCCCTTGGTTCTCATGGTGGCATGGGGGAAATGTCAGAGCATGGATGTCTCAGGGCAGACTCTCAGATCTGTGTGTCAATGTTTGTAAGGAAATTCCCAAGGGAAACCAGGCAAGGCATGGGTGGGGAGAAGAGGCAGGGAGCCAGGAAGTGTGACATCATGGAGTCCCACCAAGGGTCGAATTTGCTCAGGAACTCTATAAAGCAAGCCTCAGAGTTTTCCTGACCAAGGCTAAGGAACTAGTGTTTTCACGTTCTCACTTCCATCCTTTACTGGTCAAGGACCACCCAAGGAACGTGAACATGTGATCCCAGATGCTCTCCCCATTTGAGGTGGGCACAGGAGACTCCAAGGATAGTTCCCCAAGAAAGAAGGCAGGTTCTGACTGTGGGAAGCAAAGCCCATGAGAGTGACGGGCGATTGGGGCAAACAGCACAAAAGTGATGGAAAGGGATCCTGAGGGATCTGGGCAGAACACAAACATTAGACCTTCAACATTATCCTCTCAGAGAGGTATTAGAAAAGTGTCCATGTGGGTTGCAAACCCAGATCCATCTTATTCTAGAAAAATAAGTTGTTTTTAGTCTCCTCTGTAAAATTCAGGTGCATTTCCCGTGCTTCCTCCCCTCCCTGCCCTCTGAACCCCAACCCATACTTTGCTTCCTTTCAGTCGGGGTTAGGGACTACTAAGAATTCACAAATTGCAGGTATTATTAAAATACAGCAGTTTATTGTGATCTCTGACAATAAATGTGCTGTCTGGCAATAATACTGCATACCCGACTCTTCCACTGGCTTTGAGATTCTCTAGGGCATTAATATGCCTCATTGGCCTTTAAGTCACTGGCACTTAGGCCAATGCCTGATCCCGAGTAGATGTCAGATCAATATTTCTTGAGTAAATGAGTGATACTCAACTTTGAACCTAATCTCTCTTATCATCTCTGATGACATGTTACATTGGAAGTCTCTATTCATGTGTCTATTTTGTCTAATAGACCATAAGGGTAGGGTTTCTTACTCTATTTTTATTCCCTCAAATGTAGCATGCCCCAGAAAATGGAAGATGTTAGATACTTGTTTGTTGAACTGATATTTGTTGGGCAAGAGTCCTGAAGGTTCCACGGGTCAGAATATTATAATCTGAAGTGTTGTTTTCTTCATTTCTGAGTTCATTTACAAACTGTGATCTCAGATCCCTCACGGTTCAGCACAGTAAAACAAAAACCCCTCTAGGTTTTTCAGGAAGAATGTGATTTAATAGAGGGAATTGGTGCTAGAGTAGGCAGAATTTCTAAAATGCTCTCCCCAATGATGTTCCACCCTAATCCTGGGAGCTATGAATATGCTGATGATCCCTCCTGTGATTTTGTTATGTTATATGGCAATATTCCCAGTACCAAGGTAGATTTTTCTACCTTGTAGAAAAGTTGTAAGTTGTTAATAAATATTGGTTGTGTGAAATATAAATCTGACCGTGTTCCATCCTTCCTTAGCACTCTTTGGGTGCTTCTTCTGGCCCACAAAGAGGGATTAGGGGGCGCACCTGATTGAATCACTCAAGCCCTCAAAACCAGGGAGCTTTCTCTGGCCAGGAAGAGAAAAGAGAGTCAGAGTCCAAGTGTGAGGGGATTGGGTGTGATGGGTCCTGCTCTGGTTGCCATGATGAGAGAAGGACTCAAGTCACCATTGCTGGTTTGAAGATGGAGGAGGCTACATGGCGAGAGAGGCAGGTGGCTTTAAGCAGCTGAGAGACGCTTCTGACAGCCAAAAAGGAATTGGGAACCTAAGTCCTAAAACTACAAGGAGATGAATTCTGCCAACATCTTGAATGAACCTACAAGTAGATTCTTCCCAGAGCTTCCAAATAAGATCCCTGTCAGCAGCTGACACCTTATTTTTAGGCCCAAGGATTCAAGCACAAAAGCAATGTGGACTTCTCTCCTCTCTTGCTAACATTTTTAAACCTGTTTTCTTTAAAAACCCAACTCTGGGAAGAAATTTCAGCATCCAAGTTTGAGAGAGGTGGGATGAAATTCTTTGTCCACAACATGGTGAGACGCCGACCTAGAACCCCATTTAGCCCACCTGACCTCTGACGTATAGAGTTGTGAAGTAATAAATAGGTGTTATTTCAAGCTGCTAAGTTTGTAGTAATTTGTCACATGGCAGTAGAAAACCAATACAAGTTCTTATTAGACTGTGGAAAAGCCTGGAGTCAAGAAAGTAAGGTGATCTACTCCTAAATTTCAGGTTGTGCTACCATAGGCTACCAGGGAGCTGTGGGAAATTACAACTGGCCCATAACCCTGAAACTGGGGCCTAGCAGTGAGAAAGACCAGCCAGCTGCTGCACTGGTCACATCTGCTGAAGCTCACTCTTACCCCACCAGAGTTGAGGCAAGGAGGGGGCCTCTTCCTCTCTTCTGCCTTACAGGTACCGCAAGAATGAATTTTAGTATTAAACATGTAATATCCAGAATACTGGTAGAGAAGAAGTTCTGGGACATGTGGATCCCAGCATCTAGCACCTGAGAGAAAGGGGAACCTATATAAGCGGTGAGGAGAATGTCGATCAACAATGAATAGTATCCAGTATGGCTCTTCAAATGTTCAAGATCCCTTTTTTAAAAAAGATTTTATTTATTTATTTATTTATTTATTTATTTATTTATTTATAGAGATCATGAGCAGGGCCTAAGTGTAGAGGGAGAAGTAGACTCCGCACTGAGCAGGGAGCCCTATCCTGGACTCAGTTCCAGGACCCTGGGATCAATGACCTGAGCGGAAGGCAGATGCTTAATAGACTGAGCCACCCAGGCGCCCCTCTTCAAGCTCCCTTTAAGTCAGCCTTCTGGTAGGAGTTATTTTCATTTTACAGGTCAGAAAACTGAGGTTCCGTTGTGTTAAATATCTTGCCTAAAATCCGATAAATAGGAAGTAGCAAAATCAAGTTTGGAACCCAGATCTATTTCTCCCCAAGTCCACCTTTTTCTGTCTCTGTCATTCATGTGGGGCGTGAGGTAGAACTCCTAGGACTGGCTGACGGTTGGACTGTGGAGGCTCAGCTAAGGAAGCAATGGAAGTGGTAGCAACTTCATTTTATTTGGGGAAAAAAAATTTTTTTTTTCCTTAGGTTTCTGGCAAGGGCTGCTGTTAGTCTCTGGTTGGAGCCCTCTCTAGGTCTGTCTCCTCCTCCCCTTGTCTCATCCAAGCTTCCTCCTTGGCCCACAGTCCCTGACTTTGGACACAGACCCTGCAATGTGTGCTCTACTTTCTGGGTTTATTTTGGTGAAGGGTCCAACTTCCTTCCATGAGGCAGTCTCCTTTCTGTGGGTGTACACAATCGGCCCTTCTCTTCTGTGGGCAGGATCTCTCTGCCTCTCCCCCACTGGGGGCTGGCACCGGTCTGAAGAGCAGCATCAGGAGAAATATCCCCTCCGAAGGGGAGGAGGTGGTGTGGAGCATTTCCCCCAGACAGCTCTATCTTTGCTACATACCAATCCAATTACAAACAAATTGGCCCAGGGGTTCAAGCATGAGAGCGATTTGGCCTTCTCTCCTCTCTTACTGACAGTTTTAAACCTGTTTTCTTTAAAAACTCAACTCTGGGAAGAATTTAGCACCCAAGCTCGAGAGAGGTAGTATGTAATGATCCCAGATATCAGGGTGTAATGAGGCTCCGAGAAGGAACTCTGAATTCTATTTTTCGGGGAAAAAAATGTAAGAAAATGTAAGGTTTTCTGGGATTTCCCAGTGACTGCAGGTTGGGGGCTGGGAGGCTGGTCTTTTCTAGGTCTGACTTGACCCAATCTCTGGTTCCCTTCTCTTCCCTGGGTGGCTCTCTTTTCTGGACTTTTCCTCAACAGTGAGGAATTCATTCCTAGGTTTCTGGAGGGAGGGAATGAATGTTTCAATTGTCTTTACTATGCCTTAAAAGACATGATTTTTTTTTTTTAAACATGTTCATACTTTGATACAGCTGAATGCAAATAAAAGCAGGGCATCTGTGTCAAAGAGAAGTGGACAGCCCACCTATTTAGAAAGCCAGGCTTTTTTTACTCAAGGTTCCCATGGGAACACTGTCAGGAGGGAGACATGTGAAAGAATGTTCTCCTTCTGTCTTTTTAAAGGTCTGTTTAAGCACACTTTATACTGAAAACCCAACTTAACTAGAAAGAAAGACAGATATAAAGTGAGTTTGTAAATGGCATTGGGTTTTGTTTTGTTTTGTTTTTTGAACCCAAATTCCTCAGTCCAGGTTTTCCTGAAGTGCAAAATTGTCCCAGGCTGCATATTGACATCAGTCAAATAAAGGATGGTCCTTCTTTCTGCTCCCTTGTCTTTTTGAGAAAGATCACCTGTCATTTCCTATCAGCACACCAGGGACACTTCTCCTATGAGGATCTGTGTGGAGTTTCTGGGGGAAACCGAGTTCACTTGCTCTGACCCTCTCAGCTGGTAGGGAAGCAGATACCATCAGAAAGCCTCTTCAGCCACCACTCTTCTTTTCAGAAAGATGTCTCAGAGGATTTCCAAGGTGAAATCCTACTTCAGAACATCCTACTGAGGCGTTTAGAGACCCGAGTCAGAAGATGCTATTAAGACATGGACATGTACTCTGCCGGGCAGGGGGGCATACACTGGAGACTTGGGTAGGTACATGCTCTGTTCCCATGGCATCCAGAGACCGGTGGGTGGAACCAGCAAGTACAGCATGATTAGAAGTGAGAGAAGTGCTGTGATGGTGAGAAGGAGGTCACAAGGACACAAAGAAGGGGTATGTAACCTGGACCTGGCAGGAAGATCTTCCAGAAGGAATGGCAATGGTGTATAAGACTGTTAATGACATTGCCACAGTCTCTGTGATGAAATCTCAGCAACTGACCTGAACAGAGAATGGAGGTGTATGTCACTGAGGGGAAACATGTTGGGGTAGTACTTCCAGTGGATCCACTTGGAAGGGCTGCAGCAGGACTGTGGCCATGCCGATGGATTCTGCAGCTGCACTTTGATGGCCTTCGACTTTCCATCACTAAGTCAGTCGAGGAGCCAGAGCTCCTCCTGCTTTATTTCCTGCCTTTCTTAAACAACAGCTGTGTAATTCAGTGCTTCTTAAAGGGGGAAATGCTGAAGAGTAGATAGGAATTCCAGGAGGGATGTGTGGTGAAGTGATGGGAGGCAGAGTGGACTCTTCCCTCAGCTTCGTTATGGCACCTGCCTCGCTTCATCTGCACGTCCAGCCCTCGGGTCATAATGAAAAAGAAGACGCAGGGATCATCCTGTCAAACTGTCAAATTTGGGGGTGAATGAAATATCCACAAGGGATCTCCGAGAAGCCAGAAAACTCATATTTTCTTTCGACCAGGGAGAATTTGAACCTATGTCTCCAGATTTAAAAGTCTAGGATATTAATTCATTGTGACATCTGGTCCTTCCCTTTGATATTTTAAAAATAGGCTGGAACCAGAATTGTGAATCCATACTCCAAAGTGCTACTCTCAGATTCTGGGAAAGAATGCAACTCTGAGTTTATCTTGTTTATTCAACTAGTCTCTGGTCATTTGTGTAACACGATATTTCTTCCATTGGATGCTATAAGCCAATTTCTAGCACAAGGTTTCCATTTTGTTTTAATCATCCATGAAAGAAAAGAATGTGGGACTGTCTGTTTTGCCATTTTCAAGGACTGTGGTGGCACCAGTAGCTGGCTCCTGACTTCTGGTCTCTGCTGCAGCCATTTGAGGATGAATCCTATGAATCCTAGAATTTTGAAACTAGGAAGAAAATTTAGCAATATGTAACAAGAACCATAAGGATTCTCCTACCCTTTCTTCTAGGCAATCCACTCTAATGAATTTCAAGGAAATGTCACTGACCAGACCACCAATATACAGTCTCAAATATGTACATTCTAATTTTTTTTTTTAAGTAAGAAAAAAATGAGATACCACAAAGATACTCAACATTATGGATCTTGTTTTGAAAGTTGGGATACATTAACTTGAAGTAATATTAATGCAGTCCTAAAATAATTATGAAAGCTGCATACATTCAAATATTTCTATCGAAAGCCTACCATGTACCAGTGCTCTGATATAATAAGGAGATAAGCAGATTTCCAATATATGTTCCCTATGACCTTAGCTACTTGAAGGACACATACCTACCATAGCTACAGAAGAAAATTTGCAGAAAGGTTATTAGTTGGCAAGGTAATAGATACTTTATAAGAGCTTTTATAGAAAGAAAATTTGTTACATTGGAGAAAAACTTGTTACATTGTCTTATGTTAATTAATATATGTAAAATTTATCATAGGAGTACATAGGGTACTGCTAGCTTTGGAGAAAATTTCCGAGAGTGTAAGAGTGAACATTTATTCATTCTTGGTTCATTTATTTATTGAGCAACTAATATATGCTAAAAATACAGCAGTGGTTAAGAAAGAGACATAATCCTCACAATTGTTAATCAGGTCTGTGTTTTACTTTAATATATATTTAATGAATATTTGGATCCAAAATTTATCTTAGAATAATATATGCTAATATCCATCTTTCCCATCTTCTTTCTCCAAAAACACTTGTTGCAGAGGGAAAATTTAAGTTTCAGAGACAGTCATTTGCCTGAGGTCTCACAGCTTATTTGTTACAAATGTGATACTAGAATCTGATTCTTGGTTTACCTGCCACCACACCCCCACATTTCTCTTATAATTCTCACATCCCTCTTAAAAATGAGTTGTTGGAACAACAGCAGGAAATCAGCATAAGTCTTTAGAACCATGATTAATGATATTGGGCAGAAAGTGAGAATGGTCAAGATCTGTGTTTCTCAAGCTTCCTTGTATAAAAGAATTACCTGAGAGTCTTGTCCAAATGCATATTTTGGTTCTGTAGTCTGGGGTGGGACTTGAGATTCTGCATTTATCATAAGCTTCCTGGTGATGGTAATAGTGCCTGTTCTTGAGTAGCAAGAACCTGAGGGAAGTATGGGAGAAATTCAGGTTTAATCCACTGCCAGTGTTCTTTATAGTTTCATCACCAGGGAAGTATAGATGCCAACTTTTTGCCGCCTAAGTTTGTTGCCACTAACTGCTGACAAGGTTTCCCTTTCCCTCTCAGCACTTGCTCTACATCTCAATCTCTTTCATACAATATGTCTGTGAAAGGTAGGAAGAATATTCTAGAACCATACCACTATGAGATAATGGAATAGAAATTTGTACCTGGGTCATTTGACTCCCAAGCTCTTTCTCTTAACTGCAATAATGTGTAGCCACTACACTGTGTCCCCCTCACCAAGTGGTCATGGCCCAGGTCTCCAGAGTCAAGACCAAACCTGGGTCTAAAGCCTAAGTAAGCACTTAGTCCTAAGATCCAGTTATCTTGTATTGGTGTTTATATTTCTTTGTGTATAAATATAGATAATAGCACCAATCTCATTAGATGCTTACATAGATTAAATGTGATAATGTACACAAATCACTGACCTCAGTGTCTGGCATGGAATAAGTGCTCTATAAAAGTAGCTGTTATTATGGCTAGCTGAGTCTGAATCTCATTCTGAATTCTTCTAGAAGAGCTTATGCAAACCTAGTGCTTGAGGCAGACAGGATATCTAAGAATTATATTTATTTAAAATTTAATATTTTAATTAAGTATACTCTGAATATAAATAATATAATATATGAATCAAATGCTAAGTAAATAGTGAAAAATAGAAGTAAAGCATGAATAAATACTTATGCAAATATACAGATATAGTTAAATAACATCTAATGTTTTTAATTATTTACACAAAATAATATAAATATGTGGACAAGCTATAAAGTACAGAAATAATATATAATTATAAAAAGTTTAAACAAAATGAAGATATAATAAAACTGTAATTTAAATAATTTAAATTTAAGTAATAGAGTAAAATAGTTTAAGTATATCATATATTATTTAATATATTCCATATATATTCAGATATATATGAATGCAACGGTTGCACAAATGCACATGAATACTATGAGAACACAGAAGATGGTCACTAGCTTTCTGTGATGATGGGAGAGATAACTTCTGAGTTCAATTCAAAAGAAATAGTTTGAGGTTGGGAAAAAGCACATTGGGCTGAGGGTTTGGAGTAAAGAGGGCAGTAGGCAATAAGGCTGTAATAAAGATTGGTGATAGTTTGTAAAGAGCCCCTAAATCACAGCCTTTATCTGCGGACTGTGGGGGGCCATGGGGAAGGTGGTTTTGAGCAGGCCAGGCATGTGATTAGACATGTCTTTAAGTCTGTGGGGTAGACAACTTGGTTAGAAATCCTTTGGCCTGCTCTCTGCTTTCTTCAGGAGTCTAGACTGCTTCCCAAGTGTCATCAAATAGTGCAATAGTCTTTCAAAATTGTCCTAGCCATTGTAAAGGTAAGGGGGAAGCAGTCACTGTGGAACAGGGTGTTTCCTCATCCCTGTGCCTCTGGGTACTAAAATTTCACATTGAATGGTTAGATTTGAGGCTTTTTTTTTTTTTTTTTTTTTCTGAAGGGAAAGAAGTACTGATGCAAAAGATTTTACTAAAGGGAAGGAAATTAGATGGGGGGGAAAAAAAAGAAGAGGTGACTACAAACCAATACTTAACTACTGTTCCTATTGTTAACTTCTAATTTCTTATTCTCAGAGATACATCTCCTTAACTTGACCTTAAAAAGAATGAACTCTGAATGTCATAGGAGCCCTTGTGATTGAGTGCCCAGTAAAGTCAAAGTGTAGAATGCCGTGACGGGGGAGGGATATTTTAGTTCTCTTCATTACTAGCTAACGTATGTGGTTGGAGAAGGAAAGGAAACGCTTCCTTAGAAAGGAAACATGCTAAAATTAGAATCTGATGCAACCTTTCATATCATTCCCAAAGAGAATCACTTTCTAGACTATTTGTTGGCAATCAAATGCATAGATCTGCATATCTTTATTGGCCTTTGCCACAGGAATAGCATCTCAAAGTCTTGTCCCATAACACATCATGTGAAAACAAATGATAATTCTATTGGACAGATCCTTTCATCTCAGGATCTTAATCTCCTGAACATTCTTTAATAAAGACCCACAACACCCTGTGAGGTAGGTAAATGTTAGTGTGCTATTTTTATGAGTGTGGAAGATGATTGATAAGGAGATTAAGCAATTTGCCTGTAACAAAGTAAGTTTGTAGATATGGGAGTCACATTTCCACCCTCTGAGAGGAACACAATAATCGCTAAACCAAGATAAAAGCCTTTACTCATCCTTTTTAAATGATTGAACAAAATGGAATCATGACTTTTTCATTCCCAAGTTACTAGAGGTTATTCAAAATAAAAAAATATCATAATACATTTTTCAAAAAGAGGCTCATATTTACATGTACAAATTCATTTCTTCATTGGCTTACAGAACCTCATGATGACTATAGTGTTCTGTTCCTTAAACAATTGTAACTAAATCCCAGTCTTTTCAAAGAAGGTATGGAGTTTGTTATTATGTAGAATAATCTTTGTCTTCCAAATCTATCCTGCATTTAGGTCTATGTCTTCTGGTAGGATGTTCCTAATTAGTACTTTGCTGCCTTACATGAGATAATTTCATGCCCTTAATTAGGATGTAGAGTTCTAATGTATTTTCTCTACTGATACCGGATGCACTTAATTGAGCACTTATTATGTGATATACTCTTTGCTAAAGCTCAACATACTTCACATTTACTCCTTAAACAATGTGAAGGAGGTACCATCTTATTTGACATGTGAGAAATCTCAAGCGTCAGGGAAACTTGCTCGGTCAGGATAACACAGCCAGGAAGTGGTAAAGTGTGGAATCTCCCAAGATTGACCTTGGTCCCAACTCTTCTGAATATTGGATCATAAGCAATACCACCAGCTCACTAGAATTCTTTTGTAAGGAAAAATAGAAGTTTAAGGTATGTCTTTTTTTATGTTTTAGCTTCCAATAAAATGAGTTTAAACATTTGACATACTTTGTTTACCCACAGTAGAAATTTTTTAAATGGTTCTTGCTATAAGCCCAGATACAGAATTTGTAGGAGAGCCAAAAATGACTACAGCAAAACATTAATCTTTATATTGTTTCCCTGGTCCCCAGAGTTCTCATTTTTTTTTTTCACAGAACGGGTTAAGTATTCTACTGTTTATGGGTACCTTCTGTCTTCTCAACCATACCCTGCATCTCCTCCACGATGTATATTTGGGGGTGGTTGTCAAAATTCATTTTGTTGTTTCAAAGCCTTTTTCCATCTGATAGTCAATTTTAGTTCCCTTTCCTCTTTTGTCTTCTCTACAAAAAGTTGGTGATATCCTGGGTGGCTCAGTTGGTTAAGCAGCTGCCTTCAGCTCAGGTCATGATCCCAGCGTCCTGGGATCGAGTCCCATATTGGGCTCCTTGCTCAGCGGAGAGTCTGCTTCTCCCTCTGCCTCTGCCTGCCATTCTGTCTGCCTGTGCTCGCTCTCTCTCCCTCTCTCTCTCTGATAAATAAATAAAATCTTTAAAAAAAAATAAAAAAAAAAAAGTTGGTGATATCTGAAGCTCTGTTCGCTCCTGACTGTAATGACATCCAAATCTATTACTCTATACCTCTTTGGTTCAGTGGGGGACTTTTCTAAAGGTTGTTTGTTTTGCTGAGGGACTGGTAAATGATGTATTTCAGAAGTGACATTTTGATTTGCAGGGGCCAGACAATCTGAACATGGACAGACTTTCTATAAATCCCACATGTTTTTCTGTATTTCAATGCTGTCTTCTTAAATGCAGCATCTGTAGCATAAAACTGCCAAAGAGGGGGGTCATATTTTTGTTTTTTACCAATAATTCTCGGTGACCTGCTTTTACCCGGATCCAACAACTTGAATTATTTACTCACTCTTCTATTAAATCGAGCTTTTTTTTCTAAACACTAAAGATTTGACATAGTATAAAATATCTCTTTGGCACTGCCTCTTAAAAATGTATACACATGTTAATTCCAGAAAATAGTCTTCTTGAAGAACAAGATGAAAATTTAATGACAGCTTTAATTTTAACTTAAGACACTTAGAATATTACACTAGCAAAGAAGAATTCGCCAACAGCTGCGTGTCTGAGAGACCAAGGGACTGATTAAATCTGTCACATGGACAACATCTAACTCTGAGTGGTAGGTGTGCTCTACAACTTGCAGTAAGTCTGTTACCAGATGAGCCAACTTCAAAGATAGTGGTGGGCTGTGCAGAGGATAGTAGGAGGTGGGGAAGTGCCAAAGCTTCAAAGAAAGTTGAGGGTGTTTTATGTTTTTTTAAATCATTTAAATTCATTGACTACAAAAATATTCTGAGGTATGTTGATAATGAGCTAACATTTATTTTCAGTTCAGGACATTAGTATACAAAGACAGATTAAATAAGTAATGCAAATTAATTGCATTTATATTTTAAACAGAAGAGTACTTCAAATGCAAATAGGAGACATCCTGTCTACAAGGATATTTAGCCAATTGCTTGATGCATGTGGTTACAAAGAGGATTGAGTATTGTCCAAGAGGCACAGATGGGATGATTTAGGCACAAACAACTTTTATTTTGTTACTTCTGTGCAAACTTTTGAACATACCTGCCTTTATAAAAATTATATTCTTGGTGTACATATGAAAAACCTTAAATGTATATCAAGAAATTATATAACAAGCAGTTTCTTGGCTAATAACTGGGGTTATTAAACTTTAATACATTACAGATCCATATTCTTTATAGATTTGTTATAATTTAGGAGTTAAATGTTGACAGTTCCTAGTTACAGAACTTTTATTTAAGATTTCGATTAGAATAACATTTCCCACCTGATTTGAAGCAGCAATTTCTAGGATTGTTTCTTTTTTTTTAATGTATATGTATGGTAAATTCACTAGAGGATATAGTCAGCTAAAAGTTTTTTTGATACTAGAAAACTCTTACACTTGGGATGTTTTTAAAACATTTTCCTGAGCTCAACAAGTGCCCTATTGAAGTATTTGTTTTCCTCTTCTGGTTGGATACTAGGAAGACCATAGCCATGTTTGTCCAGTTCTAGTAATGGATACAATTTCAGAACGTATAAGTTTGTATACTAGTCTCTGGCTGGTTTGAATTTATTTTCCTACTCTTGTTTTCTTTTTAAGTGTTTTTAAAAAAATCATTAATATTAAAATTGTAATCATATTATTTTAAATCTTACATAATCTTATCACAATATGTAAGGACAATTCTCAAACTGTAACAACAGATGAAACGAAGATACTGATGTTTCAACACCCGTAGCTCACTCATGATAAAATGCTGAGGAAACTTCAACTCTGCCTTTTTGCATGGATAACACAGGGCTGCCTAGATTTCCAAGGGTAAAGTAGAATGAGAAATAATATTACTATTAATGATTAACTCATCTAGGTCATAATGAGGATAATTATTTTTGTGTATCTTTATCCCTCTGGGATATGAAATAATTGTTTCAGTGCTCTGCCAAGTACATTTAAATATTGTTATTGGTTGAAACAAAATGCAAATCTTGTGGGCCTCATCCAATGTGTGTCCAAATGCAAAGAAAGATACAGAGAAGGTAACACCCAGATTCCCATTTACTAAGGGATTCCAAATAATGCCCTAAATGACTGTTTTGGAGCTCAGTTACATGCAGGTGCTAGAAGGATTTATGCTGTGAATGCCTGAAATACTTTCTCCACGGAGGGGAGATTATTAAGTACTAGTGAGCCTGAGTGTTTGGTGCCAATACTAACCATTAACTTTTGGCTCCAAGCCATGACTGTCTACTCGGCAGTGGATTCTGCCACCAAGGGGAAGGTCATTAAAGGCTGTTCTTTATTCTCGTTAGTATGTTCCAACATAATTAACAGAAGTTGTTCACCAGATGGTTTCCTTCCTGTCAGCAAGTACCTCCAACTTAATGGGCTATGCAGGATTCTTTACTTTAAGTGGGTGAGGCGGGAAGCAAATTTAAAATATATCATCTTTGATCCTCCCACTTCTAATTAGTTCTAAAGGTTTTAGATAATAATGTAAAGGGGGCAGGGAAATGAAATCATTCTAAAAATCAAAGAATCACAGATGGCCAATGAGAGTTTTAGACATACCATGGGCTGTTTCTTCCTCCACTCCAGGTCTCTGCCCAGCACCAGAAAAAGCACAGAAACTATTTCAGCCTACCTCTGAAACATGTTCACAGAGCCTTAGAGCTGAAATGGATTTGAAATCTGATAGGAAGATTCAATAAATGCGTATTTAGTTCTTATTGGGTCTCAGAAATTGTAAGGGATGGTGGGGATGGACAGCGAGACTTTGTCCCTCTTGACCCAGAAGGCTAGAGAGTCATGGGTTCGGACCTGTAAACCAGAGATTTATAATGGAGTTTGGTAAGGACTATAGCAAATGCTGTTGGATTCCAACCTCAGTGCCACAGTCCCCTCTTGTAAAATAAACATCTTGATCTTGTTTATGTATGCCCTCTCTTGCCCAAGGTACTGAATGCAAAGTTGGTCTGCTCTAAACCAATCTTAGTTGTTCTATTCCCCTTGCCAGTGTTTGGTTTGGTTTATAAATCTGTAGACATATGAGCCACCTCTGGTCAATGCATCACAAAGGGAGGCTTGATTGGGAGCTTCTGGGAAAGGCTTTCTTGCTTCTAAGAATGCACGAGAAAATCTGGCCCCCTTCACTTCCATTGTTGATATCGTCATAGGAATCGTCTAGCTACAAGGCATAAGGCATTATGAACTACCTTCCAGTAGCTCAAACTAAGAGGTTCCTCTCTAAACTAGTTACATTTAGGAACTGATTTTATTATGAGGAGTATAATAAAAATACACCATTCTTACTCATTATTTCAAATGATTATTATAACAATCTTGTAAATCACATGAGACAGAAACTGCTCCTTTTATAACAGATGGAGAAACTGAATCTCAGAGAGACTGTTGTGATGAGCCTGGACAAAGCTGTTGGCTTCGAAAACTGAGGATCCTTCTTACCACACTATGTTGTTTCTACCTTAAATAGAGTAAAATACTCTGTTTCACTGGCCAGGGATACGATATAATTATAAAACATTTCTCTCTCTTTTTATTTTTTTGTCTGAAAAATACTAACTCTGTCTTCTTTTGAGTTTTTATCCTAGCATTTAAAATTCAGTTTAAATCCATATTTTTACATGAAGAGGTTTTTTTGTTTTTGAGAGAGAGAGAAAGAGAGAGAGGTGGGGGGAGGGGCAGAGAGGATCTTTAGCAGGCTCCACACCCCACAAGGAGCCCAAGTGGGGCTTGATCCCACCACCCTGAGTTCATGACCTGAGCTGAAATCAAGAGTCAGTTACTTAACTGAGCCACCAAGGTGACCTACATGAAGAAATATTTGTTTTTTTATTGTTGGGGATTTTTTTAGACTTATTTAGTATTTTAGAGAGAGTGTATATGTGTGTGTGTGTGTGTGTGTGTGTGTGTGTGTGTAGGAACAGAGGGAAAGAGAGAGACTCCTAAGCAGACTCCCAGCTCAGCACAGAGCCCAACACAGGGCTTGATCCCACAACCCCGAGATCATGACCTGAGCCAAAATCAAGAGTTGAGTGCTCAAAATGTCTGAGCCACACAGGTGCTCCCAGATGATGAAATATTTTAAGTGAAGTGAGGTAAGAAGGGATTTCTAATAGGGTAAAATATCATTAAAAATCAGTTTAATGTACTAAGGACCAGAAAGGTTTCAAAAGACTTTGAAGGGAGCAAGAAGAAATGGCCTCCAGTTTCATGCATCGCATACCATCACTTCACCTAGGCAATGTGGCAGCAGTGATGAATATGCTGGAAGGCTGAGTCATAACAATCCGGGCTAGCTTAGTAGTTACAGGCTTAATAATCAGGTGCTAGAGCGCACTTGTGAGGACAATTTTACTCATTCACTATAGTTGTTAGGTCTCTTTTATTTGTGAGTGACAGAAAGCCCAACTCAACTGGTTGAAACAAAACAAGTAATATATTGGCTCACGTAACTAAAGAATGTTCAACAGGTGGCTCTGACTTCGGGTGCAGCGTGATCGAGGGCTCAACTCCTGTCAAGAGGCTCCACCTATGGGTTCTCCTTTCTCTAGGTGACTCAATTCTGGCTCTGAGCTGTGGTCCCAGACTTAAGGCTCATTTCACCATAGCAACCAATTCACTGGAAATATGGTTTGCCTCTGGAAGCACTCAAATGGAAGTCTAGGAATTGAGGTTCACAGGGCTTGACTGTATTGTTGCAGTCCATTGAGCTATTTCTTGGTCACAAATCTTCACTGTCTCATTTCTATATTATACCTGCACCTTTTTGCCAAGACTTCAAAACAGGCAAAGTATACTCCTCCATTTTTCCCTTGGCCATGGCCTTGGCATTTGTTCGGTGAATCTGACACTAACAAATAGGCAGAAGAGGCTTGGGTGTCCTCACACAGCTGGGCTCTTGCAGTTCTGTCTTTTGCCATGAGAAGAACATGCCTTTTATGTAAAATTTGTTGCAAGGAAGATGAAAAATAGATGAAGAAACCTGGACTAGAGGACTATACCTGTTTGCTATTGCTCTAATAAAACCATGTAACAAATTATTCAGAAACTCAGCAGTTTATACATTTGTTTCTTGTTTACATATTTCTGCAGGTGGCTGAGATTTGGCTGATAAAGACTAGGCTTGGATGATGTTGTCTCCAAGTGAGTGATTCTGTCCAGGGTTTTTCCATATGACTTCTGCCTTCTTGGTACAAACAAACCTTACATTCAAGGCATGGCAGAAGGGAGATGAGCAGCAAGGGAGCAAGGCCAACTGTGTAAGTATGCCCAAGCTTCCTTTTGTATCATAGGACCACCCATTTGGAGGTTGGTTCTAAACCTTTGGAGGATGGTGTTGACCATCCAAGTCTAGTCTTCATTAGCCAAATCTCAGCCACCTGCAGAAATATGAGCAAGAAACACAATTGCCTGTGTTTATAAGCTATCAAGTCTTGGCATAATTTGTTACATGACATTACCAGAGCAGTAGCTAACTGATAAAGCTTACTATGCCCATCACTATGCCATTCACTAAGGCAGGGGGTTGAAAAGTAATTAGAAAAGTCTAGACTGTGAGTTCGCTGCTAAAACCCCAGTGATAGAGTCTTACTCACCTTTAGCATAAAGGCTGAATGGGCAAAGAAATCTGGACATTGTTAGTAGCAAGAACAAGACTACTGCCCCCATCATCAGCAAAACTGGCATTTAGATTTAGCAATGGGTTATATCAAGCTGCCACACTCTGCATGCAGAGCCATTGTAAATACCTGACAACCATTGTAAATACCTGACAACCTGGGGCGCCTGGGGGGCTCAGTTGGTTGGGTGGCTGACTTCAGCTCAAGTCATGATCCCAGGACTGTGGGATCGAGCTCCACATTGTGCTCCCTGCTCAGTGGGGAGCCTAATTTTCCCTCTCACCAACCCCCTCATGCTCTCTCTCTCTTAAATAAAAAAAATAAAATCTTTAAAAAAAATAAGCACCTGACATCTTAACAAGCATATGATGCTCTACTGGTCACTGAAGGGCAGATGGTGATGGACAGAAAGAATGACCTTCAGAAGCTGCACCTTGTACTCAAGCCTTGTTCCCAGAACAAAACAAGCAGGAGGCTTGGTGTTGTCTGTGCTAGTTGGGACACACCTAAAATGTTGGGTTTGATCCTGGCTATCACATTTTTAGAGGCACATTACTAAATTGAAATTTGCTGGGAGTGAGGGATCCAGAAATTTTTAAATGAAAAAACTGGACTCTCTTGGCATAGCAGATGGGGGGAGGATGGAATATGAATCAAGGTCACCAGGAGAAGAAAACATTATTTTCAAATATCACAAGAGATGGTGTATGGAAGAGAGATTGTACTTAGTCTACAGTGTGCAGATATGTGTAATTGTGGAAAGAATATGGGCTTTGGGGTCAGGGAGATGGAACTCTACCACTTACTAGCTGTGGGTCTTTGACAGATAACATTCTCAGTGTCTCTTGTCTCATCAGTGAAATGAGGATGCTTCCTTGCACCTAGAAGTTCTGGAGAGCTTGGAAAGTGATACATGTGAGGCTGGCCCTTGTAGGTGCTCAGTAAATGCTAACTATTGTAATACTGGTGATGCCATTATTAGAACTGTATTAGAACCAACATACAGAATTTGTAGGCAAGTACCTTTCAGCTAAGATAATAAAGAAGAACACTTAGCACTGTCCAAAACCAGAGTGGGCTTCTGAATGTCATAGTGTATCCTCGGTGTCTGGGAACTGTTTCCACAGAGGCTGGACTTGAGGAATGAAGTGTAGAGGACTTGCTGGGAGTGTTGGCAGGCCACATTATATGGATTTCTAGGTTATCCCCTAATTCCTAGGTCCTAAGTTCAATGAACTGTGAGCCAGCTTCATTAACACTTGTCCCCAACTGGGCGAGCATTGAAAGGTATTATAAATTGGGAATCCAAACATCTGGATGTACTTGGAACAATCTTGGTTTAGACCTGTTGTCCTGGTACAATTATGAAAGAATCCCCTTTCTCTCTCAACAGTGTCCCAGTTTAGATGGTAAAATTATATAGTCGCCTTAATTATAACTATTCAGTGAATAGAAGCCAAGCATATTCTTGTTATTTTCAAAATAAGTTACCCCCCTTAGCGCCTGAATTACCACCCGTCCTGGGTTTCCCTTCCTGGTGTAATGGTATTATCATCCTCCTATTAACTTAGCCTCACACCTTTGGAAGCCGCTTCAGCATTTCTGCCTCCCTCTCCCTGCACCTTCAATCAGTTGCCAAACCCTTTTGATCCTATCTCCAAAACACCGCCAGTATCTGCTCCTCCTTTTAAGTCTCAGTGCTTTAATTCAGGTCTTGTTACCTCTTGCCTGGAGCATTGTAAAATCCTCCTAACAGCCTGACCCATTCTATCATCCATAAACCTCACTGCCACTGGAGTGTGCCTTTTAGAGCATGCCACCAATCTCACTGGTGCTTCTGATTCCCCTAGATAGGTAAAATTAACTTTCTCTTGTCTGGGTCTTATTGCATCATGTAAAAACAGATGGGAAGGTTTTCATCAGGTATGGAGGACACATTGGGGATGGCATGATTTAAGATGTAGAGGTATGTGGCCAGCACAGACCCCCCCTGGAGGTACTCAGGAGGGCATCTCAATGATACAGGTCGTTAACCTTCAGAGCAACTGGAATCTGCTGCTGGAACCAGCCCAAGCGACTCCTGCTTGGAAGAGACAAGGCTAACATAATCAGTCAGGGACAAAGAAAACAAACAAAATGGCTCCCAATCTGAGCCTAAATGGAATGTCTTAAGAGCAGGTTCTCTGAATTGCAGATGCTGGTATGCAGTAGATTTTCCAGGGAGTTGCTTCTCTCATGGGAAATTTGATAAATAACCTTCTGAGGTTATTTACACAATGTTGGTGAGTGATTCCTTTGAGCAATCCCAGAGCACCCAGCTAAAATGGAAACCACTGCCAGCCTCTCAGATAGGCATTCACATTCAGCGGGCCTCTCTGTTTCCACTGAAGCTGTGTCCCATGGACCCTGTGCAGACCATGTTCTGTCTCTCACCTGTGTCTACTATGTTCCTCTTCTTCCTGAATGAGGGCTCAGGTGTTCTCTTCAGGCGAAACACTCTCCCATCACCTCTAATTGTGGCAATGCTTCCCATCTGTCAGGGTTCAGCTCCAACACTACTCCCTCCATAAGATTTGGTAAGATTCTCCTGGGGTCTCTAATTTCCTCCTTGACCACTTTTCTGTGCACATTACCTATCTATCTATATATCTTTATCTTTATCTATATCTTTTTGCCTATACATATGTCTTTGAGCTGTAAGCCCCAGAGAAGATACATAATGTCTATTCATCTTAGTGTCATCTTTAGTGCCTTACATATACAGATTTTGAAGAAGTATTTATTGAACTAAATGATATTTTAAAAAGTATCACAACCATGTGAATTTGAAGTATCTCCTAGAAAGGGGACCATAAAGGCAACATTACACCTTTATTTGACTAGGACAGGAGAACACCCCTCCTAGTGGAGAAATCTCTTTGCTTTGCAGTTAACAAAATGATAAAAAAGACTACAACCAACTTTTAAAAATGATGATTCAGAAATTTTTGAAAAGCTGTGGAATACCAGAAAATACTGAGTATAAAACTAATCCAAATACTTTATTCTTGGTTATCCTAATACTTAAATTCCTTAGTTATCTTAATACTTAAATTCTTAAATTTGGCCTATAATGTGTGGAACTGGTGGAGCAACTTGTTAGTCTACTCACCTATTTTGGGCAATAATCCCTAGAGAGTATCAAATCTTCAGCAAATTGTTGGCCTCCATCTAAGCAATTTTGGATTACCTTATGGGTTCCAGTCAGTGGGATATCAGATTGCTTCCTGTGTAGTATGCAGGTTTAAACCAACAACCACAAAGGCCTATCTTTGAAGCATAAAACACTTGGACATTAAAACTTCTTTCAGGCACCATGCCTGAGGTCAGAAATCTGCATTTTCAGCACACATCACCTGGGATTTCTCAGCACGCATGGCCTGAGTTCCACATTCTCACTCAACTTCCAAGCATGCAGTTCTCTTGGAAAGAGAGAGCCCGGTTTTGGAGTCTGTTACAAAAGCAAAACGTAGGACTCAGACAACCAGTGAGAAAGATACCCTCTTGAAAAGAGAGATTATGGAGACCATGACAAGGTTATCAAGAAACAATTTGAACTGCTTAAAGTGAAGCTGAGAAAGACATCTGCATTTTGGTGAGCCCAAACAGAAAAGCAGTTTCCATGAAGACAGGGAAGATCAGACTTTGGGAGAATGTCACCAGGAGTGAGTTGAAAGGGCTGTCACTAGATTGAATTCTGGAAGAGAATCCTGCAGCAAAAAATCCTAAAGCAATATGTGATTCCTAACTTGAAACCGATAGACTGAAAGAGAAGGTATCATTAAGAAACACCCCTGAAAGAATTGTAAAACATGTGATCAAACATGATGCTTGGTTAATTTAAAAGGGGTAGTCAAGGCACTACCATTTGTCTCCTGGAAGGAGTGTGGGATAGAAGGGTAGGAGATGGTGCACAGTACTCTGTGGCTGGAGGCAGAGGACTGAGAACCTGCAAGGAGTATGCACAGGGACCAGCAGAAGAACTGTGGGAGGATAGCTGCATATCCTCTTAAGGGCCTTGCCTGCCATGCCCATAGTGGCCAATTCCTCCTCCCCAAACCCCAAGACCCAGAAGGGACCTCAGAGCTTACTTAGTCCAACACTGTTGTGTAGCAAGAAGGAGAGTAATCATAGAAATGATGAATGGGGTGCTCACTCACGCAGTGATAGAGTTGGGTCTTGAACTGAATTGTTAGATTCCTCACCTACGCTTTTTGCCTTGGGGCAAGTGCTTCTAAATCAGATAACATCCTGGCGCCAAGCCCCAACTTCCTCCCCTGTGCAGAGCACTCTCCTGCTTTCAGATTTCACACAAAGGGAAAAAGAGTGTTAAGAATCCTGAAAGAAGGTATGCACTAGGTACTTTGTCTCTGTTATCTTCAAAACAACCCCAAGTGGCAGCAATCATTGGCCCCATCCTACAGGAAGCTCAGAGAAGTTAAGGATCTTGTCAAAGGCCACAAAGCTAGTAAAGTTGGGAGACAAGTGAATTCAGTCATTATGACTCCATATCAGTGCTCCTCCACCCCCATGGTGAAGCTATCGGGGATTCTACCCCGTAGCTAGTCCCTGAATGGGTTTCTTGAAATTATCAAGAGTCTGCTCTTCCCTGGCCTTCTGCTCTGACACCCACCTTCCCAGTTTTCAGACCCTGACCTGTGGGGCTCAGTATAGCACAAACAACCCCTGCTCAGCAAGCAGTTTTAGTTACACTGGATCCTTTTTTGTAGGGTCAGAAGTCTTCTTTTAGGAGCTCAGCTTTTTTAACTTGGCCCTGAAGACCATCAAGTGAGAGAAACCCGTACACAGGGGAGCTTAGGGAGTAGTTCTGTGCACACTGAAGACTGGGAAGATCAAGGGGAGTGAGAATCACTATGTGGGGCAGGAAAGTGATGACAGAGAACACAATGCCTTCTTCCTCTTTTCCCTTAAGGAAAAAATACCAGGAAGACGTCTGGAAATGCAATAAGAGATATATAGCTGGGGCTAAACCATCCCATCCCATGACCCTGACGCTGGACATGCCCAGGTCAACCTAATAGAGGAGTTTATAAATAAAGATGGATCCCTTCATAAACCTGAATATTTAGTGGCTTGCACAACAACTATTGAAATTTGCGAGGAGAAGTTGGCTGAGTAGAAGGTGGGCTTAGAAATGAAGTTGTGTCCTGGGTTGTTGGGCCTGTGAACACCAGGTTCTGGATGGGTAGAATGAACACTGGAAAGGAGGCTCTGGAACTGGAGAAGGTTCTTTTTGCATGTGAGCATAGGTCTTTCTGAGTCCTTTTGTATTTGAATGCAAAGGCTATAGACAATAGGCAGTGCAAAGTCTATAGGCAATTAGAAGGCTATAGGCAATAGGAAAGCCAACTCAAACTAGCTTATACAATAAGGTTATTCTTCAGCTTACATATGTGAGGAAAATCAGAAGTAGGGGTGGGCTTCAGCTTTAGTAGATCCAGAAGTTCAATGATATCATCAAGGACTTAGCGTCTTTTCATCTTCCATATTGCTGTCTACAGTGTCAGTTTAATCCTAAAGCAGTTTCTCTTGGGGCTGTGGGATGGCTGCCAGTAGCAATCAGCAGGGGAGTGTCTGCTTTCCTGTTGCTCTTTCTTAAGAGTGAGAAAGCACTTACTCACTCAGAAGCCTCCAGAAAATCTCTCTGGTCACATGCTTACTTCTAAACCAGTCACTGTCATGAGGGATAGGATATCCCTCAGACCTATCTGATCTACCCTTCAAGCTAAACTACCAACAATTCCACAAACTGCTTTGATACCATTCATCAGGGAAGGATGGAATGGACGTTGCCTATCAAGACAACATCTACCATACCCTCCTGACACTTAGATGCATAGCAAATGTCAACAATTTTTGTTGACTGAAGGGAAGTATAGGTTCTAAGGGGAACTTCTTATAGGTAGAACTGGGTACAGAAAGTCACAAAAGACAGGCTAAGTCTAAGACAAGCCATTGGGTTGAAAGCTAGAAGCACTGCATCCTATTTTTGACCATTTTTGACATTCAATTTTTGTGCAAGTTTTGGGTATTCTGTAGGCAAAATATATTTAAGCACCTCCTTCCCATAAATCCAAGGAGCTGTTTAAGATTAAATAAGATATATGTCAAAGTCCTTTAGCTTCTTAGGAAGAAAAAAAATGTGTTATCTATTGTTATTTCATAATGTTTTGTAACAAGGTGGGGATCTTCCAAGTACATGAAAATCATCTCGTGTTAAGATAAGAATCTCCTGCTTATGTGCTTATGACAGGTGACCAGAAGTGTTGTGGTTTTTTTGTTTTTTGTTTTTTTTTTTTTTTGGTACTGAGCCAAAAAAATAATGGAACTCTCAGCAGCATGAGGAGAACCGCCCACATCTCTTGAGTCGATAATTGGCCCATCGTTCTTGGGCTTGGACTTCCTTCTTGATTTAGTGAGGGCTCGATTAGAACCTCATTCTTTAGCTCCTCTGTTTGCTCTTGGGGGATTTGAGCTTGTTGGAGCAGCAGTATCAGAAAACACAACCTTTTATTAAGTTCATCGAATGGCTGACTCTCTGTCCTGGGGGCCAGAATGTGCTGGTCTGTTATCATGACTCTGTTCCAATACTTCTCATAGCAGCTGTTTTCAAACACATTCTTGGGCTCATACTTAACGTATGATGTTAATCCATTTGTTCATTCAACTATCTGTTGATGTGTAATGTTGATCACTATCAGACCTCAACATATTTAGTAGGCCTAGATCCAGGAATAGCACTGAGCTATGCTTTGTTCAGAAGGAATTACTCAGACGCATTGCCTCTGGGTGTGATCCTCAGTGACCCAAGAGAGCTCACTCTGTGCTTCATTCTTTTGTTACTGCATATACCACCTGCAACTTTTTTTTCAAACGTCCTTCATTATACTGATGATGATCATGTTAGCACAAGTCATCACACTGGACTTCTTCCACCTCCCAGGGCTTCATGACCTTTGGGAGAGGGCAATTCATAAGCATGATGGGTATTTCACAGGATTGGGAAAATCTAAATCTAACAGTAAGAAAGCCAGTGTTTGGACCACTGTCTGCTTTCTATCCACCTATCCTTCACCATGGTTCCTTAGCTACTGTGTTCAGCAACCAGTCTAACATTTCTGGACCATGTCCTTGCTCCTGTTTTATTATGATCCTGCATATATATCCCATAACCTATAAATGACCAGGTAAACTACCATCAATATACTCTGTATAAACTAACTGGGGTAAGAGAAGAGAAAATTATTTTTAAAAATATGAATATGAATATAAATAGAACAAGGAAAAGTATGAGTAGGTGTTAAAATCCACATGTCTGCAGCTGGTTAAAGAGCTATAGACCGTGTTTATAATTTCCTTATTCTACTACTCATTCCGTGTCTGTGCTTTTAGGCACTCTTTTAGGTTAAATCATACCTTCATACCTGAAAGTTCAGAGGCTGGGATGGTATTGCTTATCGTGAATTGCAATTCTCCATTAAGTTTTCTAATCTTTGGGGACTGATGCTATTTCTTCCCTAAATGTTAGAAGAATTCACTAGGGATGACATCTGGATCTGGAGTTTTCCTTCTGAAAAGTTTTAAATTACAGATTCAATTTCTTGGATACATGTAGAACTATTCGGATTTTTTTTTTTTAACTCTTCTTGAGTTTATTTTAGTAACTTTTTCTCCCTAGCAAATTGTGCGTTTATTCAGAATTTTCTAATTGACTACCATGCAGTTGTTTATAATAGCATTGCTTTATCTTTTTAATGTTTATAGGATCTATGAGATGAGCCCATGCAAAGATCACAAGGAACACAATTTGTGGTTCTGATACCACAAGTTTTGGTGTGCAGTACTTCCGTAACCATTTATCTCACAATTATTTTCTAATTTCTATGAAGAAGTCTTTCATTCACAGATTATTTGTAAGTGTATTGTTTAATTTCCAAACGTTTGGGTATTTCTAATTCTCCTGTTATTACTGATTTCTAACTTAATTCTAGGATAGAGAATATGTTCCATTGATTTCAATTTTCAAAATAGGTGGAGATTTGTTTTATGGTCCAGAATGGCCACCATAGGTAAATAGCCCATATGTGCTTGAAAAGAATGTGTATCCTGCATCTGTTTAGTGTCCTCTACGTGTCAGGTCAAACTTGTTCAGATTTTCATATCTTCACTAATTTGATTCTCAATTCTCTCGGTTGTTAGGAGAGATAACTGAAGTAGCCCAATCTGATTGTGGATGTGTCTACTTCTCCATTTAATCTTAGGAAGTTTGGCTTTATGTATTTTGAAGCTATGATTTTAGGTAAAAATTTAGAATTGTTATATCTTCCTTGTAGACTGACCCTTTTCTATAAATGAGTCATGCTTCTTGGCCAAGTCGACTTTGTATTGCTATAGCAGCTTTCTTTTGGTTAATATTCATAATGTATCTGTATTTTCTTCATTCCTTTCCTTCCAATTTTTGTCTCTCCTTATACTTAAGGTATGTCTTTAAGTAGTCTGTTCTTGGGTTCTATTGTTTTCTTTCAGTCTTAAAATCTTTATGTTTTACTTGGATTATTGAGTTATTTACATTTAATTACTCATATATTTGACTTTAGAGCTACCATATTACTATTTATTTTCTATTTGTCTTATTTAGTTTATAATCTTTTTTCCTTGCAGTTTAGGGTTAAAGAAGCAGTTTTAAATTATTTTATTTTCTCTCTGATAGCTGGTCATGATTTGCAAGAGTAAATATTCAATTAGATCTACCAACATAATTACTCTGTTCCTTGATCTTTATTTTTTCCTCCATTTCCATGCTTTTTTCCTGATATTAAATTTTTTTGCTCAAAAAAATCATTTAATTATTTCTTAGAGTTCAAGTTGGCTGGTGATGAATTCTCATAGGTTTTGTTTCTGAAACTACCTTTATTTCACCTTTAATTTTTTTTTTAATTTTTTATTTTTGATAAACATATATTTTTATCCCCAGGGGTACAGGTCTGTGAATCACCAGGTTTACACACTTCACAGCACTCACCAAATCACATACCCTCCCCAATGTCACCTTTAATTTTTTAAATTTAAATTTCACTTAAATAATTTTATTTTTTTAGACATTATAATTTTAAAGTAGCTTTAGAAGGAAAGGTTCAGAGATTTCCCATATACCCCCTGCCCTTACACATAGATAGTTTCCCTCATTATCAATGAACCAGAGCAGTACATTTGTTATAATTGATGAACCTACACTGGTACATTATAATCATCCCAAATCCATAGTTTACAATGTGGTTCCCCCTTGGTATACATTCTATGGATTTGAACAAATGTATAATGACATGTATCCATCATTATGCTCTCTTACAGACTATTTACTACCCTAAAAATATTACATTCTCCATTTATTCATTCCTTCCCCACCCCCTAATCCCCTAGCAACCACTAAGTCTTTTTAGTGTCTTCATAGTTTTGCTTTTCCCAGAATGTTCTATAGTTGGAATTATAATGTTAATATAGACTTTTCAGATTGGCTTCTTTCCATTAGTAATATGAATTTAAGGTTCTTCCTTACAGCTTCATGGCTTGTAGCTCATTTCTTTTTGGTGTTGTATTATCCATTATCTGGATGTACCACAAATAATCTGTCCATTCACCTACTGAAGGACATCTTGGTTGCTTTCTTTTTTTGGCAATTACGAATGAAGTTTCTATAAACATCAGTGTGCAGGTTTTGTGTGAACATATGTTTTCTGCTTCTTTGGGTAAATATAAGGAGTGTGATTGCTGAATTGTATGGTAAGGGTATGTTTGATACTGTAAGAAGCAGCCAAATTCTCCTTAAGTGTCTGTACCATTTTACATTCCTACCAGCCATGAATGAGAGTCTCTGTTGTTCCACATCTTCACCAGCATTTGGTGTTGTCAATGTTCTGAATTTGTCAGTCTAATTGGTGTGTGGTAGTATCTCGTTTTAATTTGCCTTTCCCTGATAACATATGATGCAGAGCACATTTTCATATGCTTATTTGCCATACATACATCTGCGTTAGTGAAGTGTCTGTTAGACTTTGCCCATTCACCTTCAATTCTGAAGGACATTTTCATTATATTTAGAGTTCTAGGATGGTGGCTATTACTTCAACTTTTTAAAAGATGTCATCTCTTTGTCTTCTGGTCTCTAACCTTTTTATTATTTTTGGTCTACAGTACCCCCTCCCCCTTTGGCTGCTTTGAAGATTTTCTAGTCTTCAAATAAGACATTCTTTGTTATGTTTTTAGCAGTTTTACTATAATTTACCTAGGTGTGATTTCCTTTGTGTTTGTCATACTTGTGTCCTTAAGCATTCTTGAATCTCTGGCTAATGTCCATTTTGGAAAATTCTTGTTTAAACCCTTGTTTAATTCAATATTTCTTCTGCCATACTTTCTCTTTCTTTTTCCATGACTCCAGTTTCACAAAGTTAGGTCTTTTTGCCATGTCCCATATTTTCCATTCTTTTTTCTACCCTAACTGAATAATTTTTAATAATCTAGTCAAAGATCAGTACTTCTCTTTTTTTTCTGTATTTAACATGCTTTTGTACCCTTCTATTATATTTTTAATTTCACTTGTATTTTATTTGATTTTTCTTTAGATATAATTCGCTGGCCAGAGTTTGTATTTTGCCTTTTATCTTCTATATATATTAATTGCAGTTCCTTTAACATCTATATATCATCACTTTACTATCTAGATCCCCTGTGGATTGATTTCTCATTTTTTCCTTCTTGATTCTGCTTTTTGATAATTTTTTATTGAATGTCGGATATTGTATAGAATATGCTACATAAGATCTATGTGATTTTATTTTTCTCCAAAGGTTTTCTTGAGCTTTCTGCAAGTAGCTACAATAGAAGTAAATCACTTAATCCAATCAAGAACTGATCTGATTTAAGGCTAAATTTCAGTTATTATAAGGTTTGATGTATTCTAGTATAGCTTTATCACTAGGGTGCAGTTTTGGGGGGACAGCCCAAAGCTTTTGATGTTTATCAGAGAGCTCTACCTCAGTGGGCCCTGACCTCCAATTTCAAACTCCTCAGAATTGTGAAACTACTGAGAGTTCTGCTTAATGTCTGGGACTCTTAGCTTCCACTTCCTGCTCATAATCTCCAGCTCTAGGCGTGTGCAACTTATAACGCAGTAGAAGGCCTGACTCATTTTAATGTGTTTTCCTTCCCTCTAGGATTTCCAGCCTCACAGTCTGGTTGCCATAGTAACCTTGATCTCCAGTATTTGACTCTCCATCTCTATGAGACAGCTAAAGATATACTCCATTTCCATGACTCTTGATAGCTACTTTTCATTCAGTTTCTCAACCTTTCCAGTTCATTGCTTAGACTTTAGCAAATGCATTGGAAAAAAATGGCACAAAATTTCTTGGCTCACTTCAATGGGTTTTCTTCTTCTCAAGTCCTGGATGACTTAGTAGCTCTCTGATACCTTAAAACCACTTTTAAAGTATTCGAGATTTTTTAATTGCCCAACAGTGGGGGAGGGATGATTAATTTTGTACAAGATAGACTTCATAACCAGATATGGAATTCTCCCATTAACTTTCCTGGGCATGGCAATGTTAAAAGATAACCCAGATGATTTTGTTCTACACCCCCTTGCCACTGTTTTATGGCAAGAATCCTCCATGAGCAGGTTCAGTTTGAATCAGATAAGATTCAGAACTCCACCTTTTCAGAATGTTTTCCCCCTTAGCAAAAGAGCACGGTATGATGATCTCAGTTTTCAATCCTTTGAGGTGATTATTGTGTATCCTTGTGGAATAATTCCTTTGGTACCAAGGTCTCTAACATAAAAGAGTCACTGTTGTGGGGATGGTAGAGCAAAAATTTTTAAGTGAATCATCCAATATAATAATGAGAGATGAGAGCCATCTTTCGTACTTTGGTTCCCAGACCAATGTATTCTGGCTGTGGGAGAATCACCGTTTTTATAGGGTACTGATTCAGAGTATAAACCACATCTTAAAAAATACCATTCCAGCCTACCAAGGTTGTATTATTGTCTCCAAGATGATGCTGTAACTGACTCTAAAATAGGCCACCGAACTGTTCTATAAAGCCAGCTCTTCTTTGTCTGAGGTTTACAATACACTGCCATAAATCATTGGTTCTCAAGCGGGGGTGGTTTAGCAATGTCTGGAGACATTTTAGATGGTCATGACTTATGTGGGGGCAGTACTAGTGGTATCTAGTGGGTGAGGAGCAAGGATGATGCTAAACATCTTACAGTGCCAAGGACAACCTTCTGAAACAAAGAATTATCTTGTCTAAAATGTCAATAATGCTGCTATTAAGATATTCTGCCTTAAAATTTTCACTGTAAAATGAGTTCCTTGGTCAGAAGTAGTGTTATGTAGGTTAAAGTCACTGAGGATAGAGCATTCAGTGAATCCTGGAATGGTGGTCCTTTAAGACAGTGACCAGAGAAAGCAAATAAAAACTCAGTGTATTCAAGTGAGGGCAAATTGTTATCTATCCCAAAAGGAAAAGTCAGATGTAATTAACTTGCCCCAGTGAAGCAACCAAACCTAATGCTACATCGATTGGGTCCTAGATCTAGCAAGTTATCCCTAAATACCTTGGCCTGATTCACTGATGATTTGGTTAAATTGAAACTTGATTGCGTTCACTGGATTGCAGTAGCTATTCCAACTCTGTTCCAACTTTATAGAACTAAAAATAGATGTGGTCACTTTGCTCAATGGGGAAATCTCAAAGGCCATTTTCATAACTATGCCCAATATTCTCTTTGATGAAGCTTGTTATATTTTTATTGACTCTTGAATTGCTGCCAGTGACCTAGCTATTTGGTCTGCTGTTTGGAAAACAACATACTGGCGTATCAGAGACTCCTTTCTTTGGGATTACAGATGGTGGGGGGAAAAAAATCACAACTGCTCATCAAACCATCTGTATCACTTATATAGATGCCCATTATTGGGGCCTGTTCTCTGAAGAGATTGCTGATGGAAACGGTACTGTCCAAGTGCGGCCTTGGCAATCCATCATTATACTGATATAACAACTCATCTATCATTCTAGAAAGGGAAAAACTAAGGGATTCTAGATTGCTGGAATTATGTCCCTTGCCACAGGTTTATGCAGTTGTCCTCTGCCTATTCCTGGGAGACTGACCACACTGGACTTTTGACCTACTCTTGGAACTACTGGTGGTGCCTTATCCCTATTGAAAAGTTTCCAGGGTATAGTATTGCTGTCCAGCTGATTAGCCAATTTCCAGCACACCATTGTGACTCAAAACTAATGAGTGTCACATTTTCAGATTTCTAGACTGCATCCTGACAACAACAGTATACTTTTTATAAAAGAAATCACTTATCAATGCGCTTGTGGTCAAGGTATATGATGGGTCTTCCCATGCTTTCTACTATCTACATGCACCTATAAAAACTCTATTTAAAAAACATTTCTTTTTCTGTCTTCCTCACTTTTTCCCTGGATACATACCTTAGTAAGACAATTTCAGCACTGAATGCCACCTTCCCCAGAAAGGGATCATCTTCTCTCAGCCTCTTTCTAGGTAATGACTGGAACAAAGGGAGTGGTAGGCTATATCAACCTCTTAGGAAAATTGGGTATTTTGCACTAACCTTTGCTGGGTCATGATGACTCAGTGATGACTCCAAACCAAGCTAGCTGGTATACCCTGTAGGTGGCAGCCCAGTTAAAAGATGGCCTGGTGGGTTTAAGTTTCAATTTTTCTTTTTTAAATAAAGATTTATCTATTGATTGGGGGCAGGGGCAGAGGGAGAAGGAGAGAGAGACTTTCAAGCAGACTCCCTGTTGAAAGCGGAGTGTGATGTGGGGCTTGATCGCAGGACCCTGACATCATGATCTGAGCTGAAATCAAGAGTTGGACACTTAACTGAGCCACCCAGATGCCCCAGATTTAAGCTTGTTTCTGAGTCAACCACCTGGGTTTCCTTATTGGACTAACTCGATCCTATTGCATAACACTTGGTTGAGTATTCTGCTTGCTGAATGCCCCTAGGTTCGTCTCTGTAAGTTCTATAAAAATGTTCTTATCCATTTTGAATCTGAGCTTTCTAGTTAGAAAGCCTGGGTACAAGGAGGTGATGACTGGAAAAACACTGCAATTGTGGCTACTTTTGAAAAGAGAATAACTTTGTGGCAGTAGAGGGAGAGCAATGATCCTGGCACTTGGAAAAGACACACTTTCAACCTAGTTATTTATAGGAGAGGTCTGGACATTAATGAAGTCTGTCTTTCAGAATCACCCCAAGAGCCTTCATCATAAAGAAGTCAGCTTATATCTAAATTTGATGTAGGTCCCATTTGCGAGGGCCCCCACATCATTCACAATACTTTCTGAGAGCAGATTATATGTCTTTGGGAATAACTTCTCATGAAGTTAGGCATTGCTTTGCTTCTTGCTCCAAAACAAAATGACTGGTAACTTTCTTAGGAAAGAAGATCTTAAAAGATCTTCAAGCATTTAAGGAAACACCATTGGTGGATCATATAGTCCTTAGGTAGCCATAAATATCTCCCCCCAATGAGGCTACCCTTGGTTAATCAAGGGGAGCTTCCCAGAGGATCACCAACCCATTATTTATGTACATGTTGTGGGGGCAGGTATCTATATAACGGGAGTTACCCAATTAGAAAAGGTGATAAAAATTTGTCCTTGACTTTAGCTGAAGTGATTAATGACACCACTTTGACTGTAGAAAATATTCTGGGAAGTTTCAACATAATGGCCTAGGCTATTGTAGATGATAGAATTGTCCTGATTCCTATATATGGGCCAAGGCAAAGTGTGTGATTGCTGAAGATCCTGCTGTACCTGGATCAATTCTTCAAGCCTAGTGGGAAGATAAATACAGAAACTTGTGAAGAAAACTGCCTGGATCTCTAAGGCAGACTCTGATGGTTGATGGGATTCATTCAGCTAGTAGATCCAGAATTCTTGATGTCAATATTGTACATTGGCCCTTTCCTACTGCTTTGGAGTCCTACTATCAATGAAATGCTGTATGGGAGAAACTGAACAGATTTGATCTGAGCATCTGTCATTCAGATTAATCAGAGGGGCCAAAAGAGTGACATATTAATGGGAAATTTTACCAGAAGTTAAGACATGGAGGAAAATACAGATAGATATTAAGTGATAATTCTCCATGCCTCTCTTGCATTTCTGCATGGCCTTAGAAGATGGAAATAGTGTCTCTGTTGGAGCAAAGGACATATTTGTTTACATCTTTGGAAGATAGAAGTAGCATCTCCATTCCATCAAAGGGCAGGCAGGTTTACTGCTCATTATTTAAATTCAGGTTCCTTCATCCCAGCATTCCTCTCTTGTAATACAAGCCATTTCATGTTCACATATCCATTAGGACCCATCTGAAACACCCCTGAGGAACTTGGGGGCAGGGAGAACTGCTAAACATATGCTCCTGCTGCCTGCTATACCATTGATTAAAAAGTCTTGTCTTTAATTCAGGAGTCTCATGTCTTCTACCATCATCTATGAAACTAGAAAGCTAATTGGTGAGCAGGGTAAAATTCCAGGCCACCTATGAAGTCAAGAACCCATTTTTACTGCAGTATCTCCCACCAGCCTTTCAGCCTATAGAGAATAGCTACACTAACACTTTCCAAAGAGGCTGGCACTTCTGTCACCTATGTATTTCTCGATGTCTAGGTGAAAGAATAATCTCCTATGCCTTCTGGGAGGATGTATTAAAGGGAAGGTAAGTAAGTAGTCCACAGCCAGTACCCTCCCTGCATCTTTGGTTTCCATTTTCTGCATTATTCTGAGGAACCTATGGTATTCTAGCCTCTTAAGTTAAGGGCCATAGCAGCATCTGGGTTTCAGTCCTGTAACCATGCAAACAATTAGCACCAAACCAAGTTGCTCTAACTAGCATATTGCTTCTCTGGCCAGAATTTTCACATCTATAAATTTGGCCTATTTGAAAACCGTGTTCTATCCAACTTGTTCCAACACCTCAAAAGCCATTCCCTCACACATTTCTACATTTTTGCTCATGTCAATTAATAGCATCTTTCAAGTCTCTGTGGATTTGAGTTGTAATTGACCTTCTGACTCCAGACTCAGAACTTTCCAGGTCCCATAGGAACAGCAGCTTCTTTGGGTTTTCTGTGCATGTTCTGGTTTTTAGCTTACGAGGTTCTGCTTTGTCACAAAGTAAAAATCCTGTTCACTTTTTGCTTTCCAGAGATTTGTCAAAATTTTTGGTACACTGATGACCCCTTTTTTTACTCTGTACTGTTATTGGGGTTAGACTTCTTTGTAATTCTTCTAGTCCTCTCAGTTGAGTGGCAAGGGAGATAGATGTGTGTGCTCAGTCTGCCATTTTGAGCTGGAAGTCCCTGATTCAGTTTCCAACCCAATACTCCACTAAAACAATTCTAGTGAATGTCACCTATGACCCACAGATTGCCAAATCTAACGGACCCATTCTTGGATTATTTTACTTGATCTTTCTGGAATTTGACACTGTTGATTAGTTCCTTCTTTAAAAGTTCTCAACCTTTTTCTTTGAATACTTGACACTTTCCTGGTTCTTCAAGTTCTTTTCCTAGATTGTTTTATCAGATTATGTAACTTCTTCTTAACTCCTAAAATGCTGATATTACTAAGTTTTAATCCTTGTTCTTTCTTTTCCACTGCTAGTACTCTCCCAGAGATGAGAGAGAAATAAAAGGAAATAAGATTAAAATAGAAATCAGACACTTCATCAAAAAGCCTATATACTAGAACATCAATCAATACTTCAAACCCATAAAAGAAAATAATTTCCATTTAGAATTCTATGTCCAATAAAATTATTAGTGTAAAATAAATGCATACTTTCAAGTATGCAAAGTTTAACACTGTTATTATGTAATCTGTATGCTGATAACTTCTAAATCTATACAGTTAGCACAGACTTTGACACTTAGTTCCTGACTTTTTTTTTAATTACCAATTAAATATCTCCATCTAGATATCTCAAAAGCTCCCTAAACTGGGGCCGCCTGGGTGGCTGCACTTGGCTCAGTTCATGATCCCAGGATCCTGGGATCAAGACCCATATCAGGCTCCCAGCTCTGAAGGGCACCTGTTTTCCCTCTCCTTCTGCTGTTCCCTCTGCTTGTGCTCTCTCTCTCTCTCTCTCTCTCAGTCAAATAAGTAGATAAAAAATTCTTTAAAAAAGACAAAGCTCCCTAAATGTAGTATGCTAAAAAACTGAATTAAACAACTTACTTGATAAAGTCTATTCCCTCTCTTATATTTTTTATCTTTTCAAATTCTACCATTATCCCCCCAGCAAACTTCCAATCATTGCCAAATTCTTTCTCTCTATCAGTAAGTAATCAAGTCTTTTCAGTTCTAACTACTAATATTTCTCATTACCATTCTCTACTTTTTTCCTCACTATTGCTCCCTTAATTCATATTCTCATCTTTTCCTGTCTGGCCTCCCTAACTTCTATCTTGACATACTCAAGTCCACCTTCTACACTATGGCAAGAATAATATTTACAAGGTAAGAATTCATATCTCTCCTTTTATTCAAAGATTCAATGGTTTTTCCTGTTCTGGCGATAAAACCCCAAAACTCCTTAATTTCCTGATTTCTTTTCTGACTTTTCCCCCCCTTTACCATCTTTGCTCCAGCTATAACAAATTATACCATATTATAATTTAATTATAAATAAATTATATATTATATTATATATTATAATATATAATATTATAATAATATAATTATAATTTCTAATGCTGTTTCATGCCCCATATTTTTATTCCTATTGTTTCCACTGCCAAAAATCTCCATTCCCCTATTGATTATAGCCCAATCATCCTTCAAGACTTAAGGGAAGCATTAGTTTTTCTAAGAAAACTTTTTTGAAGTCATATACAGCCCTGCCATTCTGTACAGATAGATGTTTACATTTGTATGTCTCCAGTATGCCCTGAAAATACCTGCTAACATGCCTGCTCCCAGCTAGACTAGGAATTCCTTAAAAGCATGGACCATGTCTTGGTTACACTTACATAATCCGTGCAGTGTTTAGCGCAGTCAAAATTTATAAATGAACAGACAAAAAAGTAAGTGAATGAATAAAACCTTCATTATCCTTTGTTCTGGATAATCCTCCTCCAAACTATTATCCTTTATTTAAAGTATGGCTAATTCTCTCCTTCCTTTTATAAATCGACAACCTGGGATAGTAGCAGGAAGATAATTCCCAGATAGGTTTGAAAGAAATCTGAAAGTAAGTATTAGGAAATATGCTTGATTTTCTTTGTAAGCCTACAAGTCATTCAGAGAAATCCAGCCCATCGGACTAAAACAATAAAATGGAAAGTTCTCAGGGAGGTGCTCTGGAGGTAGGTCTGGGTAGTCTCCAGAACCCCATCCATACACTATATAGCAGTACCCAGAAAGTAACTGAGAATTCTCAGGAGAAAGGCAGGATCCAGAAGGACAAACAAATACTGAATCAGAGAGGGCTTGCTTCAGGATAGGAGGCAAGAGCTCTACAACAACGCAGAAGGAATGGAGAAGTCTGTGGATTCCAGCTGACACTCTCAGGTAAAAGTCACACCACAGCAGGCATGGCAAGGAGAGAGTTGATACTCAAAGACCAAGTGAGATGAGAAACCCAAACCAGGGACCCCTCAGGACTAGATGGGCCCTCTCAATGCCAGGACAATGTAAAACTCAGCCGGAATATTAGATTAACTCCAAGGAGAAAGACAGGAGAAAGGGAAGGGGGTATAGAAGCCCTGGATGGCTGATATATAAACCAGATGGGACAAGTCAATAGTAGCTGAGATAGTAATGCTCAGGTCTGGCTGCAGAGCATTAGATCAGACTGTATAAACTTGAAAGGAATAGGGTAAGTCGTCTGTCCTAGGAAGACAGAGGAGATCAAGAGAAGAGTTGTCAGTTAGAGAAAATTTAAAAAGTTCTCTTTCTCCACATGGGAGTCCTAGTGTGTATATTTGGGTCTCCCTGCTTCGACCCTCAGTTATCCATGGAAACCACATATCCCAAAAACTCCAGGAGAGTTCTAACCAAATATTCTTGTCTTTCTGATTTTATCAACTGTTCAAAGCCCACAGGCTCCAGGCTCTGGTTTAGAAAATACTGTACAGTTACATTATTGACCTGCCCCTTCCCCGACCCACACACAAGGAAAAAGAATAGATGCTAAGTTACAAGTTGCTTTCCAGTCTCTTTAGTTGTGATCCTGGCATTGTCAGGAATGTTGTATGGCACATACTGAACAGATTTACACGCACAATGTTGGAGAACTGAGACACAGTTAAATTTACACATTGGCCCTTTGGGAGTGACAGTCTGCACTGTTTCTCCATTTGTTTCATCATTTCATTAGTAATTATGCATAACAAATGTGACCCTCCAGTTAGAAATAATGATAGTGATAGACAAACATTATTAACCCTTGAAGGAAAGCTTTTAGGAAAGTCAAGATTAGTTAAGGTCTTTAGTCAAATTAGCCTCAGGAAGCTTAGTGGAAATAAAAACAATCAGAAGCTCAAGGACCTCTTGGGTGGTTGGAAGTAGGAGGAGAAGAAAGTTGTAATTAAGTTTCCTTTGTCATCAACCACTTCTCAGATAAATGATCGTAAATTACTGGAATGTGTCTTAACTCTTGGCTCTGGAAAGCCATTAAAAAGTTCAATCTTCTGAATTGCTTTAGAAATTTGGTGTAAGTAATTGCAAAAGTAGGAGATTCTTAGGTTCAAACCTCTGGCTCTCTTTAACTTCTTAATAAAGCTTCTAAATAAACTACAATGAAGACGCTTAAACTAAACCACATTCTGGCCTGTCTACTGGGTCGTTTTTGCCGGAAGAAGCAGATAGATTTTCCATCATACTCAATTTCATTAGCTACTGTTGCTTTTTGGGAACCTACTCATAACACATGCAGATAAACATTCCCTTGTGATAAGGCTGTGTTTATAAACTGGGTTTAGGATGAAAGAAAACCCTAAACTGATGTGTTTTCACTGTGGGGTTAATGGTGCTTTACTAATCCCCTTTCTGTGGGCCAGCAAGGCACAGGCATTTGAGCATTTTGGGTGACTCTCACATGTTTGCCCTCTTAAGCATTGTAATGGGAGGAAACCCCTTCCCCTGCTCAGGAATGCAAAGAAATGATGCCCCTCCTCCTGGAATGGAACTCCGGTCCAGTAAAAATAAAAATGTATGGACTTTTAAAAGTTTACTAGTAAGGGTTGAATGAAAGGTATTTGTCCTTTTAATAACTCAAGGCTTCATGCCAACGTCTCCTCTCTCTGTTTTTGTCTCCTTGCTGTGGAAGTGGGTCTCTCCTGCACTAAGGAGGGAAAACAATGAGGGAGGCTTCTAGGTGGTGGAAAGCTCCAGCTTGGAAACCTGTTGCAGCTTTACCCTGGGCTTCCACCCTTCTTCCCAGGAAAGAACTGAAGGCTTAAAGAAAATACATTGTTAAATATTTCAAAGTACAGAAAGGCAAAAGGAATGATGTAATGAATACCCATGTACCAACCCAGCTCAAGAAATGAATCATTCTAGTATAGCTGAAGCCCCTGTGTACACCCCATTCTGTTTTCCCATACCCCATCTTTCTCCCCCGCTTCCTGATACAAGCTTTTCAATTTTCTTATGCATTAATGGGTCCCTAACCAAAAAAAAAAAAAAAAAAAAAGAGAGAGAGAGAGAGAGAGAGAAGTGTTCCAAGATTTTTTTGACTATGTAATAGAATTTTGACATATATATCCTTTTGTAACCTGTCTGTTTTGTTTTTGAGCTTTGTCCATGTGGATCAAGGGGTTTTTTTAAACTTATTTTTACTTAGATATAATTTGCATATAACATTATTTAAGTTTAAGGTGTTTAATGTGTTGGTTGTTTTGATATATTTATATACTGCAATATATAATTGTCACCATAACATAAGTTAACAGCTTTGTCATATTATACAATTAACATTTCTTTTTTGAAGCAGATGACATTTTATCATGAGTTTTATCATGCACATCATTCCATGGCATCATTTCCGCTGAATGCTGCATGGCTATACCACTATCTTTTCACGGAAGTCATTCTTTCCTCTTGAAAAGATAAAGGCATGCTGGGAGCATTAATGAGACCCTCCGATGGCAGAATCTACAGCAAATGCAGTATCTCCACCTAACAGAGATTCTCACAAACAGAAAATGTCAAAGAAAATGCATAATGGATGAGGTTTTTGTAGTTCACTTTCTGCTTTAATTTAATTCTACTGTGCTTTCGTTTGTAGGTATGCTGAAATGGATTTCTACAACTCAGTGAGTTCATGCTTTCTACACTTCACACTTAGTGTGTGCTGAAATAAGAACTGAGAGCTGTTGTCACCTGCTCCTATTGTTCAGGGACCCAAATATTCCAGCAGGTAAAGGCATTCTTGGGTGCTTGTCTCAGGGTTTTCTTGGCCTCAGAGGAAAGATGACAAGGTGAGGAGAGTTTGGCAAGTTCAGGAGAATTCTGCCTTGAGAGATTGGCAGCTTCCAGAAAGTTCCTGAAAGGCTGCTACTGACAAGGTTTTCTTTTCTCTTTGCATCTTAGACCTTATACAACAGCAGAAGGCAAGAAGGCAAGAGGATAGCAAGTTGGAATGGTTAGGCTACCTTCTGATTTTAAGGAATGAATTAACAAGTGCACTGGGCAAGGTCATGGGTTGCTGACCCCCAGGCCTGGCTTCCATTCCCTAAGCCTTCTATCTTTTGCTTCTTCTACAAGTGTTAGTCATTTTCTTATCTCTTCTGTTGCAGACGTGGTAAGCCCAGAGATTCTGATCTACTGAAAAGTGTTTATTAAATCCTGCTGAGTCTTGCTCTGAAATGCCTCTTATCCACACCCCTTCCTTTCCAACACCTCCCCCCAACCCCTGCCAGTCCCAGCCATCACTTCACACCTGGATGGCCCTCACGGGTTCACAGCTAGACTCAGAGAGGCCCCCTCTTCTTCACTAACTTGTCTTCTGGCCACGGCTGTTCATCTTCCTCAGACACTCTTGTTCCACAGTTCAGTGGTCCCCAAACCTTCAAAGACTCCCTGTTTTCTAGGACATCAAACCCAAGCTTCTCTCCTGAGTTTCCCAGACCCATAATTTGTCCATCCTAGTGAACCTTACTTCCTGTTGTTTCATGTGATCCAACTTTAGCTCTAGTTTGGCTAATCTCTCTCAGATTCATCAATGCCATTCTCATGTCTCTCTGCTGATGTTATTTTCTCCCTGGGAATATTTTATTTATCTCTTCAATCCTTTCATTCAACCACAGCATACATATTGCAAGCCTCCTGTGTGCCAAATCCTAGTTTCAAGATTAAGATTTTTAAATTGAATTTTGTGACTACTTCATCTCTATTAATCTCTTTTTCTTATTACTCTTAACCACTTAAAATATATAATAATAAGTAGAATATTATATATATCAGGCTCAGGGCATAATGGTAAAGGCAAGTGAGAGACATGGACCCCTGTCCTCAAGTAGCCTTCACATAAGCAGTAAGAGGAATGAAGAGAATTTCTGTCTCTTTATGCATTTATGTGAGGCAAGGTGTGAAAATTAAATGAAATGGAATGTGATTAATGGAGTGATGATTTAGCAATATATTATGTATAACTTTATTTTTTTCACTCTTGTTTCAAATGGGTTTTCCTTATCTTCTTGTCGGAAGATAAGGTATTTGGGCACAGAAGCTAAGCCTTCTTTGAATTGTCCCAGTTCTTAAACAGAGCTCAACGCACACTTTGCCAACTCTATATTGCTTCTGACTTCCACAAAATGAAGTGCTTTACCTGTATTCCCAGGAACATTACTGATAGAAGGAGGTCCAGGGTGTAGACACATTCCCAGCTATATTCTCCATTTATTTCCTAGAGCAATAGAAGCCCTTGGATGAGAGCAAGGCAGCAATGTAGTGAAAGTGGGTGAAGTCTAGGCACCCACCTGCCTTCCCAGTGGTTCCACTCTTCTGGATCTGTGAAAGGTATTATTGTATATCCCCCAGAAATGTCTGTCCATATGTTCACATCTTTGGATCCACTCCTTTCCAAGATGTGCTTCCTTTGTTGGAGTCCTTGCTCCTGACATAGTGTGACATGTTTACCATTCTCTTAAGTCCAGATCCTAGCAAGACTGTATGATTTTTAAGTCAGGGAATGGAGGATTCCTTCCTCCACCCACTGTAGAGGAATCTATAGTGGTTTTGATTGGGTTTTAGATTGGTTGGAGCTGAATTTTAGTCCAAATCACCCTGCTACCAGTTCAAAGCATTGCAGATGGCCGAGGCATGCAGCCTGTATTTCTGCCTGCTCAGTGACTTCATTCTCTGTGGTAGAGGTTCACTTTGAATAAGGTCATAATTTGGACCAGTTTTAGGACTTAATCAGAGTGGTGCTCTATGATGAGTCAGCACTTTAGTGTACCCTGTCTCCCTCCTACAGAACTGTATGCTATGGTTTTTAAATTTAGAATATTGGGTTTGAACAATGAACCATGACTTTTCAGAAAAGATGGTGAAATTATTTTTTACTTGGAGGAAAGCAAGCTATCAATGCTTAAGAAGCTGGTGATCTATGATACAATTTTTAAATTGAGAACCAATAATAAATAGGGCATTCAGGGATGTGGCAAGAGCATGGCCACAAGCAACCCAAGTCATTCTATTACAATGTAATGTAACAGTTAACTTAATGATACTAACAAATTACTTGGAGGGTGGGGAGAAAAGGAAAAGACTCCTCATGGATGTTTCTAATAATAGACTTTTTTAATTTTGGAAAAAATTGAGATCTCAATATCTGTTTAAAAATTGGAATGTGGTGGGGAAGGGGAGGCCACACTAACTGACGAGCACATACAGATTTCCTATAAAATATCTCGACTTAAAAAAAAAAAGATAAAGATTATATCTTTCTTTTCCCTCCACATACGCATTCCCTGCCCTCAGTATGTTATTTCAATTTATAGTTGGCCTAGGAGGCCATATTATTTTAATTTCCATTTTATGAATAAGGAAATTGGGACATAGTGCTACAAGAAGAATTCAAATTCAGAACATCAGCTGAGAAACCAGAAGTTGCAATTGTTCCAATACCAGACCTGTGCTCACTTTAGAAAACAAGGATATTTTTAAGAAATGGGAAGATGACATCATTAGGAAGTTGCTATGGTCTGAATGTTTGTGTCCCTTCTAAAATTCATATGTGAAATCTACCCCAAATGTGGTGGTATTAGGAGATGGGGAGTTTGGGAGGTCATAAGGACATGAAGTAGAGCTCTTATGAACAGGATTAGTGCTCTTAGGAGAGAAATTCCACAGAACCCCCAAGTCCCTTTTTGAAAGTGGAAATACCATAAGAAGTCTGCAGTCGAAAAGAGGGTCTTCGTTCAACCATGCTGGCACCCTGATCTTTCCAGCTTCTAGAACTATAAACAATAAGTTCCTGCTATTTATAAACCACCCAGTCTGTGATATTTTGTTATAGCAGCCCAAACAGACTAAGACAGATGCATTTCTATGATGATTTATACAACACTCCTCCCAACAACATCATATATAATTTTATCAAGTATATGTGGGACAGTAACAAAAACAGACAGTATTCTGTGTCATAAAATAAATTTCAAAAATTTTAAGAGGTTTTAAGTATCTTAAGTATTTCAGAGTACTTTTTCCTGATGACAGTGACATTAAACTAGAAATCAATTATGGAAAATATTTCTGGAAAGTCAATAAATAGAAATTAAATAGCACTTATCTAAACTGAAAATTCATGGCTCAAGGAATACATCATAAGAGAAATTTTAAAAACTGTAGAAGAGTTTTATATAAGTGAAAAAGAAAACACAACAACTTATGCATTGTGTATTAAATTATGAGATTGATTTAAAATAGTACACTTAAAAGAAAAATGTATAGCATTTAAAAACTATATTATTACAGAGAAAAGTTGTAAATTCAATGATCAAATCTTCCATCTGGGGAAACTAGAAACAGGAGAACATCAGTAATTAAGTGGAAAGAAGTAGAAATTAAGTACAGAAACTAATAACGTTTAAGAAAAATGAAACTACCCAAGCAATAGAGAAAACCAATATATCTAAGAGCTTATTTGAGAAGATCCATATATTGGTTAAAAACCAGAAAGATTTATTGCGGGGAAAAAGAAACACAAATTATCACTATCTTTGACTGACTTACTTCACTAAACATAATATATTCTACCTCTATCCATGTTGTTGCAAAAGGCAATTCTTGTTGATGGCTGAGTAATATTCCATTGTGTATATATGCCAGACCTATCTATTCATTATTCAATGGACACTTGGACTCTTTCCATAATTTGGCTTTTGTAGATAATGCTGCTACAAACATTGGGGAACATGAATCCCTTTGAGTATTTTTTTATTCCTTAGATAAATACCTAGTTGTACAGTTGCTGGATCATAGGGCTCTACTTTCAACTTTTTGAGGAAACTTCATACTGTTTTCCAGAATGGCTACAACAGTTTGTGTTCCCACCAACAGTCCAAGAGGGTTTCCCTTTCTCCACATCCTTGACAACACCTATTGTTTCTTGTGTTGATGATTTTTGCTATTCTGACAGTTGTGAGGTGATATCTTGCTGTAGTTTTGATTTGTATTTCCCTAATGATCAGTGATGTCGAGCATCTTTTCATGCGTCTGTTCCCTACCTGTACGGCTTCTTTGGAAAAATGTCTATTCATGCCTTCTGACCATTTTTTAATTGGATTATTCATTTTTTGGGTGTTGAGTTTTTTAAGTTACTTATAGATTTTAGATACTAACCTTTTATAAGATGTGTAATTTGCATATATCTTCTCCATTCCATAGGTTGCCTTTTAGTTTTGTTAATTGTTTTCTTCACTGTGCAGAAGGTTTTTATTTTGATGAAGTCCCCATAGTTCATTTTTGCCTTTGTTTCCATTGCCTCTGCAGATGTATTTAGAAAAATGTTGTGATGGCTGATGTAAAAGAAATTATTTCAGGTCACATATTTAGGTCTTAACCCATTTTAGATTTATTTTTGTGTGTGGTATAGGAGAGTGGTCCAGTTTCATTCTTTTGCATGTTACTGTCCAGATTTTCCAACACGATTTGTTGAACAGAATGTCTTTTTCTCATTAGATATTGTTTTCTGCTTTGTTGAAGATTAATTGACCATATTATTGTGGGTTCATTACTGGGTTTTCTGTTCTGTTGCATTGATCTAAATGGCTATTTTTGCACCAGTACCATAATGTTTTGATCATTATAACTTTGTAATATAACTTTTTTTTAAAAGATTTTATTTATTTATTTGACACAGAGAGAGAGATCACAAGTAGGCAGAGAGGCAGGCAGAGAGAGAGGGAGAAGCAGGCTCCCCGCTAAGCAGAGAGCCCTATGTGGGGCTCGATCCCAGGACCCTGAGATCATGACCTGAGCCGAAGGCAGAGGCTTAACCCACTGAGCCAGGCGCCCCACTTTATAATATATCTTCAAGTCTGGAACTCTGATGCCTCCCGCTTTGTTTTTCTTTTTCAAATTTACTTTGGCTATTTGGGGTCTTCTGTGCTTCCATACAAATTTTATGATTGTTCTAGCTCTCTGAAAAATGCTGTTGGTACTTGGTGGGGATTGAATTAAATGTGTAGACTGCTTTGAGTAGTACAGACATTTTAACAATATTCATTCTTCCAGTCTATGAGCATGGAATACTTTTCCATTTCTTTGTGTCATCTTCAATTTCTTTCATTAGTGTTTTATAGTTTTCAGAAGGTGGGTCTCTCATCTCTTTGGTTAGGTTTATTCATAGGTATCTTATTCTGGTGCTATTGTATATGGGATTGACTTTAATTTCTCTTTCTGCTACTTCATTATTGGTGTATAGAAATGCAAGAGATTTCTGTATGTTGATTTTGTATACTGAAACTTTACTGAATTCATTTATCAGTTCTAGCAGTTTTTATGGTGGAGTCTTTTGCTTTTTCTATATAGAGTACAATGTCATCTTCAGAAATTGGAAGTTTTACTTCTTCCTTGATGATTTGGATGGCTTTTATTTCTTTTTGTTGTCTGATTGCTGTGGCTAGGGCTTCCAGTATTATGTTAAATAACAGTGGTGAGACTGGACAGCCTTGTCTTGTTCTTGACAGGAGAAGCTGATTCTAAAATTTGTATGAAAATTCAAAGGACATAAAGCAATCTATACACTCTTGAAAGGGTAGGAAAAAAGTTGAAGTATTTATACTGTCTGATTTCAAGTCTTAATGTGATGCTACAGAGATTAAGACAGTGTGATATAGACATGTAAATCAATGTAATAGAATAGGGAGCTCAGAAGTAGACTGACACATGTATGGTCAATTGACGTTCAATAAAAGTGCTAAGATAATTCAATGGAGATAGTCTTTTCAACAAATGGTGCTGAAACAACCAGATATCTATGTGGAAAATATCAACTTAGAAACTTTACCTCACACTATATGTATATCACAGACCTAAACCTAAGTGCTGAAACCATAAATCTTCCAGGAGATGACATAGGAGGAAATCTTTGTAACATCGAGTTCGTCAAAGACTATATATAGGACAAAAAAAGCATGAACTATGAAAAAAAACTTCATAAGCTGGACACTAGAATGAATCATTTTGCTCTTCAAAGGACACTGTTAAGGAAATAAAAAGAGGAGCCACACAGTGGAAAACAATATTTGCAGAATATATACCTGATAAAGGATTTGTACTCAAAATAAATAAGGAACACTTACAGCTCAATAGGCAAAAGCATAAACAACCCAATGAAAAACTGAGCAAAAGATTTTAAGACACTTCACAATGATAACATATGAATGTAAATAAGTACATATTCAAAATGAGTAGTAATCAAGAGATTCTACTACATACCTAACTGAATGGCTAGAATTAAAAGACTGATAATACCAAGGGCTGACAAGTATGCTGAGCAACTGGAATTTTCATACATTGTAGTGAGAATGCAAAATGTTGCAACCACTATGCAAAACAGTTAACTTTATAAAGTTAAAGCTAAATATAGACTAACCATATGGCTCAGGAATTATAAGCATTTACCCAAGAAAAATGAAAATATAGGTTCCCTACATAGGCTTTTATGTAAATGTTTGTAGCAACTTTTTTCATTAATGCCCCAAACAGAACACTACTCAATATCTACTAATAGGTGAATAAATACACTGTGGTATGCCCACGCAATACAAAACCATTTCACAGCAAAAAGGAATGAACTACTGATATATCCAACAGCATGTATGAATTTCAAAAGTGTTACGCTGTATGAAAGAGGCCTTACACAAAATAGCATATACTATATGAATTCACTCATATGAAATGATACAGAAGGAAAAACTATAGGCATTAAAAGCTCAGTGGTTGCCTGGGGCCAAAGGTAAAGAGAGAGGCCTAATGCACAGATGCAGAAATAGGGGGGACTTTTGGCCTGATGGAAATATTCTTTATCTTGAGTGCAATAGTGAGTACATGACTGATTACATTCAGCAAAATTCTGAACTGTTAAGTTAAAATCAGTGAATTTTATTGAAATTAAACCTCGAAAAGCTGATTTTTCAAAGAGCCATTATTTAAAAATTCAAATTCTGAAAATTGCAATGTAAAATTTTTTTAAGATTTTACCGATTGATTTATTGATTGATTGCATTGGAGTTGGGGAGAAGCGGGCGGTGGAATAGAGGAAGAGAGAATCTCAAGTAGTCTCCCAGCCAAGCACAGAGCCTGATGTGGGGTTTGATCTCACAACTCTGAGACCATAACCTGAACCAAAATCAAGAGTCAGATGTTTAATTAACTGAGCCATCCAGGCACCCCTAAAATTGTGTTTTACGTTAAATATGTGTGACATTGTTTTGTCAGCTCTGTTGGTCAGTATACCTTGTGGTAGAACTTGATGTCCATCTTAATGCAGTACTTTGTTTTTTATCGCAATCTTGTCTTAGCTTTTTTTTTTTTTCAATTAAAAATCTTTACCAAAAGTCAGATTTCCATAAAAATTGGAAGCCAGCTTACTGCTATTTTGCTCAATTTAGAATAACCAGTTTTGCTCTAAGAAATAGAATTGTGAAGCCCACAAACTTCCCCCACTTTTTCCCTTGAGGGTTCAAAAACCCTGTGCTAGAGGATAGGTCAGGAATGTAGCAGTGATCACTTCAGGGAGAGAGCAGAAGCTGGCCCCTCGCTTGGTTGACTCCCACACCTGGGATACTGGAGTGTGATTGCCCAACAAGAAATAGTCAGGACGGTGCATACTAGTGAAAACTCAATCATTTGTTTTAATTAACATATAATGTATTATTTGTTTTAGGGGTACAGGTCTGTGAAATCATCAGGTTTACACATTTCACAGCACTCACCATAACACATACTCTCCCCAATGTCCATAATCCAGCCACCCTATCCCTCCCCCACCTACCCCCAGCAACCCTCAGTTTGTTTCCTGAGATTAAGAGTCTCTTATGGTTTGTCTCCCTCCCGATCCCATCTTGTTTCATTTTGAAAACTCCATCATTAAAGGCAGGATTAACACTGGGGAATCACTGATGCATGGCATTTAGGTTACCATTCATAGCATAAAGCAGTGATTTGTAATAGAGTTTGAAAGAGGCCATCATGGACTTGATTCTTGATTTTGACAGTTCTTACCTGTGCACTGTTAGGTTCAATGTGCACATCTCCAAAATGCAGAGATATATACCTATCTTTGGCATTGATAGGAAGATTAAATGAAATAATATATGTAGAATGCTTAGTCTGGTGCTGGACACATAGTAAGTATTAAATAAATAGGAGCTATTTCTTGGCTTTTCTCACTAGGATTGCTCTGTCCTAGGACCACAGGGAACCCTGAAAAAAAAAAAAAAGGTGTTTGAGTTCTCAGAAGAATAAGGCAGAAGCCCAGGGAGAGAAGCCAGGTAGGAAACTATGGAGTAGGATGACTTGAAATTGTCTGCCAGGAGATGGGACTCAGCAGTATGGGAAAATGCGAAATAGGTATGGCTGGGCTACTCTAGTAGTGTCCCTAACTCCCAATAGCCATTTTTAAGTTTTTCTTTGGCTCATTTCTTCTATTTGCTTGTCCATTTTCAACTTATTTTCTTACATTTAAAATATATTATTCTAGTAAAAGATATATTCTAGTAAGACTATTTAAAAAAAGGTACAGGAGAACCTTAAAGGCAGATGTGTCTAACCAACCTAATTGGTTGACTTTATGTTAATCAAAAGGGAGATCATCTTGGGTGGGTTTGACGTATCAGTTGGAAGGCCCTTAAAAGAGGGTTCAAGATATCACTAAATGAAGGAAGCCAATTTGAAAAAGTTACCTACTACCTTATGTAGAGAGACCAGTGGTTGCCAGGGGCCTGGGAGAAAGGAAAAATGAATAGGTAGAGCACAGGGAATTTTTAAGGCAGTGAAACTACTTTGTAGGATACTGCAAGGGTGAATATATGTCATTATACATTTGTCAAAACCTACAGAATGTACGACACCACTGGTGAACCCTAATGTAAACTAGGGACTTTGATTGATAATGATCTGTCATTGTTGGTTCATTGATTGTAACAAATGTACCATCCTGGTGTAGAATGTTAATGGCAAGAGAGGCTGTATGTGTGTGGGGAAATGGGGTGAGTGGGAACTCTATACCTTTTGCTTAGTTTTTCTGTGAACCTAAAACTGCTCTGAAAAATAAAGCCCATGAAATTTAAAAAAAAATGAACCAAACCACCCATGATGCCACCACTTTTAGAAATATTCTTACTTTGGGGGCACCCACTTGCTCAGTGGGTTAAAGCCTCTGCCTTCAGTTCAGGTCATGATCCCAGGGTCCTGAGATCAAGCCCCACATCGGGCCCTCTGCTCAGCAGGGAGCCTGCTTCCTGCTTACCCCTCTCTCTCTGCCGGCCTCTCTGCCTACTTGTGATCTCTGTCTGTCAAGTAAATAAATAAAATCTTTTAAAAAAAGAAAAAGAAATATTCTTACTTTTGCAGAGTGATCCTTGTGCACATAATCCATATAGTTGTGAGTATTGAGGAACAATCACTTGAACTTCTGTACCTGAAATATTTAATTCACTTGCAAGATATACTAGATACCAGAACTTAGTGGATAAGCAGAAGGTAGGAAGCTAACATTTATGGAGTATTTACTGGTACCAGGCCTTGTGCCAGGTGCTTTACACATTTCATTTTATTTAATCCTCTTAACAACCTTATGAGATAACTGTTATTATCCCCACTTTATAGGGAAGCCAACTATAATTTTAAGGTAACTCAATTGCCAGATTAACCAAAGATCATCCTTGGATAAGTTTAAATGTTATATACCCAACCCAGATATTCTTATGATAGGAAGAATAGGTCAGAATAATATTTAGCAAAATGGGTTTTATTAAACCCCAATTTCTTTTTTTTTAAATTGTTTTATTTTTTATAAACATATTTTAATCCCCAGGGGTACAGGTCTGTGAATCACCAGGTTTACACACTTCACAGCACTCACCAAAGCACATACCCTCCCCAATGTCCATAACCCCACCCCCTTCTCCCAAACCCCCTCCCCCCAGCAACCCTCAGTTTGTTTTGTGAGATTAAGAGTCACTTATGGTTTGTCTCCCTCCCAATCCCATCTTGTTTCATTGATTCTTCTCCTACCCACTGAAGCCCCCATGTTGCATCACCACTTCCTCATATCAGGGAGATCATATGATAGTTGTCTTTCTCTGCTTGACTTATTTCGCTAAGCATGATACGCTCTAGTTCCATCCATGTTTCAAATGAAATTAAAAACTAGATAAATGACAGATAGATATTGATAGCCATATAGAGATATAGATATATACCTCTCTCTTTTTTCTTCTTCTAAAAGTTTGGAGTCACTCTAGGTGAAAATCAGAAAAGCTTCTTTCCTATATAGAACATCTCAGTGCTTTGATAAGCTAATATATACTGTGAATTTCCATCGTTTCCCATTTTTGAAGCAGAAGTATTGCAACACTAGTTCCATCAAACACACATTGGGAAATCCCAACCAATGACATTATTCATAATTTATTTAGTGAACTCACTAGTTAATTTTAAGAATTTCCAGAATATATTCTATGGCAGTGTCCACAAAAAAAATTCCAAGTTTTATCTTACTATTTATTTTATCAAATGAATAATATACTTTGGGGTTAAGCCATAAAATGATGTAGAAGCATAGAATTGTAGGCCTGGAAGAGATCACAAGAACTCAATAGGTCACCTCCCAGGCTTCAGAGAGGACCACACCTAAGCCATCATAGACAGATGGGTATCTAGTTTGTTGTAAAAGACCTCCAGGGAAGAAAATTCCATAACCTCCCTGTAACTTATTCCAGATGCCCAAGCTCTTCTGAGAAAACGATGAGCTCCTTGAAGCTCATCTAGTGTATTGTGTGAGTACTGTGTGCTTTGTCATCATGATAGCGTATTATATGCAGGTGTTCAGATTTTTAGAAAGGGTGCTGGTGAAAGTAAGCTGAAGATCTCTGTATCTATATAGATATAGACATATAAATATAGAAGATATACATAGATATATTCCTCTACCAGTCTACTTCTACCTATCTACTTTTATCTATCATCTATCTATGATTTATCAGAAGAGAGCATAGGAATTAAAAATGTCATCTCAGAATTATCTTTGGCTTCTATATATTTTCAATCTCAATTAGTCTTCTCATCCTCTTTCTCCTTTGAAGTATCTCTTGAGTCAACTGCCTCCTCTTTTCCCCTTGCACCCAAAGTTCAAGCTCTTTCTTACTAACCTGCAATTTTCAAATAATTTCTCCATCTCTAGACTCCCTTCTTTCTCACTGGCCCCCACAGTGCTAAAACATTCATCTTTAGAGTGAAGCTCTCTCATGTCACTGCCATGTCTAACATTTCTGGTGACTTCCTATGTCAACAGCGCGAGTATGAGCTGCATAGGCTGGCCTATGTGGTTTGGCCCCAACTTCCCTTTCCCGTCTCATCTCTGGTTATACTTTACCACAGTTCTACACATTGCTCACAGTGAACATGCTTTCCTGACCTTATGGATTTTCATGATTTTGTGCCTTTGATTTTTTCATTCCTTCTGCCTGAAATTATATTCCTTCTCCTCTTTGTGGCGTTCTTATTCACCTATCAAATCTTAGCTCCTTTGTGAAAGCTGCTTCATTCTCTCTAGGCCAAATTAATTATTTTCTCACGCTTGCTTTTTAAAACTTTTGCACGTATCCCACTCACATCCTTTAGAAAACTGTCATAAAATGTGGCAGCTCATCGACCAATGGGTAACAAGACGATGTGTGCTAGAGAGAGGGGCCATGGGCGACTTCTAAAGGAGTGAGCACAAAGGAAACCAGGTCTGACTGTCTGACCAGGAAAGGAAAATGGTGATTGTGACTATAATGGTAAACACAAGGGAGAAAACCACATAAAGACCCTGCCCTGGGGAATGGGAGGGCTGTGTGTCACCCAGGAAAGAGAGGCAGGCACAGGGTTGAGGATGGGCAGCAGCTGCCCAGCTTCGCCTGGAACCAAGGAGGCAGGACACTGGGCAGCCAACAGCCACAGAAACAAGAAACCTCTGGGAGAAGAACTTCCAACTTTGCTACCATCCTCAGGATTAGAGATGAGTGTGCCAAGGCCAGGAACTTCGGAGGAAGGGAAAGGGCCATGGTCAACATCACATCACAAGGGCAGATCTAATGTTGTTTTATGCTACAGTGATTTGTATCTTACTATGGTCAGAGCACCTGACCAGCATTTCAGTTGTTCTCAGGAGTTCTGGCTGGGTGAAGAGGGAGTATGCCAACTTGACAACACTGAGTGAGGCTCATTACCTGAGGACAATCCAAATAAATTGCAGTGATGAGTATATTTAATAGTGCTGTTGGATCATTGAATGAATGCATGAACCAGAAATGGAAGGCTCTCTTAGGAAATAACCATCTAAGAAAGTCTCAACAGTTTGTAGTTGATTTTTCTGTACGGAAATAAAACAGATGTCCTAAAGCACATACTGTAACATACACATCTAAACAATTTTTTTTTTCTGCAAAGTGGTTACTTTAAGTGACTGCACTCCTACAATAATAATGTTGCCATTTCTGTTTTGTTATAATTTTTTGAATGTCTACCATGTGCTAGACTCTTCTATCAGGCTTTATAACCTCTAATCTAACAGCTTTTGTTGGAGGTAAGCATTGTTATCTTCATTTTAAAGATTAGAAAACTAAATAACTTGTGCAGCAAGGGCAACAGATAGGTGAGCTGGTGGCAGAGCCAGTGGTTACTCAAACTCCAGTCTGAGATCCAAGTTGATATTGTTCTTATTACATAGACTTAGGACATATAGACATATTCTATATAAACACATATACATAGACATATAGACTTAAGACATTTTGGAAGGAAATGCTTTTAGAACTTAAGGTGCAATAATCTAATATACTAAATACCAACAAATCTTTTTACTTCTAAGATGTTTTAAATATGTTTAAATATGTTTTAAAGACCGTCAAAAGACTTTTGGAATCAGCTGTAGTGAAAATGGTGGGATATTGGATGTCCATTAATATAATCTGGAGCCAAAAAGGAGGTGTGACTCTGGAGAACATACGTTGAACACTTGGTATAATTTTCCTAAATGAAGTAAAAGATTTAAATGTAAAATATCAGTAGCTGTGGAGTTTCTAAACCACCCCAGACCCTGAAAGACTGGGATTTGGTATAGAGAGTGTGAACATTTTGATTTTATTTCAAATCTATAACCTCACCATTGATAAATCTTGGGTTTAGGAAGGCTGTTCTAGGGCACTGCCCTTTTTTTTCCCCCCTCAAATTCTGTATCAGCAAGTGAGAGAGCCAATCTTTGAACCCTAGACTGCCAGGCTCCAGCTTCTATCCACTGTATCTTCTGGCCCTTGAACACATTGGGATGTGCATTTAGAGCCCAAGTCTCTGGCTAGTGAGCCTTCATCCTGGGCTTAAGACCTCCAAGAGTGATGGCCAAAGACCTCATCTCTGACCTTTGAGCAGATCGTAAACATCACGACATCCTCTCTGTTATACTGAGCAGAAATTCATCTCCACATTGTGGGTATTTCAGGATTTTCAGAAATGGCTACAATTTCATGAGCCAGAAGGAAGAAGTTAATTTAGATATATTCTAAAAAGATGTGTCTCAAACAAAATTAAAGTTCCAAAGCAGATAAACCTGATCGCCCCTTGCCAGGCTGGTGTTTTTATTTTTTTAGCATCACCCAACCCAACTTTCAGAGTAGACTCAAAGGAAAAGCACCGAAATACTTTTCTGACTTTTCCATATTTAGCACAACACCACACAAAATTGCTAAATACCATATAACCACACTTACCATCCTGGGGCCTATAAATTCAGAATTCAGACACTTGATTACAAACCACAGACTGACTCTGTTTAAGAAATAGTATGTGGTATTGCAAGGGAACTGCCCCTATTTAGATGTTCTTCTGGTTATTAACTTAGTACCATGGGCTTTTTTCCTCTCTTTTCTTTCTCAATCCTTCTACATGGCTGTCATCTTCAATTTCTGGTACAATCGTATGTGTATTGGGGAGGGTGTATGCCTGCAAAAGCTGGGGGAGCATTTTCTGTCATAATTATAGTCCAAAAGGAAAATAAGCACATACGTTTTTGGTTTTGCAGTAAAATTCCATAGCAAACCGGGAGTCAATCACTAATTTTCAGGAGGCTAAAGGTATGATGGAAAATTCACTCTTCCCATCTCTGGGTAGCCCAGGTACCTCTCTGGTGTTATTCCCCTCCCCACCAAATTCAACTGTGAAGAGCCCTCTCTCTCAGTATTAAAATGCTATGCTCTTCTATTCCCTACCTTTACACCAACCTCTGATCAGACCTAATAGGTCCAGTAAAGTGTAAGTGATGGGAATCACAACTTAGGTTTTATATTTTTATAGAGATTGAAACTGTAAGTTAACCCAGTGGAGGGCACTCCCTACCCCCTCCTCCAAGAGCAATATCTCAGAAACACCTGTAAGTCACTTCCCCACCAAGCAGAGCTTTCCTCCACCCTTTATAGATGCCACTATTGCTGATAAACTTATTTAAAGAGGTTAGAAAATTATAAAATTTAAAAATCCTTAAATGTTCTTTATGACAGAATTTCAGTTGTTAAATATAAATCCCTCATTTTATGTCTCTAAGAGTTACTTTGCAGCCGTCTTAGAAAGCAGCTATCATTCCCTTCGTTTCACAGTTAGGAAGTCTACAATTTTAGTATATATGCTGCCAAAGCGAGTACAGTGAAGAAGACTACAAATGAAATTAGTTATGTATCTCACACACAGTCTTGGAGTTACAAGATTCCCCTATGCTATACACATGCAACAACCACTATATTAGAAAATCTAGACTGCATGAGATGAACACTTTTATATCAGCATGAGCTTTTGGAGGCAAGCAACAGATACTGATTCTGCCTTATGTAAACACACACACACACACACACACACACACACACACACACAACATTGGGGATCCATAGAAACTGTGGGAGTGCTGAAAATCCAAGTTCAGAGGTGCTGCCCTTGGGAGTAATACCGAAGTCCCACCACAGAGTAGGTCCAGGGAGGATAGTCCTGGAACCCCTGCCGCTGAGCCCTAGATACACACTTGAGCTATGAATGCAGATAAATGACCCCAGGCACTGAGCACAGCTGCGGACGCTGCTGTTTCCTTGCTCTGAGAACTTGATCTCATAGCAATGGCTTCCACTGCCAAAAAAGATCCATCTTTCAATTAACCTTGCTTCCTTGAATCTTTCCCCCTCTGGAGTCAGTGCATTTGACTGGTGGAGCTTACGTGACATGCCCACATGTGAGCTGCAAAGGGGACTGGGTGGGAAAGTGAGTTTGGGGCATTTTTAGCTTCCATGAGGACAGAAGTGTGTCCCTCCCACCAAACCCATAAGGTAGAAAATTGCCCATTGGGATGAGGTGTAGATCTTGGCAGCTGGAAGGGATAAAAGATGTCCACTGAGTACTCTACTGAATAGAGTAGCACGCTTCTCCAGCATCACAGTCACTCCTTCCTCCACGTGAGTGTAAAATGCTCCTTCTCTCCCACCCTGTGATTCTAAGGTCATCCATATGTATAGCAGGGCTTTGTGGTTCACCAGAGCCTTCTGTGGACAATGAATGGTGTCAGCAGAGATCTTGAATCATGCATGGCTACTATTTAAAAAGAAGACAGAAGAAAATTTTAAGTACTTTTGAAAGATTGGTGCTGGTGAATCAATGCCCTGTGGATTGAGGCTAAAGAACATTGTGTGCAGAGAAGCTGCATTTTGGATGAAAAATAAAAGAAGAGCTTCTGTAAACTTGTAATTACCCTTCTGGTGTGCTCATGGTAAATGCCAACAGTACGGATGTCAGCTTCCAGCTTGGGCCAATTTGTTGACCGGATCCATTTTATTTTCACCAGAAAACATTTCCCAGAGGTCCTCCACTCCAAAAAGGAAGGAAGAGAAATATCTCTATTAAGGGAAGAATAATAAATCTCGCCTGTCATGGACATCTGTTGTGTTTCTCTGCCTCACATTCATTCTTTCTTCTTTCCTTACCAGCATTACAGTATTCCTTTGAGAGTGACCCTACCCTCTGGTTCTAGGGGTGTTCATGTGACCCATGAACACCTGTATATAGTGATTGATTTAGGGGAGAGTATGTGATACAGAACATCCCAGTCAGAACATTCCAGGTCTTTGATGGAATTACTGGGAATGAAATTCTCTCTACTGGAATTCTGGAGCTGGTAGGTTGCATATGAACCTTCTGACAGACATCTTGCCACAGCAGGGAGAGAGCCTCTCTAAGAACACAGACCGTCAAGCAGATATTTAAAAGAAGACTGAATACTTAGAGCATTATTTTAATACCTAGATTGACCCAAACTTAGAACCAGTAACCTTGGGCTTTTCAGTTACCTGAACTTGTAAGTTTCCCCTTTTCCTTAACTGAATGTAAGTTGAGTCTCCCGTCACATGGAACAAAAAAAATCCTAACTGATTCATTGACTTTATTTATTAATTTACAGAGTCCTGGGTTGCCTTGCTTCAAGAAGCAACCTGATAACTTCTTGTTCAGAATGCTGTTAACGAGCCTCGTGGTTTGTGTAGAGAACTGGTCTAAATGTTTTCTTCCAACATTGAGAGTCTAGGATTGTAAGAATAAAGACAAATGAGAAGCATTTGTTAAAATACATTAGATGGTATCTCAGAAAAAGATAATGATGGGATTGCCCATTTAGCACAATAAAAAACATTACCCAAATTGGGTTAGTAACTATTTTAAGTTCCATTTAACTTCTCGTGGTAATGCTTTTCATAAGTACTTTGTAATTTCTAAGTTTGTGAGGCTTAAATAATTATGTAATTACTTTGCAACGACCACAGAACTCCACTTGAATTTGGTAGCTACTTTAAACTATGTTAAGTTTTTCATTATAAATTACATTATGTTTAGTACATAATTTATAGTTTGGATGAAAAGACGAATCATATCATGCAACTATTCTGTAATAGCATAGCAATTACTTCCATACTGTGGTAACTTCCAGTGGAATGGATATTTCTTTTGTAATTAAAGAAAAGATAACATCAACTCCAACAATTTCCTGGTGATAACATTTATAACTATAAATTCAACTGTAATTCAGTTGCTTCTTCATGGATGCTCTTAGCTGAGCAAGAAAACAAGTAGAGCAAACTGTTTTCCTACCACTTTAATATTACAAGTACACAGCACAGGAACTGAAGCTTGGAAATAGATCATGTGTAATGAGATCAAAGTGTATTATTTGCCACCATTTATACTCTGGCAACAAATAGGCCTTGATCAGTTACAACAGTTCAAGATCAAGGAATCATGCGGGAAAGTTATATTTTATTGTAACATAAACCCAGTTGACAAACTACCCTGAAAGATGTGGTGTGAAAGACAGGCTTCCGTATGTCCTGGAAGGAAAGTGAAAGCACAGGATGTGGGATTAGAAACCTGAGTGGAAGTCCAACTTTCCTACTTCCTAGCTAGGTGATTTTACCAATGGCACAATCTCTGAGTCTGTTTCTTTTTCTACAGATCTGGCGGACCCCATACTTAATCTCATAAGGTTTGTTGCAAAACCGAATGATATAATGCAGCTGGAAGGCTTGTGTCAATAATAAATGTGAAGTACTCTTAAAGAAGAAAGCCCTTTGTTCTCATTCCACTTATTGGGTTTGAAAAAAAAAATCCCTTCAAATAAAGTTTATAATGAAAGATTAAAAAAATTAGTGCCTACGATGCAGTACTATGCTATTGTAAAAATTTAAACTGGCTTCTCTTTCCTTTTTTTTTTTTTTTTTTTTAGTATAATCTGGACTTTTCCCAAAAACTTCTTTATATTCATTCTCTCTCTTAATAGTTGCAATGTTTGAGGGCCTTTGAATGTTTACTTTATTAGTGAGAAGCAGAAATTTTCTTAGACAACCAGTAGATATAGATAAAGATATAGATATAGATATAGATGGGGCATATATATATGGCATCCAACTCCCCAGTCAGTTTCTAGAAAATAAATATCTGAGTCTTACTGGGGTGATATTAGTGCAATTTTAAAATTTTTAATTAGTATAATTTTGAAAATATTAAGTTATTTTTTAAATGTAACCCTCTATTAAATCTTAGGTAATTTCGTTTACTTGATAGTCTTCAAATCACTAGATGGTAAGTTCACAACTTGTTAAGTTTATGTGCTTTAATATAAAGTGTAATGTGCACATACTTTTGCCTTGTCTTTAAAAAAGATCCACTTCATTACTCTAAACTCGAAAGGGGAATTTTAAAGGGTATAAAAGACTTCTATAGAACTTTGAACTTTTCTTTTTTTTTTTCTTTTATTTTTTAAGATTTTATTTATTTATTTGGCAGACAGAGATCACAAATAGACAGAGAGGCAAGTGTAAATGTCTGTACTGATACTGTGAGTATATTATTTTAGCAGCAGTTTTATGGGTTCTTTAGAGATCAACAGGAATAGAGAATCAAACCATTTTCCCTTAAGGATTAAATAAAAGAGCAACGTCTTTCCAAATTGAACTCTTTCCCTCCACCTTGAGTATTGAAGGTGTTCTTAATTCCTAAGAGGCCAGAGGTTCTAGTAACTTTGGATATGGCTGGACCAGTAATATCTTTTTACTTGCACAAAGTGTTAAGAAAGTATATACTGTTGCACTGAGGAGTTTATATGCTTATATTCCTGGCTTCCTGACAATTGAGTCAAATGTTTTGTTAAGTTTTCTCCTTAAGTATATTTCTGTATTCTTTTTCTGAGGTTGTTGTAACAATGTGCCACAAATTGGCCAGCTTAAACATCAGAAATGTATTGTCTTAGAATTCTGGAGGCTAAAAGCCTAAAATCAAGTGAGGGCAGAGTATACCTCTCATCTTATAATACCCCCTTGTCATTCACAAATTGCTCAGTTCTGAGGAAGTTATTTAGTGCTGTAGTCAGAGTATCCAGGACTAAAAACAGAAACAGCATCTTGTTTGAGCTCATATGGAGGTTTCCCAACTATTTTTAGCTCCTACAGATGTAAGTGTTATTATTTAATGGTCAATGTCACTATTAGTATATAATAGATCTCTGATTATTCTATGTATATATGACAGAGACTTATAGGTATATTTTCCTTTCATCAAAATGATAGAAGCATACAAATGGAAGAATAAAACCATACTATATCCCAAAGCTAGTTGCCATCTCTTAGAAATTGGAATTATTGCTACATTATTGGGTACAAATATCATTTCACATTTCAAGTATGCAGAAAATAAAATTTTTTTATTTTTTTATTCTTTTTAAAGATTTTATTTTTTTGTCAGAGAGAGAAATGAGCAAAAGGAGGGACAGAAGCATACTTCCCAATGAGCAGGGAGCCTGATGCAGGACTTGATCCCAGGGGTCCAGGATCATGACCTGAGCCAAAGGCGGATGCTTAACCTACTGAGTCAATTAAAATTTTTTATATTGTTTTTTATATTGAATCTAAATTCTGTCAGGGTGACAGAGATCCAGTTTCAACTAGTACAGGGTTTTACCTGATTATCTCCAAGGTACAGCCAGTTGAAGATGTTTAAGTGTTAGAGAGGGTCCACTCAATCCTCAGTCATCTGTCCATGCAGTTAGCCATCTAGTCATTTGGGTTTTGATGAAGATGCCAAGAAAAGTCAGTGAAAATGTGATGAAATTTTCCACTAATGGTGCTGAAGTCAATATTCTATAAAACAAAACAAAATATGGTGCCAAGATGGATTAAAGACTTATAAAAACCCAATTATGGACATTGGGGAAGGTATGTGTTATGTGGTGAGTGCTGTAAAATGTGTAGATCTGATAATTCACAGACCTGTACCCCTGGGGCAAATAATACATTATATGTTTAGAAAAAGAAGAAGAAGAAGAAGAAGACTTAGAGGAGCCCAAAAGAAAAGGACCTACTCCATTTCTCTGATTCTCCAAGTCACTTTTCCTTAACCTTCAATATGACTCAAACACAAAATAGGCCATTTTCCTACGAGAGTTCAGGCGTTCAGAGTTTTGTCTACATTCACATAACATACTTTTTGTGTCTACTGGAATCTGAAAATTCTCTTCATTTCCTCAGTTTTTCTTTGGAAGTATTCTCTTTCTCCAACTGATTTCTAAGAGCCCTTTAAATCTGTAGAGTATTATACTTGAGTTTGACACATAACATTCAAATAATTTTTTCCAAACATCCAAATATAGTTTCTTATTTGCTGTTTAATTTGGCTCACATATTGTTTGACATATAACAGTTTTCATTTCTATCAGACAAGTATATAAATCTTTTCATTTTTGGCTACATTCTTATTCTGAATTCTTTTGAAGAGCTTCAACATATCCATGAACGCTTCAGAAATGTATCTTAAAAATCAATATACATATAAGTATATCAGATGTACATACAAAGTTCAATTTTCCTTTTATACATTCTTACAAACTTTTATATATAGTTTTTTTTTCCTGGTGCAACATAGGTTGACTAGTAAGAGAATCTCTACATAAACATTCCTAAACTCTTTGAAAGAGCATTGGCAATTACAAAGACATTATAGACATGAGTTGCAGAATTCTATGCTAAGCAATTAATTAATGAAAAGGATTTAGAAGTTATGACTTGCTTATCTATCTCTAACCCCTTCTTCCAAGTATTTCAAAGCAATTGATAAGCACCATGATAGTTTACTATAGTCCTCATCAAGTGGTAGTTTTAGGGTATTCCTGTGATGAAGCATGCATGGTTAATCATTTAGAAGTCTAGAGCTCAAAATGATGATCAGCTCAATCTACACATATGCACATAAGGCAAGATGGACATTTCTGAGTTAATTGAACAGCAAGATGCTGAAACTCAGTTTCCATGGTAAATTTGTTCCAGAATTTTTTTAAGAACCCTGTTGCATGATACCTTCCCTAGAACTGGTTGATGAACAGAAATGAATGAGGAGTTACTGATGTTGAAAAAGATAAGAAGATTTAACTGTAGTTGCACATTACACAGATGGGTAATTTGCATGTTGAGCCATTGAATCTTGAATTGGCTCAGACATGCTACAACAAATTTTCTAGAAATCTAGTGTTTCAGTTATTGGATAGAACCCAAAAATTTAATCCCAACACAGTGTCATGTTTCATTGCTGAATAAGTCAATGCATAACATAAAATTAAGAGGTTCATTATTTTTATGATCATAAATTTTAGAAAGAAAAAAAGGCAAATTAGGTATCTTGAAGTAATTAATAGCTTTGGGGATGAGCAGCCAACTTAAAGTGATTAACTAAATGTAAAGAAAAGCTCACCTAGAATCCTTGGCAAAAAAAAATCAAATCAAATCAAAAATCAAAAATCATAGAGCCAGTGATGGTACTTATGTTTGCCATTCTTCATCCTTACTTTTGGCTAGGACTTTTTTTTTTTTTTAAGTCTTATTAAAAACAAAAAAGGAATAATTACAATTCTAAACTTATATCAACACATATGAGGAAAACACCTGATATTTGCCAAGAACTACTCTAAGCTTACCAAGATTTGCTTTGAGATATCTTTCTACTCTCTACTCATTATGTCCCCTCATTCTGAGAGATAATGCTATTTTACGATAGTACACACAGAGAAGGAAAAAGCCAAAGGGAAAATTATTTTCTGATTGTAGAGAATGATTCTTTAAGTTTAAAGATCATGAATAATTTTATAATAGCCCAAGATGTCATAGCTCTGGAGATATCTATACACTTAATTGAATGTAGGTAAGTGTGATGTTTATTCCTTTAGACAGTTTGTAGATAGTAATTGATATCAAAGCTCAAGGACAATGTTCTGTAAAGCAATGTTCTGTAAAGTCAGCACCTGGATAACAAACTGTAGTAAGTCAAATGATCTCCACAGCAATAACTCTAAAGTTAAAAGATCGCAGTCCTGAATAATTGTCCACAAATTAGAAATTATTTTTAGTTTCAGATCACAGGAAAAATACAAACATCAAGACAGAAGTGATATAATAGCAGGTTAGCAGGTTGCCATGCACTATTTTTAAAGGGACTATGATTAAAGACAAATCCTAAAAAATATCTTTGTATAGACTCTAAAAACAAACCAATTCATGCCTATTCTGAGAAAGCTTCTCAAAAACATGGCTCTGCACTGCAGAGCACTAGCTATTTCTTATGCTACAAACAGCACGTCTTCATCTGAAGCAAATGTTTTCTTTTTATTTTTTCAGAGGAATGACATTATGCTCAAAATCAATGATCTCAAGTCAAATATCTGCTTTCCAAGATCATTACATAATCAGTTATGCCTTGTTTTTTTTCTACAACCAAGGTCCCTGCCACCTGGCATTGAAATGAACAGTTTCGGCCATTTTTCTGATATGCAGGTGTGCTGCAGCTCACAGTGCCCTGTCTTCGGATTCCAGCTCAACATTTAAACTAAGAGAAAAATTAGCTGGCCCTTTGCCCTCCTGAGAGGAAAGTGTGTGTCAGAAAATTTCAATCACACTTCCAAGCTAACACTGACTAAACCTAAAGGTGGCTTTTTATATTCTGGAATGCCTGTGACTTAGGGGTCTCACCACCGATGGAGCTTCACGGGGGATATGGGAAGCCAAGCATGTCTAAGAGGCCTGTCCATAGGGATCCATTACTAGAAGTACCAGAAAGACCTCGTTCAAACACGAGTCACCTGAAACACAATCTATATATTTGTGGTCCCCTGAAGATTATGTTATAGAAACATTCTGGTGAATCTCAAAAGTTAGAGAAAACAGTGCAGTGACTTATTCTAACTGGATATATTTCCACATTCACACAGGAAAAATTGGATTAAATGACCATTGTGGAAGTTAGAAATATTCAGTGTAAAAAGATATTTTGAATACAAAATTAGAGAAATAAGTGTGTATTCTATGCTGTATCAATGATCTTTTTTGGACATGACACCATTTGGGTTAAACTCAAAGTAGGGTGTGAAGTCTGGGAATTTAATTTAGAATTGAAGCATGTTAGAGATTTAGAAACCCTCTGGGCTATTCATTCCAAGTCAAAAGTGAGTCAAAAGTGGCCAAGTGCTTAAGAATTATTCAGGAAATTTGGTGACAATGCAGACTCCCAGGCCCCATCCCAGAGATGCGAACTTTGGGAATCTGCTTTGTTTCTGAAGTGGGTGTTAGGTACAGTATAACTGGGGAGATGCTACTTAGTTCAGCTTCTGTGGCATACCGTCAAAGAAGCTAAGAACCAAAGAGAATAAGCACCATGATCAAGACACAGAGAAAAATATTAAAATATTATCAGACACACTCTTCTCATCTGGGACAGATGCAGATGGGAGGAAACCAGCCCTTCACCACTGCCCCTGACTGAATAGCCTGCTTGTTACCAAGATGGTTAATGGTTTAGTTAGGAGCAATGTGAATTAGCCTCTACCCCTAGTTATATGGGAAAACAATGTGTGGGTAGCTTTTAAGTGTGCTTTCTCTCACAGGAATATATATATATATATGTATGACATTCTCCAGGAATCAAGAGAGCTGGATTCTAGTCCTCTCTTTGCAATAAGAGTCTCTTCAGCAAGTCACTCCTTTGACTTTTACTTGAGGTGTTATTAATGATAGAGCTGGACTAGGAGATACCTACCATTTCTCCCAGACCTCAAATTATGATTTGTCCCATAGGTAGAAATATACAGCTTCCTTCTTCCATTTTAGCCACACAATTATTTTGTGAATGATAATAATTATACCAATAGTTAAAAATACAAGGTGCCAAATAATATCCTAAGCGTTTTATATAATTTTTTGCATTTATTTCCTATAATAACTCATGATTACTATATCCATTTTTAGATGTGGAAACTCAGGTAAGGAGAAATTAGTAACTTTCCTAAGATCGTATGACTAGTGAGTTGTAGAACTGGCAAGAAATCAGATAAGGTGGGAGGGGGGAGGGGGGACAAAATATTATGGTGACGATGTATTTTAAATATTAACCTTTGCCTTCCTCCCATATAAAGCATTTAGACTCTTCTGTGATTATTGCCTCAGAGACTGGATATAAAAGACAAAGTAGTCTTTTTCTGGCTTTTATCTTTCAATTGCTTAGGCTTTTAGAAAAAACTGAAATGAGTCATGACATAGATGATTTGGGAGAAAAGATAAAGAGTGAGGTTTACGCAAACATACACACACATACAGACACACCTGCACACCTACACAGGGGAATGTGCTTGCTAAGGAGAAGAACAATAGAAAGAAAGCTATGAAAGTGTTGATACTGTAGTGTAGAGCATGTATCTTGTTATCAAGCCCTGAGGAAGCAGTAAAAGTCCACAAAGCGGACTTTTAAATGCATTATGCTCAATGAATGGGGTCAGACGCAGAGGCTATAGGCTATAAAGCTCTTCTCCTTTTGGATTTCATGAACCGCTTTTCATGAAATCCAAAAGGAGAAGAGCTTGAATCTCATTTCCTGGAGGAAGCCAGAGATGGACATTTAGAATGCAGAGAAGAAGTGGTCAGTCCCCAATGCATAGGTAGAGTTTTCAGTGTGACCCAGAAGCATCAGAATGTTGACCATTTGCCTAAGAGCAGCACTAAATATTCAGAGAGAACTGCTGGACCCAGAGGGGCATAAGCTGGGTGGACAAAGGGCAAAAGGCCAGATGGGATAAAGGATACCTTGGTAACCATCTGCATGGACAGATGACTAGGGATTGTATGGACTCTCTGTGACACTTATACATCTTGACTTGTACACAATCTATAGAATCTTTATTTGTGTGCCCCAAACTGTAAACAACCAAACATCTTTCACACAAGTAATAGATAAACATCCTGTGGTACCTCTATACAACAGATCATTACTTTGTAACAAAAGTAGACAAACTACTGACCCATGTGACCACATTGGTGAATCTTAAATGCATTATGCTCAATGAATGGGGTCAGACGCAGAGGCTATACATTCTGTAATTCCACTTATATAGCATTTTATAAGGTAAGGAAAGAGGCAGCACGAGCGAAAATAAACAAGGACTACATCAAACTAAAAAGCTTCCACACAGCAGGGGAAATCATCAAGATGAAAAGACAACCAATGGACTTATAGAAAATATTTGCAAAGCACATATTTGATAAGAAGTCAAAATCCAAAATTATATTTTTATAACTCAATGGCAAAGATATAAAAAATAAAAACAAATAGTCCAATTAAAAAATGGACAAAGGACCTGAATAGCTATTTTTCCAAAGATGATATACTGATGGCCAAGCACATGGAAAGGTGGTCAGCATCACTAATAACCAAGGAAATGCAAATCAAAACTCCAATAAGGTATTGCTTTTCACCAGCTAGGATACCTATTATCAAGAAGACAAGAGATTAACAAATATTGGTGAGGATGCAGAGAAAGGAAACAGCCATACACCGTTGGTGGAATGTAAACTAGCACAGCTCTCGCCACGGAGAGTGGTATGGAGATTCTTCAAGAAATTAAAAATAGAACTAGCCATATGGTCCAGCAATCCTGCATCTGGGTATATATTCTAAGGAAATGAAATCATATGTCAAAGAGGTATCTGCACTCCCATGTTCATTACAGCATATTTCACAATATCCAAGGTATGAAAATAGCCTAAGTGTCCATGACAGATGAATGGAAAAAGAAGATGTGGTATATACATAAAAAAGCAGAAAATCCTGCCATTACAACAGCATGGATGAACTTGGAGGTAACATTGTGCTAAGTGAAGTAAGCCAGAGAAAGACAAATACAGCATGGTATCACTTATATAGAGAACCTTAAAAAAAAGAAGTTGATTTCATAGAAACAGAGCAGAATGGTGGTTGCTGGGGACTAGGAAGTGAGAGACATAGAGAGAGGGCAGTTAAAGGCTACAATCTTTCAGTTATAAGATAAATAATATTAGAGGATCCAGTGTATACCAGTGTAGTTCTAGTCCATTATACTATATCGTACAATTGAAATTTGCTAAGAGAGAAGAACTTTAAGTATTCTCACCAAAAGGAAAAAAGAAAAGGACATGCATTAATTAACTTAGTGTTGGTAATCTTTTCCAATGTATGTGTATATCATTGTGTTGTATACTTTATATTAGAATTTTATATGTCAATTATACCTCAATAAAGCTAAAAAAATTAAAACTGAAGTTGTAAAAATAAATAAAATTTTATGGTGTATTTTAAATCTCACGTGCTATGTAGCTAGTATTTTGACTTTATTTCATTTTCCTCATAGTTGGGCATTGGCTGTTCAGTAAGAAATCCCAACTATCCTCCTTCCTCAGAATGAGTTATCTCGAACTACTTTAAACTTCTCATCAAGGAAAATTTGTACTAGAGAATTCCTACACCATACATAAAATTATAAATAGAAGGTATAAAGTCAACGAATCATATTAAACACTATGAGATATACTGCACAAATTGCATTTCATAGAACATTAGGCTCCTGAGACGTAAATCCAGCCCAAATAGAATTGTTTTCTTTGAATAAGGGAACCCTTTTCAACTGAGATTTCTGTAGTCAGTTTGCAGCATAATTTATCATGAATTTTATTAACTACAAAAATAATAAATCAAAATGATACCATAAGAGACACTTAATAATAGGGAACAAACTGAGGGGTGATGAAGGGATGTGGGTGGGGGATGGGCTAGATGAGTGATGGATATGAGGAGTGCTAATTATGATAAGCACTGGGTGTTGTATGTAAGTGATGAATCACTGAATTCTGCTCCTGAAACCAATATTTCACTGTATATTAGCTGGCTAAAATTTAAAAACAAACAAACAAACAAAACAAAACAAAAGTAATAACAGACTTGTCCAATGTTGGCATCTGTAGGGCATTTGTAATGTGGGAACGATGTTAAGGGTATGTCTTTTGGGATATCTCTTTTTACTCTTCACTCAGCTCATCTGTGATGGGCTTAGGTGAGATGCAAATTTGATGAGTAGTGAGGGCTGAGGACTTGCCCACACTAACCCAGTCAATTCAATGCCTGGGAGTATTGCTGAGGGACTCTAATCAACTCTCCTCATGGAATTCTGGGAAATCCTAAAACCCAGATCTGTCACTTGGGCTCTCCATTGCCCTTAGACAAAGTTCAAAGTCTTTAACATGATGCCCAAGGCTCTTCTAACATTACTGTCCCTCTCTTACTCTAGTCACTCTAGGGTTATTATTTTTTTCCAGTTTTCCAAGTTCAACACCCCCAGAGCCAAACCTGCACACGTAGATAGTAAACCATCCTTGTAAATTAGCATCGCCAATAAATAAAATCTCAAATACTCTACTGCATCAGATTTAAGTCTCATTTTTAAGAATCAGTATATAGTACCATATGCATGCTGGTGTTTACAAATCCCTCAGCGGCAGTTTGGAAATATTGGAACCACAGCTGCCACTTCCTTCCCATGTGTAGAATGGCGTGCCTGTTGGGACAGCTGCTACTCTAAGATAAACATAGAAGAGGGGGCTTTGGCAATGAGCTAGTGAGCTTTGCCTCCTTGAGAGCTTCAGTAATGGCTTTGCCCTAAGCAATTTTCCAATGGATTAGCAGGGTTTGAAATCTGTTGATGTTTTCTGAGGACACAGTGGAGTAAAAACACACAAAAATATGATTCTTGGGGATAAATTCATTGAGAGTTTGGCATCTGCCCCATAACACTAGAAAGTATATCTGAAATCTGAAACTATATTGTGCTAATAGAGACATATTGAACACATTTGTGTATTTCTTTAAAAGGAGGATAATGACACTGTTTATTATTCTTTGTCTGAATCACATTTTAAGGTGACTTTTCATTTGCTCTCTATTTTTCTTTATTTGAGTCAGTAATTGGACACAGTAATTCTTCTGTAGCTAAGGCTTTCTCTATCAATAGGCAACTGTATTTGAATGTCATTCACTTTCAAACCAAAACAGTGCATCACACACTTTGACCAGTTCTGAGAACAAAGCTCGTTAAGAAGCTGGTACGTCACTACTATCAAACACACTCCCTATATGAACCATAGGGGAGGAAAGCCAAGGAAATAGCAGAGTGCATATAGTCATGAAGAGAATATCTTGTTGAGCTGGGATTACAGTTGTCATTGTATATTTTGTTATTTCTTGATGAACTGGGCATTAAAATTTTAAAATTGCTATAAGCCATCTAATCCATTAGCTAGATCCTAAAATAATTTTAGGAAGGAGAAACCACTATTAAAAGATAAAATATGTCTTAATAAGCCTTTCATAGCTGTTTAAATGGCTGTGTTCCATACTGATTTTGAATATCTGAGCTATGGTATATAATCAAGGCAATAAAAAGTGACATTTGAAACACTGTTCTTTGTCTTGTTCATCATGCCGATTCAGAGAATTGACGGAAAATCATGTGGCCATATTATCTGACTGGTTTTTTTAAAAAAGATTTTATTTATTTATTTGAGAGAGTGTGAGCAAGAGAGTGTACTCTTAAGTGGGGAAGAGCGGTAGGGAGGGAGGGAAAAGCAGACTCCGCACCGAGCAGGGAGCTCAACAGGGACAGGGGCTCTTAACCAACAGAGCCACCTGGGCACCCCATCTGACTGTTTTTATTATTATGATGGTAAGGGCATTTTATGGTCTGGTTTAACTCTTCCTAGGGCCCAATCAGGGTATTTGCATATGTTATGATTAATGATTGATCTACAATTGCCACAGATTAATCTGTAATTGTCACATATTTTATATACCATGTGGTCAAATACAAGGTGAGTTTCTCCCCCAAATTATCACTCCAAAAGGAGGAAATTGTATTATGTTCAAATCTCTTAAAAACCTCTTTGTATGACGATTATATTATTTTATTTTAAATAAAAGAGTACTGTTTAAGAAAGATACATTAGCTTAAAATGATCTCAGTCAAATCTAGCATTCAATGCATATATGGATCATCTGATGAAATTCCCTAAAAGACAAGACAAATTTGGCGTAAGTTCACAGTGCTTACATATATGTATAAAAAAAATTATTTTTTAACAGGAAAGAATCACATGGTACAATATTCAAACTACTCAAAAGAGTATAAAATTGAAAAAAAATAAAAAATATATTTTTTAAAAGTGCTTTTGGTCCTCTGAGCCACCTTCAACTTTTTCTTCAAGCTGTCCTCCAAACACCCAGTTCCCTTCCCTGGAGACAGTTAATATCACCATAATCATACCATTTCAAGAGATCTCTTTAAAAAACAGTATTGTGCAGGGCATGTCATAATCACAGCACTAATGGAAACATCAGATGTTTTAAGGTCCTGAAAATGGGTTGTTTGGGGCTTAGAACTGAATTTCTGGGGTATCCTACCAAGACTCCAAAAGTGCTGCATCACAAATATCTCAGATGGAAGGGAGGAATGTGTGCGAGGGACAGCTGTACAGGAGGACGTGACCTTCCACTAATGCTGCACAGTAAGGGAGCCCCATCTTTTAAAAGCTATAAATTGTGCACACTGAAGTCATTCATTCATTTCTTTATTAATATGCACTGAAAACCTCCCTCTGTGTCAGGTACAGCAATATGCATGGGAGATGAAAGTTTGAACAAAAAGAATGCCTGCCCTCGTGAAGCTAACTTCTTCTTCTTCTTTTTTTTTTTAATATTGTAAAACCTACCTTTTTTTTTTTTTAATTTATTTGGCAGACAGAGATCACAAGTAGGCAGAGAGGCAGGCAGAGAGAGAAGGGGGAGGAAGCAGGCTCCCTGCTGAGCAGAGAGCCCGATGTGGAGCTCAATCCCGGGACCCTGGGATCATGACCTGAGCCAAAGGCAGAGGCTTTAACCCACTGAGCCACCCAGGCACCCCATGAAGCTAACTTCTTAGGGGAATCAACTAAGATTATGAAATTCAGAAGGTATACTAAAAATCCCTGAAAATGGACAAAAATCCTAAAAATTCATAAAGGATTGCAAAATTAATCAATAGAACAACACTGTCACTATTTTTTAACTAATAAATATTTTTACTAAGTTGTCACTTTTTTAAAGATTTTATTGATTTAAAAGAGAGAACAAGCACACACACCCTCCTACGCAGAGGGGGAGGGCTAGGGAGAGGGAAAGAGAATCTTGAGGAGACAACCTACTAAGAGTCTAAAACAAGAGTGACTTGACTGACTGAGCCACCCAAGTGCCCCTAAGTTGTCATTTTGATTAAATGGATGGACCAAATAACGTGATCTCAATGAAGCTGCTTTCTGTCCAAATCATTAAGAGCTATTAGAATGTTAGGCATTATTATTATCCCAGTTTATATTCTCTCTCCATAGTCATCTACAAATTTTCCATCATGGCTTTTATGACATTGTGCTATAATTTAGGGTCACTTATCTTTCTTTCCCTACATGATGGGCTATTTGAGTACAAGCGATGTTTTGTTTCTTTTAGTATTTCCAGTTTTTATTGCATAAACATACCTGTCATAAAATAGACTGAATGAGTGAATGAATAATGATCCTAAAGCTTGCAATATGGGTTTTGTGATCTCACCTATTCGCAAAGCATGTCTGCTCGCTATTCAATCAAATTGCTTCTGGCCTCATCCTTCTTGGAAAAGGAGATCCAAAGGGGATAACTCTTTATCTCACAACTAATGAGCCATCCAGTCTCCGTTCACTGCTATGACTTTTTAAGTATACATTTGCGGGGGTTTCCAAAACCATTTGGAAATGTAATTATCATGTTTTCCACCTACATAAATACATAAGGGATGAATTTATTTATATGCTTAGGTGTATAATACATGTCCTTTTCTTTTTCCCCTAGAATTTCCCCTTTTTCTGCAGACATTTCTGGGGCAAAGAAGGTTATGCTATATTTTCAGTCACCGTCCATCAAAGGGAACCCGGAGAAAATGTGCATATACCCAAGAGCACCTTTCTCACAGGCCTTAGGTAATGACTCACTGTTGTTTACAAGAGGATTTTGCCTCATGTGAAACAGGTGTTGAAACATTTGGACAGCTCTGTAAAAATTTTAGTGAAATGCGGTGAGCGTTAATCATCAGCCTGCATATTTTTTAAAAGTGCTTTTGGTCCTCCGAGCCACCTTCAACTTGCAGAGCAATCTTTTCTCATGGTTCCTTTGACCTATTATCCCCTCCCGTCTTGTAGCCTTCACTCATACCTCACATACTATTGCACCCACCCATGCCTCTCACCACCACCCCTGCCCCTGATTTCACCAGCATCCCTTCTTTTTATTATTCATCCAGCTTCTAAAATTTCCCAACAAATTCCACCACTGAGTGAAAGTGAAGTGGCAATTTCTCTTGGCCCCTGTGTTTGTTGGAACATGCTGCCCCAGGTGCTTTTCCCTCTACTGTACCACACAGCTTCATGGGTTGCAGCTGAGGGTAAGCAAGCAGGGAACAAGTAAACCCTCAACAAGATGAAAGTTGATTACTGCGGAATCCCTCTGGGCCCACCCCAGCTTAAATCACTGCAGTATGTAACTATAGGAATCTGTTACAAGAACACAAATACCGGTATTGTTTCAGTGTTGCCTGGAAGCATAAAATTTTTCCCACTTCCCACCTCAATTATCTCACCCTTATTTCACATTTATAGTACACCACCCAAGCTCATCAAAAGTCCTTTTTTTTCTTGGTTAAAAGGCAATATTGAGAAGGGAGGTGGGAAAAGTACCAAATTATTGTACTTCAGAAGGTGACCAAAAAAATCAATAAATCCTTTATTTGTGCTCTGCAAGTCTTCCGAAAGCAGTTGAAAAAATCTGCAACTGATGGCCCTCTGGGAGATATTTTTAGCAATTCTGATGCTATTAAATCACTTGGGGAGAGGAAACACAATGGTCCATCTGGCCCATCTGCACTCTAGACCTAGCATGATGTTTTAAATACCATGACCTCAACAACTATTAGAAGCTTATCCTAATCTAGCTCTATCTTCCCCTATAAAGACTAAATTTTTATAGTAAATAAGAGTAAAGAAAAGAATCAAAGAATGCACCAACTAGAATTTAATGCTTTTGTGATTATCTAACTTAACTATAAATACACTGATAAAATACATAATACATAAAATACATCATAAAATGTAACTTCAGACCACAGTACCCCCATAGATCTTGTTTCATATTAATGAGTTAGAAAGTTTCATAGATCATTCTTCTCCCCAAATCTAGGTTTTGTTTCGGTGCTGGAGGTTGATGTGGTTCATTTGAGAGATCTTCCTCCTCCTCCCCTAAAGTATAACTATTGGAGTCCTCTAAGAATCCTTTCTGTCTAAGTAATCTCACCCAGTCTAGTGGATTTAAATATCCTCTATAGACTGACAACTCCCAAATTTATACTTCTAGTCTTGCCCTCTCCCCTGTGCTCCAGACTCATAGAACCAACTGTCCACTCAACAGCTCTACTTGCGTGTCTAACAGACATTCCAAATTTATCATATCCAAAATCACATTCTTGGTTTCCCCTCTAAAATCTGCTCCTTCCTCAGTGTTTCCTCATCTCTGTTATCAGCATTTCTGTTTCTACTTGCTCAAGTCACAAACCTTGCCATCCTCCTTGACTTCTCTCATTCTATCACATAGTTTCTACACCAACCATCAGCAAGTCCTGTTGGCTCAATCTTCACTGTATCTCCAGACCAGACTCCCTGATCTGCTCTTGATATTAGACATGAGTCATTCAGAAGATCGCTGAGAAAAGGACGTTATCTTGGGTCTATTTTCCCAGGAGCACACACTGAGATGAAGTTTTGTGTCCAAAAGAATGTGCATGGCTCCAAAGGGAACACAGCAGTATCAGTGATGCCTTAGGATTGTGTCCCAAAAGACAAAAGATCTGGGCTTTCATACTCTGGCATCCCCGGTCACTAGTTAGGGGCTACCCTGGGGACATGTGGATTCCTAGGCACTTCCAAGGCTCTCAAAGTATAGGCAGAATACTCTCCAGTAGTCCAAGGACAGTATTCTATGGAAGAGCTACAGGTATTACCAGTTGGAAACAAAAGCCTACCTGTTCCAAAATTTTAAAGATTATGTAAGGTGATATGGATGGAGTAGTATCATTGTTTAATGCAGAGAGACTTCAATAATCCATGCCAAGATCATTGGATATCAATAATAAAAGATTGAAATGAGACTTACAAAACATAAAAATGAGCTGAAATAGGATAAGACCAATTAAAAAGTCAAACCATTAAGCTATTATAGTATACTATAGTATAGTATAGGAGAATATCTTTTCTTTTGAAGTGTTGAGGAAGGATTTCTTAAATAGTATATTAAGAATATTGATAACAAAGGAAATATTAGTAAATTTGATTACATTAAATCAAGAAGTTTCTGTCCACCAAAAGGTGTCATTAAACGAGTAAAAAATGAGTGATCAGTGCACGAAGCTACATGCATCACATATGCCTGCCAAAGGATTAGTGTCCAGAATATGTAAAGAACTGCTACAGACTGATTCAAGAAAGAGAAATGAGCTAATAAAATGTAGAAAAGAGTTGAATAGGCACATTACAAAGGAAAAAAAAGTTCAAATGGCAGATAAACATGTGAAAAGGTGCTCAACTTCATTGCTTATCAGGAAAAGGCATGTTAACATCCTAATGGAATATCACCACACAGCCATCAGATTTGCAGCAATGTAAAAGTCTGAGAATACCAAGTGAGGATATGGAGGAAATAAAATTCTTTTCTTTTTTTTTTTAATATTGTATTTATTTGAGAGAGAGAAAGTGTAAGGGGAGTGGGGCAGAAAGAGAAGCAGACTCCCCGTTGAGCAGGGAGCCCAACAGGAGGCTCTCCCAAGACCTGGAGATCATGACCTGAGCTGAAGGTAGACGCTTAACAGACAGCTACCCAGGTGTCCCTGGAACAAATAAAATTCTTATTCACTGCCCATAGGAGAGCCTGTTGGTATAATCAATTTGAAATATAACTTGGCATTATCTAATAGAGTTGAATATATTGTATGTACTCTGTGCCTCAGCAGTTCCATACATAGGTATATCCTCCAGAGAAATGTAAGCACAGGCCAGAATCTCCAGACAAGAATCTTCACAACAGCATTTGCTGGTAATAGCCCCAAACTGGAAACAATCTCATGTCCAATTCTAATAGGATAGATCATTTATTTTGATATGTGAACACAGTGGAAATTGAATGAATCACATCTGCTTATAACAAAATACAAGCATCCAGAAACATGGGAAGACTTGAAGTGGGATACCATTTCCATAATGTTCAAATCATTCTAGCAATCTTGTTTAGAGATGCATATGTAAATGGTCAAACTATAAAGAAAAGGGAGGAAATACCCTCACAGAAGATAAATGGCTAGCTGAAGTGTGAAGGACAGCTTCGTGAGGAGGAAGAAGCATAAGAAGAGCTTGTATAGTCTACATTCTTCCTGGTGTATGGTACAGTTTACACTTAGAAAGTTAAAAAGAAATATATATGCAAGACTGTGCTGGTATAAGCACAGTGAGGTGGGAGGAGGTGGAGAACATACTGAAGCATAATACATTTCAGTGCAGAGTGCTAAATTTGACTGTTTTAACTAATAAACTTCAGCTAATGAGCCCCCAGAGGCACCTTGATTGAAAAGGACTTCCTTGTGACTCAAAACATATTAACCTAAGCTCTACTCAGTTTTGGGAGTAACAGTCAAATCCCTGTTTTCTAGTTTGTTTATCATCGTCATCATCATCACCATCATCATCACCATCTCTCATCAGGAAAGAGTCTCTGGCGGATAGCAGTAATTACAGATTAGGGGTAAACCTGACTGTCACAATACACCTCTGGGCTAACCCTTCCCTGTGGCAAAAAACTACAGAGACTTTGTAGGGAAACTTCATTAGTAAAAATTTATCCACATGTTCTTTCTCAATCTTAGGTCATCACTTGCACCTTTTGAGTAGGTTGATAAATGCATGAATATTAATATTACATACTTTGTATTTCTAAACTCCTAAGAGTGGGGAAAATTTGGTCAGTTTCTTTCTGCACTACTTAGCAGAGTATAGCTGGGTATATTAAAAAAAAAAATCCCCGAGTCTAAATTAATTTATACTCCCAGATAATGTATTTGCTCAGAGGTCAAACAATAAAATTTACAGTAGGGGATATCTAGTGCTCATTAGCAATAGCTGACTTGACTGCTTGGTGTGTGGGTTTGCAGAAGGAAGGCCCTAATATCTTCAGTCTATCAACCATGTGCTGGGGCACTGGGTGGCTCAGTTAGTTAAGCATCTGCCTTCAGCTCAGGTCATGATCCTAGGGTCCTGGGATTGAGTATGGCATTGGGCTCTTTGCTCAATAGTCTGCTTCTCCCTCTACCTCTGCCCTTCCCCTTAGTTATGTACACTCTCTTGTTCCCAAATAAATAAATAAAATCTTTAAAAATAAATAAATAAGCCATTTGCTGACATCAAGTAGTCAAGAATGGCCAGCGCCAAACAATGGAATCTGTTTACATTTGTGCAGTTGCAAGTGGCCATTCACTAACGAATAATTGGATGTTTAATTTTATAGTTATTTATAAGAAGAGCACACACACATTCATACCCACCACTGTTGAACAATTCAGGGAACTGTCTCTTATTTCCTCCCTTTGGGAATTATGTAAAACTCATGGGAGGCTCTGAATTTTGGAAACAAATTCTTGCTCTTTTTGTTCCCTTGACATACTGGCCCAAAATTTCTCACACATTTGAAACACTGGTCAGTAGTCTACCTGTCATCCTGGCACTTGCCTGAGGATTTCTTCTTGCTTTTTCTCCCAGTTTCTCACTCTTTCCTGATGGTTCCAAATCCCACTAATCTTTCAATGCTCAAGTCAAACGTCTTTAATCCACAAAGACTTCCTCTTGTCCTATCAGTTGGAAATAACTGTCCTCTTCCTCATTTCCATACATTTGGTCTAACTCTCCTATAACACCCATCCCTTTCACTTACATCTGTCTTACTAGATGGGAAAGTCCCTGAAAGGCAATGACTAGGTCTTTTTCAGTCTGATCCTCCAAGTACATCATACACAGTAAATGCTAAACAGCATTTGTTGAGTGAATGACTAAACCACAGCTAGTGGAAATTTTATGTCTTACAATAGAAATGCTTGAAAAGAAAATCTAGTATATCAGAAATATAACCCTTAGAGTTCTATCTTTACCTTTTTAAAAAAGATGATTTTTGTAGGCAGTTTCAGGTTCATAGCAAAATGGAGAGGAAGGTACAGAGATTCCCCAGCTCCCACAGCCTCCCCTATTACCACATCTCTCACCTAGGCTCCTTTGTTACAATTGATGAACCTACATAGACACATCATTATTGCCCAAAGTGCATAGTTTGTATGTTGATTTACTCTTGGTGTTGTATATTCAGTGGGTTTGGACAAATATATAGTGATATATTTGTCCACTTTGGAATCATACAGAGTCCTTTCATTGCCCTAAAAATTCTGCTTGCTTCAGTTATTCATCCCTTCCCTACTCCCAACTCCCAGCAGCCACTGATTTTTTTCTGTCTCCATAGTTTTGCCTTTTTCAGAATGTGATATAACTGGAACCATACAGTATGTAGCTTTTCAGATGGGCTTCTTTCATTTAGTAATACATTTAAGGTTTCTCTTCACCTTTTCCTAGCTTGATAACTCAGTTCTTTTTTAAAAATTAACATATAATATATTATTAGCCCCAGGGGTACAGGTCTGTGAATCATCAGGCTTACACACTCCACAGCACTCACCCTTTCACATACCCTCCCCAGTGTCCATCACCCAGCCACCCTCTCTCTATCCCCCTCCCCCCAGCAACCCTCAGTCTGATTTGTGAGATTAAGAGTCTATTATGGTTTGTCTCCCTCCCAATCCCGTCTTGTTCCATTTTTTCCTTCCCTACTCCTTCACGATGCCCCGCCCTGCCTCAAATTCCTTACATCAGAGAGATCATATGATAATTGTCTTTCTCTGATTGACTTATTTCACTCAGCATAATACCCTCTAGTTCTATCCACGTTGTCACAAATGGCAAGATTTCATTTCTTTTGATGGCTGCATAGTATTCCATTGTGTGTGTGTGTGTGTGTGTGTGTGTGTATTTCTTCTTTATCCATTCATCTGTTGATGGACATATCTAGGTTCTTTCCATAGTTTGGCTATTGTGGACATTGGATAGCTCAGTTCTCTTTAACAGCAGCTAATATTCCACTACTTGAATGTACCACAATTTATTTGTCCATTCATTTGCTGAAGGACATCTTGGTTGCTTAGAAGTTTTGGCAGTTATGAATAAAGCTCCTATAAACATCTGTGAGCAGGTTTCTGAGTAAATACAAGTTTTTGCTTCCTTCTGGCAAACACCAAGAAGTATGAGTGCTGGGTGATATGGTAAGAGTATATCTATTTTGTAAGAAGCTGCCAAACTGTCTTCCAAACTGACTGTACCATTTTGCATTCCCACCGGCAGTGAATGAGAGTTACTCTTGCTTCTCATCTTGGTCAGCATGGGGTATTGTCAGGCCTCTAGATTTTGGTCGTTTTAAAAGTTCTGTAGTGCTATCTCATTGCTGTTTTAATTTGCATTTCCTAGTTGACATCTGATGTGGACCTTGTCCTTACCTTTTTCTCTTCTCACTTAGAAAAGAGATAGAGGAAGAAGCTAATATCCATTGAGGATCTGGCTTATATTAGCAAAAGCTAATATCCACTGAGGATCTGGCTGTGATAAGGGCTTTACATATATTACATCAATAATTCTCAAAAATAACAATCCTTTACAGGAGATAAAATCAAGGCTCAAAGAGATGACTTTATTTGCCCAGACTCACAAGCAAATAAGTAGGAAATAAATACTAAATTCTGTTTTCTTGAATTCCAAATGCTGATAGCCATTTTCAGTCAAGTACATTTGATTACTGTTAACAGAGAACACTCTTATTTACAGAAGTAAGAAAAGTTTATTATAAAGATGAATTGGAAATGGTTAGAAGGATAACCTCTACAGAAGTCTAAAACGTGAGGTGTGTCAGAGCTGGGCATTGTCACTGAAACTGGACTAGTGTTCTGGAGCCAAAGTGACTCATGGAAACTGTGTTGTTGGGTTCATCATTTTCATGCTGTCATGCCTCTGTTGACACAGGTCAGCCACACTTGATGAAGTCCCTTGTTTCTGTCCTGCATCCACTGGCTTTCTCTACTCAATCAGTTTCTTCCCCTATGACTTCAGCTCACATATTGCTTTGGCTTACCACACATGTGAGCCTTGCCAGTCCGTCATGACCTCTTCTCTTAAACTTTCACTTCCAGTGGGCAAATGCATTTTGGAATTTGATAAAAATAGTTATTTTTAAATGAGGCTGTGAAAATTAGGTAAGAGGTGTGTTTATAGATTTGTCGCCTTGGGGCATGACAGAGCAGTGGGAGGTATTGGTGTAGGTGTGAACAGGCTGTACATAATAATCATCTCCAGCCCAATCCTTAAATAAAGATATCCAGTCCAGACTTGTTTCTGAGCTCCAGATCTTATTCTCAATGGCTTATTAGACATTTTCTCTTTGTGTTACAGAACTATTTCAGTAGAATTCAATTTATAAGACTGAATTCATTATGGTATCAGCAAAAAAATCCCACTCTATCCTATGTTCTCTAGTTTGGCTCCAGAACAGCCTCAGACTTTGTAACAAGCGGTCCTTTTTCAGAAGGAGAATGCCATTGTCATTGCCAGTGTTCATAAGGTTCCAGCCCAAATACTCAATGAGAAATTGTTATTAGATATTTTAAAATTAGATAATATATTCAGATGAAATGAAATGTAGAATACTTTTAAAACCATGTGTTTTTGAATAAGTAGAAATACAAAGTATATGGCTTATGTAACCATAATTGGAAAAGTATTTTAAAACAGTCTTAGAGAGAAGGAGTTTGGGGTAAATTGGAAGGGGAGGTGAATCATGAGAGACTATGGAAAAACAATCTGAGGGGTTTGAAGTGGCAGGGGGGTGGGAGGTTGGGGTACCAGGTGGTGGGTATTATAGAGGGCATGGATTGCATGGAGCATTGGGTGTGGTGAAAAAATAATGATATTGTTATGCTGAAAATAAATAAATGAAAAAAAAAGTCTTAAAACAAATTCTATTCAAGAAACGGGTGTTGTTGTTGTTTTTTTCAGTTGGATGTTTCATATCAGCTCATTAGCTCTCTTGAAAATTAAATTTAAATGAAGACATAATGCTAATGAAAGGGATTAATGCTCTACACCATTTAAAATTTTGCATAAAATTAGAGCTGTGAAAACTACTTATATCAAGAATGAGTTACTGACACGTCCAGGAGTTTCAGCTAAAGGCAACCTTGAAGATTTGCAAATTAGCTTATATAAGCAAGAACTGCAAACAAACTATAAATATCTTACCTTTGAAAATAACTATCCAGCAACCGAGGATAGAAAATGTGTCTGTGTCCATCTTAGAGATAGGGGTTTCTTATTTTTATCCAGTACACTCTGGAACAGATGTGTACCTTGAATTGTGCCCACTACATTCAATGAGAAAAATCCAGCATGATTATCCAACATCAATATTTGCTGTGTAGAGTTAAATTTTTCATCACTGTTTTTTGAAGTTTTTGAAAGCAATGTGGTTTACATGGGATTTCAGGAAAGTTGAAAATGTAAGAGATTTGTTTTAGAATTAATTTTTATTGACCTAAGTCAAAGAAAATCACAGTCTAAAAATGTTGAAATAGAAATAAAGCTACCACAAAGAATTGAGGTTGATTTTGAAACCAGACAAAATGGCAGCATCATTCAGAAGGAGCATTCAGAAGAGACAGTATGAAGGTAGGCATGAAATCTTGCTGTATTTATCATTGAAAAACAGGCATATGATTTTGATGGCCATTGATTCTCCATAGACAAGAGTTTGGGACTACAGAGCTCAAGGCAAAGATGTACACAAAGGATGCCAGTGTTTCTTAAAAGCGTGGTTCATTGGCCACCAGCAGAAGAATAGCAGGCAAAGGTGCTAGCTAAAAGGGGGGGAAAAATCCACCCAAATTCTATCCTAGGAATTTACATTTTAAATAATCTCCCCAAGTGAATACCAAACAGATGCTAGGTTAGGTGAACATTTGGAGAAGGTCTTGCTGAGCTCTCCTGATTGTTGTGGCTCTGGGATGACAGGAGAAGGCAGGTAAGCAAATATGGAACCTGGGCAGTAGAAGGGAAGGGAATGGTGGGACTCCATATGAATTAGAGAGGCAGTTCCCCTTTAAATACATTCATATATAAGTTAAAACCCTGTTAGTAAACAGAAACTGCTACAAAAACTTCAGTGCCCACAACTATACCTTAAAAGAATCTTGAGTTCCTCCATGAGGGGTGTTGAACTTGGGACTTGATTAGCCATTTAGTTTTTCTTTTAATCTGCTTAATTTTTGTCCCATGGTCTTCTACTCTAGTTAGCTCCTGTTTTTATATGTTTTGATGCTTTAGGCTTGCTTATTATTCTTTGTAATCTTTCAGTATATTTGTTTTAAGTGATTTACTGTATCTTCATTTTTCTTAGTTTGCTTTATCTGCAGCGCAGATAAAGTACTTAGTGATGCCCTCAGCTGACAGACACTAAGCAAAGCCTGGTCTCACAAATGTCATAACACAATAATGCCCATTACCCAAATTACAAAATTTCAGTGTCTGCCCTTAACTTATAGCATGTGATACCTGGAATGCCATACGCTCCCCAGAAACCACTGATGATCGGCTCTTATCCAAAGCCTGAAGGAGAATAGTGGTATTTTTGGAGGATAATTTAGTAGCTCTATTTTTGAAACACTATTCTGACTGTCCTAAATCTTCTAAGACACATGAGGCAGATTATTTCCTTACTTCACAAAGCCATCTCCAGAGAGTGCATGCCTTTGTCAAGAGTCGCCAGAAGGAACAATACTAGGGACTCTAAGGTATTCTAAAATTTTGTCCCAAGTCAATGGGAAACTCAGTGATCTAGAGTTTAAGCACTGGTTTTCAAGGTATGGTCTGGGTCCCCAGTACCCTTTCAGGATTACACAAGGTCATCTATTTTCCTAAAATCATTAAGATGTTATTTGCTTTTTATTTTTTATTTTTTTTTTGGTTTTCATTCTCTCATGAGTGCACAGCAGTTTTTCAGAGGCTACATGGCACAATGATGGCATCACTCTAACAGCAATGGAATATATGCTTTTATATTCTTTTGTTTTCTAGAATTTTCTAAAGTAGTAGTTTCATGTATAATATGTGCATTTTCAGAGATTAGCTCAGTTTTTTTCCTCAGTGTTTCTACCACGTTTTTATGATGCTTCTTTGATTTTGCCTGCTATAATCTCTGTAACCTCATTATCATCCAATAAATCACTCAAGTTTTTCATTGTTTCATGTGGAAACACATGAAAAATAAATAAACTTTGTTGTTTTGGTTAGTAATACTTTGGAATTGTCTGTGAAATTTTTCTCAATTTAGAAATCTTCTATAAAACTTATTTTACAATTGTATTTTATTTTTAAATGGAATACATTATATTGCAAATAAATTTATATTTAGTGATAGACTGTTGAATTAAGTAAGGAAAACTAGAAGACTTGCCTTCTCAACCCATGCTTGTTTCATCTATGTCTCAAAGATGTTGAAAAGATGAAAAAAGATGATATATTGCAAAGTTCCCCTTGACTCATGTAAGGGACACATCTACTCTAAGTACAAGAGGATACAATAAATAAAAATATAATAAAAGCTGTCCTTCCTGTTTTTATATACATTAATCATTTACTTCATTTGCAACTTTTCTAACCAAAAATGAAAAAGCCACTGCGGCATTTCAAAAGCTACATTACCACGTGGCATTGGCTGCAAAAGGAAAGGCACACGATAGCTGAGGCACTAGTGAAACTCTGAAGAGTTGATCTTGATGAGTGGCTGCTACATGAAGAGTCAGTGAAAAGAAGCACTGCACGGCCAATTTTCCAACAATACAGAAACATAGGAAATGGAAGAATTAGTTGCAAACATGAAGACTAGGTTAATATGTCACCGGCACAATTATACCTTGCCTTACCATTGGGTGAACGTACTGATGGGATTCAACCTGTGGTTTTGCTTATATTCAGCTGATGTCAGCGTCAGCTCATTGTTGAGCTCTTTTACGGGAATAATTGGTAACAAACACAAATGGTGGTGAAATGGTCAGTGTCGAATTAGTGTTTTGACTCTCAGGATTTATCCTGAAACAACATAAGAGTGTCCTTGATGGAGCTGTGAAATTAGCATTAATTATCATTTGATTATTAATAATAGAGCTATTCATTGTATTCATCTTGACCTTGAATGCACATATTCTTTTTTTTTTTAAAGATTTTATTTATTTATTTGACAGAGAGAAATCACAAGTAGATGGAGAGGCAGGCAGAGAGAGAGAGAGGGAAGCAGGCTCCCTGCCGAGCAGAGAGCCCGATGCGGGACCTGATCCCAGGACCCTGAGATCATGACCTGAGCCGAAGGCAGTGGCTTAAACCACTGAGCCACCCAGGCGCCCCAAATGCACATATTCTTGTTGTTCTAAGATCATCTTTCGTGCTGTCCTTCCATCTGCTTCTCAGAAACTCTACCCCTGACAAACTCTGTTGTCAATGGTTACTTACTTCATCTCCCTGATTTGAAATTTCCTTTCTTTTAAAATGGGAAAGCTGATTCCTATCTCACAGAATTATAGTGGGGTTAAAATAGAAGAATTATATATTATATGTATACATGTTATGTATTATAAAAATTTTTTTATGAGGCCTAAACCTTATATTATTAAACTTGTTCTTTTAAAATGAACTAATCAACCAGGTGACGGGTATTAAGGAGGGAGCATGATGTAGTGAGAACTGAGTGTTACACGCAACTAATGAATTACTGAACTCTACATCAAAAACTAACGATGTACTCTATGTTGGCTAACTGAACATAATAAAAAACAAAAAAACAAAAAAACCTAGTAACTAGACAAACAAAAAAATCAATCAATCAATATAAAATAAAATAAAATGCACTATTCATAAGATCCCATCAAGCGGTCAAATCAGACCATTTAAGTACTCTTTCCTTTCAACTGGATTCACTTATAGTGCTTTACTCAAAAATTCTGACTGCAGTCAGAAATTGGATAATAATTCCACTTATTCTATGCTCTATCTTCTAAACATGAAATCATTTGCAAAATGGACCAAGAATGTATTTGTTATACCTGTCTCTAAACAGGGAGAACAGGTGTATGGCCTGCTGAAATCTTCATCCCATTTTATTCGAACTCATTGATAGCTTTGAGATTAGTAAAAACACAATCAATACTATCTATCTGCCTAGGTAGTTTTGGAGTACTTTCACAATAATATCACTTGTGTCATTTTTTTCTTTTTATTTAAATCCAAATAAATACTCATCACAGAGATTCTATCACCAAGACTGTGAATTCTGTGCAGGCCTGCACTTTATCTCCATGTACCACTCCTACAAATTCACTGACCCTTTTACAAGTTACCCCTTGGTTACTCTTTTTTTTTTTTTTTGCACTATTACCTACACCATGCTTCTTAATGCATTCTCTTCCAAGGCTCCCATCATACATTTTTCTTCTTTGTCTTATCACTCCTTTGTTAATCCTTTGTTCTTCAAGGCTCATGTGCTTCTCTGTTTGCTTTTCAATATGTCGTTAATACTCTCAGACCTTGCAAAGTATCTGTGATGATGTAGTCATTACCTCTATTTGTGAGAATAAACAGAGATTTTTCCTTTGTTCTTGTTCCTTTGTTCATTCAATCAGTAAATATTTACTGAGTGTCTACTATGTACCCAGACAGTATGCTAACTGCTGAAGATATGATGATGAGTAACAACAAACAGGGTCTGTGCTCTCTAATAAATTTAAAATCTCTTATAGAAAATAATCACACACACACACACAAACCCACTTAGGGTTTAACTGCATCCAGAAATAAATGCTGTGAAAGCAAGGCACTTGGTTCAATGAGAATATACCACCAAGGAAACTGACTTAGGCATGGGGAGGAGAGCAGGGAATGAAGAAAGACTTTGCTGAGCATGCCAATATTTGAAAGAAGAGTGAAATTTACCAGGTTATAGGTGAGGATCCGGGGCAGTTGGAGGGAGTGGCATTTGTAAAGGACAATTGACTAGCGCCAAAAGACTAAAGAGGGAAGTGGCACGAATTAAGGAGGCAAATACAGGCAGAGGCTAGGCCATGCAAGGCTTCATAGGGCTATTCTAATTGAAGACTATCTATGCTGGCATTTCAGGTCAGAGGTCCTGCCTGAGGTGAGCCACGCCCAGTGGATTAACATGGTCATTTTTATTTTATTTTATATTATTTTATTTTATTTTATTGTTTATTAACATGTAATGTATTACTTGTTTTAAAAGAACACTTGCAATTATTTTGGTGCATAAGCTTTCTTCTCCTGGGTTTATCTGTCATCTGACTCTAGATGTAGGTTTAATATCAGTGAAAGAAAGAAGTGACCATGAGAAACACTGGCCTACCACCGCTTGCAAAGTCACTACCCTAGATGAGCTTGTAATGGTTTTCAAGCAAATCAGTCTCATTAGACACAATGTTTGGAGTGCCTCTGCTGGCAAGACAGGCTCTGCGTGATTTAGGTGTTTAGGGGTTGGCTACTTCATTAAATCATTTAAATCCTCTCAAACATCCCAATTCCAACTCTCAGGGCCCACATCTTTCCCAGACATTCATAGCTTTTTCCAGTTATGAATTCACAAATTCATGTGCGTCCTTTGAATTCAATCTGCAGTATAATTCATTGGTCTATAGAATCAGATGCTTAGATCTTTTGGCTAGGACAGTCCTGTGAACACAAGGTAAAAGAGAGCAGTATAGAATGCTTCTGACTTTTGGATAGGATCTTAGCCAAAGTTTTAAAATCTTGAGTTTATTTCTTTTTGAAAGCCCTCTGACATGGTTGCAAATGGCCATTTCACCCTTACAGCCCTTGCATTCTTCATGACCTTCAGAATTTTCAATGTCAGCAGCTACCCAGTTTGTCCAGGCTTTGAACTTCTTTCTGTGTGGTCACTGCTAACACATAAAGAGCCATTCCACCTCTGCTTGTCATGGACTGCCAGTGCCCCACCTTGTCCTAGCAACCTGATCCTTACTTTCTTCAAACCCAACTGCAAATCAGATTACATTATAATTAAGAAACTCTGCTCATCAAAAAACACCACTTCGGAGTGAAAAGGCAAGAATGGGAGAAGAAATTGGCACCACATTGTATCTTACTCATTAGTAAGAAAAGACAACTAGAATGACTAAAATTTTAAAGACTGTCAAGTTTAAAAGTCTTATGCTTGGTAACTGTCAGAAAAAATGTAGAATAATAAGAACTTTAATACATTTCTGGTAAAAGTCTAAATTGTACACTTTGGAAAACTCTTTGGTATTATTTCCTAATGCTGAAAATAAGCATACTCTATGCATTAGCAACTGCTTCCATACATACACATATCCAAAAGAAAGGAGTGTAAATGTGCACCAAAGACATAAAAATGCTCATAGTGGCACTTTTCATAACAGCCAAATACTGAAACCCACCCAAATGTCCATCAACAGTATAATGGACAGAAAAATATTGTGATATATAGATACAAAAGGATGCCAGGCAGTGTTGACAATGACTGTGGCCCATATACAACATGGATGAATTTCACTAACATAATGTTGAGGAAAAGAAGCTAGTAAAACTGGAATGCACACTGTGTGAGTTCATTTATTTAAAGTTGAAAAAGGCAAACTTACCTTTGTTATTAGAGGTCAGAAGAGGGATTCTTTGGAAAAGAGATAAGAGGAGAGAGACAGGTGTCTCTCTAGGTACTGGCAAAATTCTGTTCCTTGGCCTGGGTGATGGTTACATGGGAATTTGGGCACTTCCGTATGTGTGTGTGTGTGTTACATAAATATCATACTTATTTAGTTTAGTTAACCAATCTCAGATCCTCATTTCCTTGAGGGTATTTTACACAATCATTTCCCCTAACACTCATTGATTCATTCAGAATGAAGTCCACTCTGAATAATTTAAGTAAAGAAAGATTTGTAGAAACCATCAGGCAACTCACAGAAACTCCAGGAGGGCCAGAGAACCAGGTGGATTGTTACACAGATAGGAAAAGTGTAGCCAGGGCACTCCGGTCAGAACCTCTGCTGCTACCTACAGCTCACCACAGTCTCCAGCAAAAATTCCAGGTGCTTCTGTCAACAAACTTGCCTGGCCTTCAAACTCTTGGTCATGGGGCTTCTGCCTCATGTGACTCACTTTTGCCTCCAACACTTGTGTTGCTTTGGATTGAGGAAATCTAGATTCGATGTCCGCTTCCCATCTGAAAGGGAGTCTGGGAAATACAAGAGCTCTGTATTGGGCATGTAGGACTCACATTGTGGAAAACAGAAAACTGTCAAAATGTTGTTCGAAACGTACCAGGCACTAAAAATAACAGACTCCCACTACAGTTATCACAGTAATTACAGTAGTTCACGCATAGGCTGTGGGACCACCTCAGCTTAACAGTAAACAATGACAGGTGATTCCAACAGTAGTGCCTTTAGAGAAATATATATCACGTATTGAATGGTGAAAATACTCTTTCATATTATCATGGAAAATTGATTATTTAATAAACATACCATTTTGAAATATTAAGTGTGGACTACCACTTTACTCCTCACTCCCAAAGAGGCTTGTATTGTTTTGTAATAGCAGAAATACTGGGAAGAGCTTAATCTCTATCGATAAGGCACTAATTAAAAGAAGACATATTTGGGAAGATGTCCAAGACAAATTGATATGTGAAAAAAGCTAATGACAGTACCACATGAAGAGTAAATATGAAGAGTAAATGATTCCATTAGTATAAAATCTATCATTTACCTAATCTATCCAGCTACTCTGTATATGATCATATGCTCATATGTGCAAAACATTTTCAGAAAGGGTCTTCAATGTACAGCATGATTCAAAACTGGGTGACATTAGGGTGTAGTTGGGAAGATCTTACTTTTATTCCCAAGTTCTTTTCTAATGAACATATGTAAGTTTGATGTTTGAAAAAAAATAGAAATTAATACAGTTGAAAAAATAAAAGAAAACATTTAGAAGCTAGAAGTTAGATATCAACTGAATTCAAGCCAAGTGTACAGATAGGAGTGTCTGAAATGGCTTTCCCCTTTCTGATGATGATATATTTGGAAAGGTCTGCTAGGGTGTTTCTAAGGAAACTTAGCAGCGAAGTCCAAACCGTCATCTCCATCAAAAAAAGGGAGTTGGTCTGTGCGTTATGGGAAGATAAAAAGGGGAAGTGAACTGAATATTATACTAATAACAAAAGTAAACATCTTTGTTTAAAACAACAACAATCCCGCAGCAATTGAATCTCAGCAGACAGAACCAGACGAGAACAGCACTAACTGCCCAGATAAGACCTTGCCAAGAGTGAAAGTATCAGCAAAAGGAAATGTATGCTAGTCTAAAACTCAATTAATTTCATCAAGGGTATCACTGAAAACAAATTATCATGTTTGATAACATAAAACCTTAGCAAGCCAAAGGACAAAGATAACGTTCAAGTTCAAAGACTTGCAGTTTACTTTGTTTTCAGTAAGCTACGTTTTGTCTAAACCCACGAGGAATAATTAAAGGATGTTTCCTGTGCTGTTTCTGGTATTAATTAGAGCCGTCCAGTGGTACCGATATGAGAACAATAGTGACAGAGCCAGCCAGTTTCATGTGCACTGCTTACTGCAGATCAACGGAGGAATTTGCTTTTCGGTGGTACCTGAATCTCACTTCTTCATATCTGGAATGAAAGTGAGGCAAAGTGTATCCTTTTTCTCAATAATTGCCCTTCGTTTTTCTTTGGTAAAATTAAGAAATGAGGCAAGTGGAAGCATGACGTTTGTCTGAGCACAGAAGGACACTGCTCTGCGGGCGGTCGAAGTCTCCACAGTGGCCATTGGCTCATGCACATCCGATCTCCATTGTTCGGTCACTTAAATGGAGCTGTTTTTGCTTTTGCTGTTTGATGTGTTAAAGCAAAATGTAGAGTTGAGGAAACAGCTCAGGAATGAGGCTGTGGCTCTGTGTTCTCACTCCCAACTGTGACTCATATCTCTAATGAGGCTTGTGGCAGGCCACTTAACTCCTATGTCTCAGTGTCTCCATCCATAAAATGGAAACGGCAGCACCACACACTGTGCAAAGGGTTTTTGAAATTAGCTAATCAGTGTGAAGAAATCTGTGAAAAAAAAAAATCTATCTATCTCCCTCCTGGCAATTAGGGTTGCTAAATGATAAATTGTTGTCAAGGATGAAAGCTTTAAAAATAATGTAAGTTTTCATTTCACTGGGGGTGGTCCTAGAGGATCTGAAGGCAAATATTGGTACTAGATAACCCCTTTGGGTCTTTTCCCCTTCTATGACTTCATAGCGCCAAATCCTGAAAGATGGTCTGAGTTATAACTACAAAAATGGACATATTGTTCTAGTCATTAAAAGACAATAATATACCATAGTTCTTGGGTGTTTTACAAGTTGGGCAACACTGCTGAACCAGGAAAAATAGTTTTGAAGCTCAACTAGTGTATTTCTTACACACTTCGGGAGATGTTCTAAAATCATGACTTATGGGGCACCAGGGTGGCTCAGTGGGTTAAAGACTCTGCCTTCGGCTCAGGTCATGGGTCTCAGCGTCCTGGGATCAAGCCTTGCATCAGGCTCTCTGCTCAGCGGGGAACCTGCTTCCTCCTCTCTCTCTGCCTGCCTCTCTGCCTACTTGTGATCTCTGTCTGTCAAATAAATAAATAAAAATAAAATCTTTTTAAAAGTTTTTTTAAAAATAAGATCATGACTTATACACATGAATTTTAGTAAAGACATTTGATTATCTCTTTTCAATTAAAATTCTAACGGAGCCCAGAGGTCTGGAAAAGAGAAGGTACAGAAACTGCTTTCAAATACAGATAAACACTCCCCCCACCACACACACACAAATAAAATAATTTAATGAACATATGGATTTTTGCAAATGCTTCAGCTTGCTGCCAATTTTACAGTTAATATTTCTGGAAGTCAGCATATGCTGATCACCATGTGTTTATAAAATAGTCTCAATAGTGAGGACAAAAGACTGTGCTTTGGCACGTTTACTAACCACATGGGCAATTATATCAGACTCTTACTTCACCCCCCAACCAGGAGAGTCAAGTAAGGAAGCCTCTTTTTCAGCTTTATGTGATCTGTGTTAATACCTTAGGACTCCTGACGTAATTGCTTTCTGTGTGAACGGCTCACCAACATAAAAACAAATGAAAATAGTCCTTTAAGTATTTAGTAATTGTAAAAATATTTGGGAAGATAAAAACGTGGGATTTTGTGTGATATTTTCCAATGACAGCTGGAAATATGATTTTTCTTTACTTCAGGAAACTAAAACCTCTGGGATTTTTCAAATGTTTATTTTGGACAAAGACTATGAAAACATTCAGTATTTACCCTGGTGCCATTTGAAGCTCATGTTTTGTACGTTTGGGTCGTTTGGGCCTGAGATGTGCGCAAGCAAATTTTTATTTGAGTAGATGTAGCTTGGACATGGAACAAAACACTATCTGTCACAGACTTGCCGCTGTGCAGAAAAACTCAAACCATGAATTAGTATCTTTAAAAATGTCTTCTTTCAAGCTTGCGATCCTTTAGGGAGGTCTGAAAGTCCAGGAATTTAAGGCTTTCCCCAAGAAAGGGGTTCTGGTACATCTGGAAGATGCATTTTTTTTTCTTTTCCTTACATAGGCACCGGGGTTCAAGCTGACTTACCATGGAGATAGCAGGAGAGCCCTCCGGTTCTCAATCTCTGTCTTCTCTAACCCAAATTCATATTAGAAGAGAAACAGTGCCTGATGATATATGGAATAAGACAACTTTTATGTAACACACTCTCTCTCAGTTCCTTTCTCAAGAGCTACACCTGTGCCTTCTCTTTATTGGAGTGGGCGAATGCCTTTTTCATTGACTAGATCAGCAAGTCTTCCAGAAGCTTCTTGTGTCAGTGTTCTCCTACTTCACCCCATGTTTCTTCACCTGGTGAGGGTTACAGGTTCACAAGCACTTCGGCATCCTAAAATAATTTCCTACTCTTGATGCAGTTAGTGAAGAAGTGGTTTCGAGAGAGAAAAGGATTTAGGCAAGGAATCCAGATAATGTAGGCAAAGCCAAACAAGGTTGGGGAGTAGTCTAGGAATATTTATGTGGGAGCAGATAGTTCTTGAGGCTGAGGAGTGAGAACTTTCAATGGAGATGAGATTTTGTCTTTTCAGAAGAGGGTCTCATCTACCCGGGTCTGCCCAGAAGTCTCATAGTAGAGGTCAGAAAAAACAGAAACAAAACAAAACAAAAACTTACTTTATTCTTTGTTCCCATTGTGGTTCCCTTGGCAGGGGGACCTAATCAGCAGACTAGCTAGTAAAGCACTGAGCTCTCTGTCCCTAGAAGTATACAAGCAACAGCCAGATACTTATATGCTCAGAATGACAGAGATGGACATTGTGATTTTTACTGTAATTTTAACCTAAATCTTAATCTTTTCTTGCATCAATGTCAAAACCTAGAAATATAACATGACTTTTTTAGCCAAAGAGCCATGGTTTCAAAAGACAATTTGTGTGAAAACCAGGTGTACAAAACAGTTAAAAGTAGAGTTGTTCTTGTCCAGGATGGGATGGGAGTTTGGGACCCAGCTCACTCAACTTAACCCCAATCTGTGAGAACCTATCCTCAGACCACCATATAAAAATCATTGCTATAACCAAACACCTGTGCCTCTGCATCCATGCACACCTAGCACAACATGTACTTACAAATGGATTCTCTTTTTTCCCACTATGAATAATATATGACCAGGCTTCAGTGTTCCTGTGGCCTGTACATGCAGCAGTCCATGGATTGTATCCACTGGTTCATCAGTGTTTACTAAGAGTCCATGGTGTGCCAGACACTGTCCTGGTAGCAGGGATACAGGGATGAACCACACGAGTCCCTGCCCGAAGAGAAATGTACCTACCACGTATGAGGCTTTAATGAAAGGATAAGATGGCTGCAAAAACATCAGCTTTCCATTCCTGTTCCCTTTTTCTTCTCCTGTAAGTCATACCTCTCCAACCTCTAACTCAGTAATCCAAAGTTCTGCAGTGTCTTCCTTTGCCTCACCTATCACCACTCCAGGTGAATTCTTGAACAATTGAGTTGGCGTTGGAGGGTGAGTTGGGTCATGGCACAGGTCATCTGGAGAAGCCTGAGAGTTTGAGTCCACTACAGGGGTGTGACATGTTCACAAAAAAATGTGGGCTGCATGAACAGAGATAAGGTTTTTGATGGAGTGAATTTCTAGTCCTGCTCTCTTGCCTCTGTTTAGACCATTTCCAGGGAACAGTTCTGGGAGCCATTTCAATAAGGACATTGACCAACTAGAGGTTGAGTAGGACTATGGGAGATCCAGAGGCCACTTACACAAGGAATATCTCAAGGAAGTAGAGACATTTAGCCTGAAGAAGACAGAGTTCCTTTACTCTGTGTGTGCAGAGGATTGGGAGGGAGGAGAAAGGCATATGAAAGTGATAGGCAACAGTTTGATAGAACGATTGTGTTAAAGAGGGAACTGTTTGATCTATGTTCTACAAGACAGAGCTAGGATCAATGAGTGGACTTCAAAGTGAAGAATATTTGCACTCAATATAAGGAAGACTTTACTAATTATTACAGTGTCCCACACACGGAATGGGCTGCTTAAAAAGGAGTGAGTGCCCTGTAACCAAAAACATTCAGGTCAGAACTAAATAACCATCAATTAGGATGATGTCATGAAGATTCCTGCAACTGTTTCAACAAGCATCCGTCGTGTACCAGTCATGTAGATGCTGGAAGACAGAGAGAGGAAGGAGTGTTTCCTCCCTCACTGAGCTCACTTTTAAGGAGACCAACATGTAAACAAACCAATAATGACAATTTAGTATAATCTGTGCAATTAAAAGAACATCCACCAAGTTTAACTAGTAGAGAGAAAAACTGATGCTGTGCTGGGAATAGGAGAAGACAGAATGGAACTAAAGAATATTTTAAGGAGAAGATGATGTTTGAGCCTATTTGAAGGGTAAGTAGGAGTATTGTGTGAATCCTGTTGTTCAGTAAGTCATGGACGCACGGGGGATTGGATATGCAAAAGGCATGGGGTTAGGAAGAGCATGGCTTATCAGGGAAGCAAATGGTTTGAAGTGTCTAGAGCTGAGGGGGTGGGAGAAGTGAGGAGATGGGGAGTGTCTGGAGACCAGAGGAGATGCAAGGTCAAGAAAGAGAATGGCCTTTGATCTTGAACAGAAGGGCTTCTCTCACAGAGATGAGAGGAAATGTATATGGATATGGAGAGGGTAAGGACTGGTCAGTGAGATAAATATGGTTGGTGACAACATATTTCCAGTGAAGAGATGAATGGCTCAGAGTAAGAGGAATGAAGTCTGTGTGTGGGGGTCTTGCGGAGACTGTCATAAAGGGTTAGCATAGCTTTAGGCAATGCCAAAGGAAGGCCAAATAATTGATAGACAGCACTGAGGACCCCAAATGAGAATGAAACCTATAGCATCTGTCCACATGGGCCTGTGATATTCTTCAGAGCACTCAGTGGTATTGGAGATCAGAATAGATGGCCTCTAAATTCTTTTCTGAATTTAAGATTCTCCGATTCCATGCACAGTCATTAATCCTTCTTGGGCATATGGGATATTTCCTTAAAAAAAAAAAACTTTAAAAAATAATTAATTGAATTTAAATAACTTTTTTGTATATATCATACAATTTACCAAGTGTAGTTATATAATTCAACAGTTTTTAGTATATTCACAGGGTTGTGTAACTATTACTATGGGAAATTTGGGAACACTTTCATTACCCAAAAAAGAAACCTGTACTCATTAACAGTCACTCCCCTTTCCCTTCCTTACCTTACTCTAGCTTCTGGCAATAACTAATCTATTTTATGTTTCTATAGTTGTTTCTATTCTAGATATTTTATATAAATGGAATTATATGGGGCCTTTTGTGACTGGCTTCTTTCACTTAGCATAACATTTTCAAGATTCATCCATGTTATAGCATGAACCAGTGGTTCATTCCTATTTTGAGCTGAATAATATGTCATTATAAGGACATACCATGTTTGTTTATCCGATCGTTAGTTTGTGGACATTAGGTTGTTTTAGGCTATTTCAAGTAAAGCTGCTATGAACATTCCTACACAAGCTTTTGTGAAGATGCCTGTTTTCATTTCTTTTGACATTCTGAATAATTTTGGACACCCACTGCCTGGGCTATTCTATGAGTTCACTGTGTTTCCAGGCTACCGTAACATTTCTAAGTAATGTTGTGGAATCTTCATCTCACCGATTCCCCAAAATCACAAAATAGCAGCACCTTTTGGGATCTACCTGTAGACCTTTATTTTCTTCCTGAGGAAGGCCTTCCTGTAGTTTCCAAGCCATGAGGCATATCTAAAGAAGTTGTTGTCCTTACACACACACACACACACACATGCGCATATGTGTGTGTGAAATTTTATAGTGTTTGTAAACAGATTTCATATATTATTATAGAATGTTATTACTTCTTCATCTAATTAATGGAAAATCATTTGCCCCCTAGTTGTGGGCTCATAGCCATTTCATCATCTTGAAATGATTCTCCTCTCTTGTCTGCTCTGCCTTATAAAGACACTTGAAAGGGAACAATTTAGGCACAGTTACAGTGCTGCACCAGATGCCTTTTTCATGCTAGAAGAGATACCTGGTCAAAACACTTCTAAGTAACCTTATGTAGGGGGAGGGAATATGGTTCACTCTTCACTTGCATGAGTCCCTACTCAGCAATCCTGAAAAGCAAAAAGGAAAAACAGGCCCTATTGCATGGTCCAAGTCTTCATAGTTTACCATAGGGCTGAATAAGGAGGATTTAATTAATAGGAAACTAGCTCAAAAAGCATTACTATTAGATCTTACATGTGGTGACTGATTTCTGTAGGCTTCTGTGTCTGGGAGAATCTTTCTCTAAGGCTACTCAAAATGTCACTAGGGAAGGGAAAAAAGCCCCTCTCTCTGTCCTTAGGCCTGCAAGATCTCTGGCATTGGCCTTGTAATGAAATTTTCCCTGAGATCTCTGCCTGGGGACCCCTTATAGCACTGTTCTCAAGAGTTGCTTCTGTGGCTTCTCTCAGAGAGGATTTTTCTTATTCACTTTACCTATATGAATCGCTGTATGATCTCTGTTTCCCTAGCTTCACCCCCATTTCCATACTCTCTGAAAACCAACACAGATCCAAGCATATAAGAAGGAGGAAAAGCCGAGATGAAGACCAATTCAGAAAGCACTGAACGATTTCTTCTCTGGCTCCCTGCCTTTTTGCCCCAAGTCCTTCCATACTCCCAGATTGTTCTTTCTTCCATATGTTTCCGATTTGGCCAGGAGCTTGCTCTCTATTCTCTTCAGTGAACCAGATGTTAGGACATTCAGCCTGCTCACATCGGGGGATGAGCTCTCTCACCACAGAGTGATTTATAATCTAGTTTAGAGATCTGTATTTTATAAGAAACCCCCCAACAGCCACCATGGAATGTTCTTACAAATTACAGGAAGATCCATGCTGACATTATCCATTTTAATAACTGTCTACCAACAGATATGGAGAGTTCACCAGCCTTGTAAAAGTGGACCAGTGAAGACAAAATTTAACTGAGTCAAAATGGAACTGGACAGGTGAGGTGATGTTCTTAATCAGAAGAAATCATTCAGAGTATCAAAAATTGTTCTTTGCTTGTCACCAAACCTAAATCTTGCAGCTAGTTCCTAAGGGCTTTAGCAACAAATGTTTTTAGCAGAAAATAATGCTATCATTATTTTAAAAAATATTTTAAAATGGGAGTTGAGGGCTTCTGTTTCTAAGTAAGATGTACTAAGAAGCAATAGAACCCCATTCTCTCTGTAACAACTAAAAGAGCAGATAATTTTTTTAAAAGTATACATGTATATAGATATATATAATATAAATATTTACATACTGAGAACTTAATATGTTTTAGAATATATATATAGCATGTATTTATATATACATAGAATTTAAAGTATATTCTATATTATATTTATGTAAGTCAACCCTCATTATTCACAAATTCTTTATTTGAGAATTCACTTATCCACAAAAATTTATTTGTAATGCTAAATCAAAGTTCACAATGCTTTTGTGGTCATTTGTGACATGCATATGTACAGAATGGCAAAAAATTTGAGTGGCCCCCCCACGCATATTCCCAGCTGAGATCAAAGAAGGCAACAACGTTCTGCTTCTGGTTTCAGCTCTCATCCTGTACATAAGTGTCCTTTTCATGGTCTATTTAGTGCCATGTTTTTTGTATTTTGGGGCTTTTGTTAGTGACTTTGCTTTATTAAAATGGCCTCCAATTGTGGACTTCAGTGCTAAGTTCACAAATGCTGTGATGCACCCAATAAAGAAAATAGATGTGTTAGATAACACATCTCGCCTTTGTTCAGGTATGAGTTATTGCACTGTTGGCTGTGAATTCAGTTACTGAAGTAACAGTATATATTAAATAATCTAATCCTGCCTTTCTCCTAGGGACAATGATTCAATCTTTGCTAATTCAGAGATTGTGGTGAGCTTATAGAACATAACTACCTCAAATAATGAGAACCAACTGTGTGTATATAATTTTTACACATATATTTTTATTTGTATGTATATTTATATAACTCGTACATATATGTATATATATATTTTTTAAGACATTGGAGTGATGTGATACAAGAAGAACTGCATGAGCTCAATCAGAGTAGCCAGCCCTTCCAAGGAAGCACGTTATTGCAGCTACTTAACTACCTGGGGGTGTTTGCAAATCGTTACTGAAAACTGAAGATTAAATTTGAGAGTAAAAGAGAAACCAACAAGGCTTTTGATGGTTGTGTAAGATAATTGTATCCAATTGGAAACTTCAGGAGCTCAAAAACCTGGTGGCCATTTTCCTCCAGCGTTCATTTGCTGAATCCACATCTGTGTGGGATGCTGGAGAGTACCAAAAAGGCAGATTATAATCCTTCTTCATCTACCAATATTTGGTAAAGTACTACATGAAGAAGAGGGACTTCATTAAAAACGGGGCTGATCTTCTCCTTGAGACATTTGAAATATTTGCCAGATCATGGACCAGAAGGCTAAAGAAAGCAGCTCAAAGCTACCACAGAGACATCAACTCACACAGCTTTTTGGGGTAGGGAGATGGTATGGAAACCTGCCAGGTTCTCAGTCACAACAAGGTTTCTTCCTTGAAACATTTGAGACCAAAGGTAGATTGAGTTTAATTGAAGCTGCAGTCCAGCTCTAGCCCTTGATTAGATCTAGAAAGGAAAGCCTCTTTCTGAGAAGAAAAGAATATAAACTTCAATCTCTACAACTCATTTCCATACAAAGCTGACATAAAATTTAAAAAAACAAAAAACAGAACATGTGAAGAAGCACAAGAATGGTACTCAAGAACAAAAATAATCAATAGGAACAGACTTACAGATGATTCAAATGTTGGAGTTAAGAGATAAGACCTGAAAGAATTATAAGAATTATGTTAAATAAAATAATAGAGAAATATGGACAGAAAGGTTGAAAAGAATGACTAATTTTAGCAGAGAATTAGAATCTGTAAAACCAGATAGACCTTCTATAACTGAAAATACAATATCTGAGATTAAAAACTTAGTGGATGAAGTTTAGAGCAGTCAAGACACAGCAGAAAAAGGTCAATAGCTATACATTCAAACTCAAGGTTAGAAAAAGGATAGAAAACTATGGAACAGAGTGAAAAAGACACGTGAGATACAATAAAACAATCTAGTGTACATGTAATTTGTACTTTTTAAGTGAGGAGGAAGAGAACAAAGCAGTAGCATTATTTGAAGAGATAATGGCCAATAATCTACCTGTAGAAATTCAAGAACTCAGAGAACCCCAAACAGGTAAATACAAAGAAAATCACAATTAGGCATATTATAGGCAAAGCTCTGAGAGTAATAAATAAAGAGAAAAGTCTTAAAAGTAGTTGGAGGAAAGAGACACCTTACCTTCAGAGGTACAAAAACAAAAATTGAAGATCACTTCTCAGCAAAAACCCTGGAGGCGAGACACATGTTTGAAGAGCTGAAGGAAAGAAAGCTGCCAACCTGCAATTGAGCACCCAGAGAAATTATTTTTCAAAAATGAAGGCAAATTAAAAGCAAAAACTGGACTTCATTTCCAATATATCTGCACTACAACAAATAAAGTTGTTAAGCTTTATATACAATTTTATCAAGCTGTCACTTGGGATTTATTAACCTTATTGTATTTAAAATTTTTTAAATATATAATAAAATTGACCCTCAAATATAGAAAATTCTTAGACTCTTCCCATTTCAGGACTTCAAACCATCCACTCTTGCTTATAAATGGTAAAGCAAGTGTCTTTAACAAATACCTCTAACAAGAACTCTGAACACCAATTAAATCAACAAAAGAATGAACATGGAATATGATGACAAATATATATAATGAACTCTGGCCTCAGTGATTTGCTGACTTTTAATCTCCCTTTGCTCAGAGTCCTGAACTTCATACACTTCTGATTAATTTCCAAAAAGTTACTTGCTGTCCTTTCCGCTTTTACAATCTGGAAAATTATCTGCCTTTTGGATCTTTATCATTTACTGTAAAATAATCTGCAATGGATTCTAAAACATGTTTTGGATAATATGTGATCCCATGTAATATAGTTATAAATTATAATCTATCTTGGTTGTTTCCTACATTTTTACTGTCTTGCTTTCTCAAGTTTCTTTTGGTAGCAGTTTAATAAAGACATTTTCTATCTGAAATCTTTTTCTGCCTTCTAAGTATATATTTATCCTGAGATATACTGTCCCCCGCCCAAGTTTTTTCCTGGATTTCTTTAAATTTCTATAAATGGTTCTGCCTTGCCCAGTTCTACATATTGGCACACAATCTATCCAACTAAGATCTTAAATGAAGATTTATAACTTCTCCACCTTCTATCTCATGGCTGTGTTACAGTTCTTTTCCCATTTATCATTACTTAACAAAAATGCCTCATGCACTAAATCTTTCTTAGCCCCAGTTCATTTTTTTAACTTTAGATATATATTGTTATGGACTCACTTGTTAAGTATTTAGTTATCACAAAGATAATCCCAAATAAAGTCTTTCTTAGTTTTTGTCAAGTCTACAAAAATTGCACTTTTAATCTTCTGAGCAAGATTACAGATTTCATAGATCCAAGTGTGAAAAGACAGAGGATTATGAAAAAATAAATTCTCTGGGAATTTACAGATACCACCTGCAGCTCAAGGCCATGGTGCTCTTGATTTTCATAGGCCTTGAAATTAGGGTCTTAATACAAGTGTACCAAAATCTCCAAGGAACATTAGGCTTCAGATGACATCTTAGTAACAGAAACAAATCTAATTAGCAGTGTGACATCTATTAGTAACCAGCAAATATGCATTAATAATGTGTAGTCAGATGGTATTTGGTAAACAATTAGTGATGTGTAGTAAAGTAATAATTTGTAGTAAAGACTTACTAGTGATGTGTAATGAGCCTGGATCATGGAATGCTGCTAGGTGGCTTGTCCTGCTTCTTTCCCAGGACTCCTGGGAATATCAGGAAATGGGACAAGCATCTTATCCATAAAGTCATAGTAAACTAACACAATTAATCCCATGTTACATTAAAAGAGGTAACTTTCCTGTATCCTCTAGCATTTAAACATGGTAGTTAAAAAAGAAAATTCCATGCTCTTGAAGAGAAATAACTTGATATGAACCAGCAGAAACATCTACCTATGTTATGCATATGGTTGCAGCCTCAGTTACTCTTTCTGTTCCTCTTCCCTTTAGCTACAGTCTCTACACCAGTCATAGTCTCACCTTTGATGCCTTGGGCTGCCATCTTTTCAAGCTCTGACTTTGGGGAAACTACAAGATCAAGAAGCAGTTACCCTTCTGGCATAGTCTCCTCCAACACACTCATGTTGCCAAGGGGAAAGGAATCCACTGTCACATTTTCTTTCTTAGACAGAGTCACTTTCCATAGTCACAGGGTCTTTTGAGGGAAGCCCTCAGACCTCTTGGGCCTACGTTATCTCTCTGCATTACAACCTTGCTAGAAAAAGAGGCACTCTTGAAGGTAGAATGGAATCTACATGAGACAATATGCTGTTTGTCTTTTAAATTGCAAATAACTATTTTAGGATCATATTGGCCTGGGTTCAAATTCTGACTCTATCACTTAATATTGGAGAGACTTGAAGGAAGCTTGACATGCCCTCTCTCAATTGATTTCTAAAAAGTGGAATAATAAAACCTACTTTGTAATACTGTTGTAAAGATCAGGGATAATTTATGTTAGATGCCGGAATGCTGCGTAGGCAAAATAGGTGCTCAGTTAATGGTAATTTGCTATTCTTAGAGTAGTTTCTCTACTATGAGGAAGAGGACACCCTCGTGTAAAACAAACATTATATTTGCTTCTGTGGAAGCAAGGGGGTCACTTAACCAAATGGGTCATCTAGCTTTGTACCGTAAGCATTCAATAAATTCTAGTGAGCTAGTGGTAACAGACTGTTTCCTGTTTATACCAGAAGAAGGCTGCCTTTCTTTTCCCTTAAAGAGTTCATGAACATCATTGTCTTCAAGTGTTCATTGTGCTCTAATACTCTCAGTTACTAAAATGTAGTGTCTAACAATAATATACTCTTAGGTGCACATTACTAGATCAAAAGCTAGTAACTAGAATGTCAAGGTTTTGATTATTCCATTATGAATTGTGTTCGTAATATGACCTTGGTTACTAAAAGATCTGAAAGTATCTTCTGAATCATCAAAGATTAAATTGATTCAATGTGATTTTTCCATTAAGCATATTGTGATATTCAAAACCTTTGAAATTGGAGGCCTAAGAAAGCTCCTTGAGGGAAGGCCAGAGTGTTCTGGACTATTGTCTAATTATCTATGTACACAATGCCTGGAGAAGTAGGCGTTCAATAAATATTTGTTGAACTTAAAAATAGGGTGTGGGGTGGGAGTTTGTAAGGTATGAGGCTTATATGGCAATTCAATCTTCTAACTAGGGATTTAATTAGTAACAACAACATATTGCTAAACCACAATAGAAAACAGAGGCATCATTAAAGGTTAGGTGCCTTAATATTAGTATTTAAATAAAAGAATTTCTTTATGAAATGGAATTTCTCTAGCTATGTGGCCGGGAGGGGGTCGGTCATCTTATTATTTTCTCATTTGTGTGAACAGTGATTTCTAAAGATAGATAAAAGTGCAAAAGATAGGTCTCCTAAACACACAGGCATTCCCCAAATTTGGCAATGTTACTTTCACAAAATCAGCAGTTTAAGGAATTATGTGCTGACTCTACAATTGATTTTTACACACCAGATTTAGACTTTAGAGTAGCAGCTAATGATCTAATATATCTCAAGCCATCAGCTGTATAGCTTCCTGCCAGAGAACAATTTAATGTTGGCTTCATTACTTCATTTGTCTCCAAAGCAGTTTGAATGATTCAAAAATATATATTTTATAATGTTTCCATTATAGTTTTATAAAGATGTTGCTATTAGAAATAAGAAGCATAGTTCTGATAAACTTCATAACACTGAAACAAAGAAAATAATTACTAGGTGTAATTATTGGGTAATCCAAACCAGAACACATTAACCTCCAATTAGAAGTTTATTTAACGTAAGACGTTCAAAGATCAGAGGTATGAAATGTTGCAAGTACATCAAGTACATCATCAAAGATTAGCACTGATTTTAAAGAAATGCTCAGGTTTAATTGTGAATTTGTGATATTTTATAGATTCTTTCATATTATGTATAAGTACGTATACATATGCAACTCTTCAGAAACATATTTTGTAAAACAGGATGGAATCACCTGTAATTCATCAGGGAAACTGCAGGTATAACAGAAAAAAGACAACTTTAGAAGCTTTTGGTTTTGTCCCTTTTTCTGTAAACCCTTTTTTTTTTTTTTTTTTTAAACACAGGCCGGCCTTAAAATTCTGGTATATTTGGTTTGTAGCATATCCATACTCTTTTTCTTCCACTCAGCTGGAGACAAAGTGAGGTCTCTTAAATCTCAGTGAGATGATGATGACTTTTGCAATGCAAAAGGGGCGGATCTACAGGACACAACCCCCCACGATCAACCTTGCTGAAGCTAACTTGAAGATAATTTAAGAGAAAACAGCAGAGTGACATATGTTGAGAAGAAATGAGTAGCCTTCATACACCATACATTACTTCACTCCTTATGTCGAAAGCCATGCTGACAGTCTCCCCTAGCAAGCCTTGTTTTTCCCCAACCCCCTGTTCGTGCTAGATCTGGCATCTCTGTTCCAGCCACGCAGAGCTGTGCCCGACCCTCTGCCACCTCCCACGTACCTCCCCCTGACCCATCGCCTGTTCCTGGGCTGCCCCAGAACACGCAGCCCAGGCCCCTTTTGTCTTTCTGGAACATCTGCTCACAAAGAAGAAGGGAGTTTTCCCCCAAATTGATGTTTTCTTTTCCCATTTCTCTTTTGGATCTCAATCTCTCCTGTGTGCTAACCCAAACTTACTGACATGCCTTATGTGAAATTTTGTTTTGAACCAGACCCATCAAATGGAACCCAGTGTTCTTGGGAAAATCATAAAATGACTGCTTGAGCTGATATTTTATTGAATTAGGACATATATTACAACATCTGTTTCATAGTTACTATAATAAATAATGTTTCACTTCTCAAGGCTTGAGTTATAAAAATAATTGATTTTGACATTAGCCCATCTATTTAAAATGGGCTATAAAGTGCTCAAAAAATTCTAAATAATATGATGGTCTGACAAAGGAGGCAATCTGCTAGCTGGATGAGGACTTTGGAGCTCTGTCTAGGGGATCCTATAGAAAAACAGTGATAAAAGACCATAGGTATCAGCTGTCTAGTCCTGATGTTTGTTTATCCAACCAGCATAGCTTAGGTTGAAAGTCCTGTATTTGTTTCTATGGTTATAAACAGTCCCACCCTTCCGGACATTTACATTGAATCGGTCAACCAGCCAGGCAGTTGTGCAAAAAAAAGGGTCTGGGAGTAATTAAAATAAGAGTTATAATTTTTTTTTTTGGGGTCATTTTACCATTCTTTGTCAGACTCTAACAATACCAACCTGAGACAAGAACAACATCTGAAAACGGTAAAGATATACTAGCAAACATAAGAACGCACGAGTAATTAATTCTAGCTATTAAAGGTGTATGGATCAGGTGTCCCTCCCTACACCTCACCAGCTGTGTTTGCCACAGGAATGCAAACAAGTCCGTGCAGGCCTGGCCCACTGAGGGGTGGGCCTGGTAGGACCTGAGTGGTGTGAGGAAGCTTGGAGGTTCCTGGGAAAGGACTCTCTCTGAGGAGAGGCAAGGTTTGTTCTAATAACTGTTTTGGCTGTCAGAGGAGATTGGGAGGATAAAACCAAGCAAGCATTTATCACTCAGATTTGTCCTTCAATGTCTTCTTCAAGAACTGACAGTGAGGAAGCTTCCAGAAAAGGTGAGGGCAAGCCTCTATGATGTTTTGGGAAGTGGGAGACTCTTGCCTGGCATAGAGTGACTCTAAAGCTTTGGTGACACGGCAGGGAACTTGTGACAGTGGCAGCACCTGCACTGGAAATCCCCAAGAACCTGTTTGGCAGGAAAAGAAGCATGGCAGGCCCTGTGCAGGATCTCAATATGGCCCCAATGCACTAGTTGTGGTGTACTAATTTTGTGAAATTTATTTCTATTTTGCGTTGGAAAGGGATGATGCAGTGGTTGTGGCTGTGAGAATATCAAGAGCTTGAGCCCCACTCAGGCTTCATAAGAAGGTTGGGGGCTCTAACACTTGTCTCTTGCCCCAGCAGAGCCATCCGGTTTTATGGAACTGCACAGGCTTGGGTAATGAGTCTATCTACAGGCCCTTCCCAAATATTTGGAACCACGTACAATTCCTAAGATTTCCCCAGGACACATAGGGTTCCCAGCAGTGATAGATTTATGTTTTCTAGTCTGGTAGAATGGGAGCTATAAACATAATTCATTTGATTTGGAAAAATTTGGTCGGAGTATGCAATTTCTCATGTTAGAGTGGTGGAATCACACCCATGCCAACTACATTGGGCGGTGTGGAACAAAGAAATTCTATAACTGCTAATGACTCCATTTTTGTTCCCAGGCTAGCACAAAAAGGTTTATGAAACCAAATGCTAAGAAGTTGCTGAGGTAACTGTCTCCAGCGGAAGCCAAACGCCAACAACGTGCGCAGAGTTAAGTGGTAGAAAAGAAAAGAAATGTGTCTTGCAAGGAAAAAGAAACACATATGGCATGACTCTGGCCCAGTCACAAGCACCAATTTCTAAATAAAAATCTCTTATTTATCTGGTAAACTGTTGATTAAGCAGTAATCACAGACATTAGTTTCACCTCTTCCAGGAAGCAGGTAAACATCTTTGTTTTATTCACGCTGACAACCTGCCCTCCCTCCTTCATGCCTGTTGTGTCTGATCTATGAGATCCCATGTGGGTTAAAGGGCATCAGGCACCATGAAGAAGGGCTGCCCACGACTGCCTTACAATCACCACCACTGTGGTCCGACATGAAGAGAGTGAACGTGGAAGCTGGATATTTACCGATGTCAGCTCATCTAGGAATGCCCATCCTCAAGGATGTGGGCATCTGGGGTGGGGCTGGGGGGGAGGGTGGAAAGAGTCCGTGTAATATTTTCTACAAATCACAATTACCACAACAAAGTTGGGTGAACAGTTTTGAAAGCCAAGTCTAGAAGAGTTGTGAGGGATCCATGGCATAGAACCTGTTAGAACTTCTGTTTGTATTTGTATCTCCTTTATATAATCTGCAATCATTTCAAATAGATGGGTTGACAGTGGTGACCGTATTCCATGCATCAGGAGGCCATGCGCCATAAACAGAAGATGACTTAGCAATCCCAAAACACAGAGAGGCTGCCAGCTCTTAGTTATGGGTTTGCTTCCAGTATGTTAAGACTCACCACTATGCCCAGTTAAGTGAATGTATAGATTATATTGTCTAACTCACAAAATGGGCAAGAGGATTAAACTTATTCTTAAAATGTTGAAATATCCCCAGTAATGCAAATATGTACGATTAGAGATGGGCTATTTTCCTTCAGTTATGAATTGACAACAAAATTTAAAAAAAAAATCTTTCCAGAAGTTGTTTAGAATTATGAAGGACAGGATTTGAAACTATAAATTCAGTTACTTTTGTTGAAGTTGAACCTTGCACTAATAATATAAAATCACTTAGGATATTAGCTAATAATGGTTAGAAGCATCACCATCAGCTAGTCATTTATAAATGAAGAAACTAGAACATATTAATATAAGCTTTGGTGAGGAAACATATTTTTGTGTTATTAATTTTAGAAATAAAGTTGTTTATTTCACCTTTATCTTGTTAAATTCCTCTTTTGTGTCTCTTTTACATTGTACCTACAAAAACATAAGAAAAAGTTCTAATATGGCTGGATCAATAAGGTTCAGAGACCAGCAATGTAACTGCAAATCAGGAATGTACACAAACATATTTCACAGAGTGTTCTACTGTCTTTTTTTTTTTTTTTACGTTGTTTGGTGATGCTTTTTTATTTTTTTTAACTTTATTTTATTTTTTTAGTGTTCCAAGATTCATTGTTTATGCACCACACCACAACCATGATTAAATCTTTCTCTAAAATTTGGCCTCACGTATTTAACTAAAGAAGGGCTTCTGGAACTAAAAATAAAATTTTGCAACCACTGTGCTAGGCTGTATTATACCTTAATCTATAATAGGTAGAAAAAAAATCTGCCCATTTTAGAAATATGCTCCTAATGATTTTTTATTCACTGGAAACATAAAAACCCTGTTGTTAGAACTTAAGTCAATATAATTGCCAGGAAATCCACCAGTTCTTCCATAGGAAGTTTATTGTCCACATGTGGCCATTAGTTCTGATAATAATATAATCACAAGTACTAAGATATAACATATTTTACTGAACCATTTTTAACCTAACTAGCTAAATCAGCCCTCAGCCAGACATACTTTTAAAGCCAAGATAAAGCTCGATCATTCTTTTAATATTTACGTCTCATCCTTTAAGAGGCTGACATAAGTCATTTGGAAACAAAATGTTTTGGGGGATGCCTGGATGTCTCAATCAGTTACACATCTGAATTCAGCTCAGGTCATGATCCCAGGACCTTGGGATTGAGTCCTGCATTGGTTTCCATGCTCAGAGGGGACCCAGCTTCTCCCTCTGCCAGGAACCCCTCCTGCTTGTGTTCACTCTCTCTCTCTCACACACACACACACAAATAAATAAATAAAATCCTTTTTAAAAAAGGAAATAAAATGTCTTTTTAAAATCTGAATTCTTTTCACTCTTCTATATGCTTGAAAACGTTCATGATGTGATGTTGAGAAATTGACATTTTTCTGGCTTACATGTGGAGACCTAATTTAATGTTTATTAAATATGTAGAAATGCATATCCCAGAAGACCATAAATTAGAAGTACAGATATTAATAAGAATCCTTAAAACTTGGTCCTTCTACTTGTATTATAGCCCCGTGCATGTGAAAAATGTATATGGGATTTTAAGAGGAGAGAAATACATCAAGTGTGAATCAACCCCCTACATACTAATGAAAATAAGTTATAGAAATTAAGATGGGGAAAAAATTATTAAATGTTAACTAAACCCAGGTAGGAACATAGAATTTGAGAAATCGAATGTATCTTGCCTCTCATTTTATAGAAGAGGGAGCAGAGTCCCAGAGAAACTAAATGCCCCCAAAGGCTGTGTGGTTTCCATGCAGACTCCAACGCAGTGGACTTCCCACCACATCAGGAGATACATCCACATCTATATCTAAATCTGTCTCTACCCAGGTATCTATATCTATACATATTCATCAATATTTTTTAATGGCACTAAAAATAAAATTAAATCAAATAGTAATTTTTAAAAATTTTATTTATTTGACAGAGATCACAAGTAGGCAGAGAGAGAGAGAGGAAGCAGGCTCCCCGCCCAGCAGAGAGCCAGATGCGGGACTTGATCCCAGGACCCTGAGATCATGGCCTGAGCTGAAGGCAGAGGCTTAACCCACTGAGCCACCCAGGTGCCCCTCAAATATTAATTTTGCATTACCCTCCTCTCTTTGTATCTCCTCTTAATAAGGGACATTGACCTCTGGGGACAATAAATCCAGACGGTACTTCTTCCTGGTGGGAGACTCTGAGAGTTCATGAGAATTGACATCTTTTTTTTTTTTTTTAAGATTTTATTTATTTATTTGACAGATAGAGATCACAAGTAGGCAAAGTAGCAGGCTCTACACTGATCAGAGAGCCCGATGCGGGGCTTGATCCCAGGACCCTGGGATCATGACCCAAGCTGAAGGCAGAGGTTTCTAACCCACTGAGCCACCCAGGCGCCCCAAGGATTGACATCTTGACTGCTTGAAGCTTGGAGTGTCTCACTTCAGGTACATGCTCATTGGCCACACCTCCTCCTCTATTTGCCCTGGTTTATACCTTCCCTCTGAGTCAAGGCTCCACTCACTTGATTCCCATTTATTAAGCACCTAAATGGTGCCAGATGCTAAGGATTTACAGGAGAAATGGACCCCATCTCCACCGTGAAGGATCTCTGTCAGGTGGCCAGGGAGGCAAGTGTTCACCTCCTCCCCTCACACTTTATTCCCACTGTGCTGAGGGTCTCAAACCACAGAGCAATGGGATTGCACCTGTGACATGTGAGTGTTCAGGTGGGGTTAATAATTTGGCATGCCTCCAAGTGATCTTCTTTACATAGTTCCTAGACATTACCTAGAGGAGCAGCTAAGGGCAAGAGAAAGGAAGAAAAATGAGACTATTCCCCTGTTTAGTGTTGCTTCTGTGGTGCTAAAAGCATTGGGCAAGCTTTCTACATGGAGAAGGCTGGAAGGAGAGTGCAGGTGGAGCCATCCCATGTATCTGTGTTTTATCTAGCCTTTGCTTTAACCGTCTTTCTCTCTGAGGGTATGTCATGCCTGTGTGATATGTCTAATTCTGTGATGGGTGCTGTTGTAACAGGGTTCCCTTTTTTTAGCCTCCCCCTTTCTCTCACTTCAGTTCTTTCCCTGTTACACAGAATTCTATGTCTCTAGAAGTTAAATACCTTGAGATTTTGGCTTCTCTGGCATGAAGTCACCAGAAAATGGCCTAGGTCTTTGATTCTCATAGAAATCTGGCATACGTTTATGACAAGCTATTTGATTGGCTCAAACAGGTCAAAATAAACATGATTGATCTATAGGCCCTTTCTAGACATTCAGATGCTTGGTTTAACTGGTCTGCTTAGATCATTTTTGGCCCCATGCAATGAAAGACATTTTCTTCCTACAGTATTAGAAATAGGTTATCTTCAGAAGATTCATGATTTCTTTATCCCTCCCCATGCTTCCCACACTTCCCTCTTGCTTCCCAGAGGTGTAATTGTTCTTTGGGCTGTGCCCAATGCCTTCAATAATGCAAGGCAGATGTCTCACAGCAATCAAACTAATGAAATATAAAAGGTTATTAAGAGAAGAAAATTCCATAAATATCCATAGGTCATTGTGACCATGAGCAATCAGCTTCATGAGCATGTAATAATATGACTTTGTATCTTTCATGAGGTTCTCTGAGTGCTTTATGTAGTAGTCAGTATTATTAGTCTACTTTACAGATGAAGACATTGACACATAGAGAGATGTCATATTCCCAAGTTCATATGCTGAGTCCAGTGCAGAACAGCAAGAAAAAGAGTGAGCAGACATCCTATAAACCTATATTTATACCAAGGTTGTTTCAAGAAGAGAAGAACAAAGTCTGTGAGTGAAAACAAAGCTATTACAGCTAGTAACACCACCTATTTCTCTTATTCCAGACTAAGGTCTGAGAGAGGAGAGGGAGAAAAAGAAAGCAGTGTTTGAATTTATCACACATGATAGGAGAGAAAGATATTTGTCTGGCATTTGGTTTTAAAACATTTTAGGCCATAGCTATGCAAATAATTACACGAACCAAAGTAAAAAATTATGTCACTTAACATCAACTTACCTTTTTTTCCCCATATTCAAAACCCACCAGACCTATCATGTGCCAGGTATGGCACCATAGTTCACTTCTCTTCATAGTGCTTGGCACATTATAAGCTCTCCAAGAGCTACTGAATGAATAAATGCTAAGTAGGGAAATAGACAGAAGGATATTAATACCTATCTTAGTATTAATTACCATTTCAGTGATGAGAATGTCAGCAAAGGACAAGTAATTTGGACAGAGTCACACAAGTAGTTCATGGTAGAGCTGGGATTTTTTTTTTTACCTTTTAAAAAAAATTTTTAAGTTTAAATGCGATTAGCCAACGTATAATACATCATTAGTTTCAGATGTAGAGTTCAATAATTCATAAGTTGCACATAATACTCAGCGCTTATCACATCATGTGCCTTCTTTAGCACCCATCACCCAATTACCCCATCCAATTACCCCACCCACCTCCCCTCCAACAACCCTCAGTTTGTTTCCTATATTTAAAGAGTTTCTCATGGCTTTTCTCCCTCTCTGATGACTTACCATTCAGTTTTTCCTCCCTTCCCCTATGATCCTCTGCAGTTTCTTATATTCCACCTATGAGTGAAACCATATAATGATTGTCTTTCTCTGATTGACTTATTTTGCTTAGCATCATACCCTCCAGTTCCATCCATGTCGATGTAAATGGTAAGTCTTCATCCTTTCTGCTGGCTGAGTAATATTCCATTTTGTATATATACACCACATCTTCTTTATCATTCACCTGTCAATTAACATCTAAGGTCTTTCCACAGTTCGGCTATTATGCACATGGCTGCTAAAAACACTGGGGTGCAATTGCTCCTTCAGATCACTACATCTGTATCTTTGGGGTCAATACCAAGTAGTGCAATTGCTGGGTCATAGGGTAGCTCTATTTTTAACTTCTTGGGGGAATCTATGTACTGTTTTCCAGAATGGCTGTACCAGCTTGCATTCCCACCAACCATGTAAGAGGGTTCCCCTTTCTCTGCAACCTTGCCAACATTTATTGTTTCCTGATTTGCTAATTTTAACCTTTCTGACTGGTGTGAGTTGAGATCTCATTGTGGTTTTGATTTGTATTTCTCTGATACCAGGTATGTGGAGCATTTTTTCATGTGTCTGTTGGCCATTTGTACGTCTTCTTTGGAGAAATGTCTGTTCATGTCTTCTGCCCATTTCTTGATGGATTATTCATTTGTTGAGTGTTGTGTTTGATAAGTTCTTTATAGATTTTGGATACTAGCCTTATCTAATATGTCACTTGCAAATACCTTCCCCCATTCTGTAGTTTACTTGTTGATTCTTTCTTTTGCTGTGTGAAAGCTTTTTAGCTCGATGAAGTCCCAGTAGTTCATTTTTGCTTTTGTTTCCCATGCCTTTGGGTACATATCTGACAAGAAGTTGCTGCAGCCGAGGTCAAAGAGGTGTTACCTATGTTCTCTTCTAGGATTTTGATGGATTACTGCTAGAGCTGGGATTTTTAACTCTCCTTCCATGTCCTCAAACTAAAGGGCCTATCAGAGTAATTTCAACCACATACCATACCCTTCTTAGAAGAGGTCCAGTAAATACAAGGTTCTCCGTTTGGTTACATTTCCAGCAGGGTTCAAGTATCTCATGACCTTTCCCTATGCCGCACTGTTTAGGTCCACCTTAAATCCTTCAAAATGGTTATCATTGATCACTAGTTTAGCAATGAAATATTATTTCACTGTGATACCTCTAGTGTTATTATTTTATTGACTGTATCTTGTAACTTCAATTTTAGGTTCTTTGAAGGCACAAGGCTTGTGTTACTTAACTTTTTGCATTACCGTCAGCATCTTGTGCTGTGTTATTCACATAAAAATAGATATTTAGGATTTTTAGCAAGTGGATTAAAATGAAATGACATCATTAGTGCTACTCTGTGACTGGACATTAAGAGACACCAAGGAGGTTTCTAGAATTCTCACAACCAGCATCTTATCACTATTAGGACCACTGAGGCAATAATCAGACCTGGCCCATGAGACAAGCCCCTAAAATAAAGAAATCTGATGTATCAGGCTACAGTAGTCTCTATACTTTGCTCCTTCTTCCTCAATAAACAATGGCATTCATTTGGGATAAAGGGACAGAATTCAAAAATTCAATACACTTCTGGTCCTGCTAGGAATGAGAAATGTTGAAGGCTTTAGGACCACATTATATCCAAATGGGGATATTTTTACAGTTCGTATATGTTCTTTTGGTATAACCAGAAACCATGTATGTGACAATATCCCACATCTATAACATGATTGGTGGTTTCCACTCTCATCAAAGGGAAAGGAAAGCATTGATTGTACCAAAGGGGTGGGAGGATGGGGTACAGAGCCAATGGGTTCCAATGGTCTAAGCACAAAGTATGGTTTAAAAAAAGTATCCAATGACTGTACTAATTCAAAAAATTTGGTAGGCTATGTTTGTTAAGTGTGGAACTTTCTTGCACAGGTACTGACAGCTGGTAATAAGATACAGAAACTGTTACCACATCAGTAGCCCCAATCCTTCCTGGCCTGGAGCTTTCCCAAGACTTGTGCCCTCTGCTACCGTGTTTATGATACAGAGCACAGCATGGGCTGCGGAACGTGCCCATTTTTCAGTTCAAGGGGTGCTCAACCATTTCTTCCACATCTTTACTCATGAGAAGTGACTTTCTAAATTCTTGGATGCTGGAAATGACCCAAACATAGCTCACTAAACTAATTTCCCTCAGAATTTTTAACTGCATGTGCATTTGAGCATAAACACTATCCATATGTTTCTGATTCATTTACACTGAACTCATCAAAGGACTGTGTTGTAAGAGTTGTTTGATGTCCAAGAATACTTGAGGGTTTTTTTTTTTAATGGAATTTTATACTTTCTTCCTCCATTTTTCTTAGGAAGGCAAACACTCTTGAGAGTAAACAAACTCGGACCCCCAAGGATCTGGGGTTTACCCTTATATTCAAAACTCAGGAGGATAGTTTGACAGCTTGGCAGGAAAGACATCCCTAGTCTTGGGTATATCTTGGCACTATTCCCCAAAGGATAGAAAGGCCTTAGGGTAAGCCGGGAAACCCCTTTCAGGAGACCTTCTTTCATTTGGTGGTTTGTTCATTCAACTCCAGAAAGTTATCCCAAACACTTGGAAACTACTTGGGGTCTCTCCCTTGCCAGTAAGAGGGAGCTTAAAAATGTTGCTACTATAATTTTCCTTCATTTTTTGGAAGGGAACTACAGGAGGTTTTTTTAGGAAAACAGTACTTTTCCACCTGAACACATCATGTAGTCTTACACTTATATGCTAAAAAGACAAGACAAGCATCTCTGGCTACAGCTGAGAACTAATTAAAGTTGCTCTTTTACAAACATTATGTGGTTCATTCCATTCTTTCTTGATTAAGAACAAAAGAGAAGGGAGTCATTTATTGCCATGAGTCACTTGAGGTACAATGGAAGGAATTCCAAGACGCTGCTGAGACAAAACAAAACTGACATTATGAAAGCCATGTCTACACACTAATTTAAACTGTCAACTTACTACCAAGGAAGACTCCTAACAGACAGAGAATTAAAGCTTTAAAGACCTCATAAATCGCTGAGATTAGCACCAGTGCGAATGAGTTAAAATACATTTCTGCCTTCAGTATTGGAGTGGTTCAAAGCAGTCCTCTAGGATTTGATGAGAAAATTAGTTGTAATAACTAGAAAGAGATAATTTCTCAAATATAGCTTTTTGGGGATTTCAGAGCACACGCTTCACCCACCACAGTTATTCCAGGTACTTGAGTTAGTGAAACATAATATAGGTATTTTCAGGCCCTAGTATATAGTATAGTAAAAATGACTTGAAAACTGTTAGAAATCAAAAACATTATTTACAAATACCAAACATTTTTCCAACCCCCCAAACCACTAAAAATAGCTAAAATGTCAACCAAAATGTATGACTCAGCAGCGGTTTTAACACCACTTTGTGCATCTCCAATTTCTTATTTGTGCCTCTCCAAGAATCTGACTACATATGTATTACTCTCAGGCAAGACCCATCACCACAGTCCCCTTTCGGTGGAGTTTCCAAATTCTGTTGCCAACACAAAAAAGTCTTCAGATAAAACATTGTTGGGATTTCCATTAATTTTTATATTTTAATATTGCCTCTTGAACATTAAAGACACTTCTTTCTCCAGGACAAGTAGCCTCACCTGCTACTAAAGGTGGGGGCCCTAGGGCCTCCTGCCCCCCAATAGTCTGTACCCAGAGTGGCTGAGAAACTACTATAACAGAGAAACCACTGAGAGTTGTACAACCTTTCAAGAGAGAAGAGGCAGAGAAATGTGAACTCTAGGAGTTAAATCACACTGTGCTTACTCTTCTCCCCACTCCAAAGGTTTCCACTAGTCATTTCTCTATGGGTTCTTTCCCAAAGACCCCATAAAATAAAACTGTGTTTCCTAAGTCACTGGTGCACTCTAGATGATCTCTTTGACTTGGATCTTATCACATCTCTGCCTGTCCAGGAATGACTTTCTGAAGTACACATTGATCTGGACTCTTCCTTCCACAAGTTGGAAACTTTTGCATGTGGTAATTTTATTCCATTCCCTAATTTTTTTTTTCTTTTGGCTTAAGTCAAAGTGATACAGAAATCCACATGGAAAAGAGTGGAACATAATTGCTACAGTCTTCAGACTGAACCCACCCCTATCCAGGATACAGCTGCTACGTCCTTCATTCTTCTCAGGAACATTGCTTCTCTCCCTACCCCCTTCCCCCGTAAGTGGCAGTTGCGGGAAGCAGTCAGAAATGGCTTAAGGGCTAATACAGAACACTAACAGAACATTTAAGGAAGCCTCTTGAGGTGGCACCAGTTGATTCAACAACCCACCTCCAACTATAGGACATTCACTCCCAAGTTCTAAGTCATAAAACTTAGAGCCCACTTTGGACACAGGTCTTAGGACCCTGTTATAGATGTGAATTCTTCCAGAAGCTTTTTGTCCAGGGTCACATCTATGTCAGTCTTGTTCCCAAAGGGAATCTTAGTTTAACTTTTTAGTGGTGCTACAGAGGTTGAATTACAGTCCTGTTACTCAAAATTCAGTTCTTTAATGCCAAAACTATTGCACGTTATTCCTTTCTGGAAGAGAGACAGGAAGCATGCAATGTAATTGAGATCCCTCCTCGGGCTCCCCTTCCAGATTCTAAAATAAAACTCAGATTAGAAAGAGCAGAAGTGATCTCAATAAAAAGGGCATCTTGCTTCTTTGAGGACAGGCTTGAGAGCATGCCCATAAATCCCCCACAGAGCTACAGACTCATCCTCAAACTACCCTTTGGCCAATTATAAGATGGAAGGCACTCAGTTCCATCCTCCATTCCCAACAAGACCACAACCACTCTGTCTCATTCCTTCTGAAGTTGCACCACTTGGCAAGTGGTAATTGCTACAAAACTTCCACATGAGAACCATAAGAGGTGCCTTGTCTGAAGACAGGAAGAGAAACTCAACAGTGAAAGCTACCTGAGTATGGCTCCCTCAGAAAGGAAATGAGTTATCAAGATCTGCTATCTGCTTCTGAACAACATTGCTTTTTTTTTTTTTTTAACTGATCACTGGATCTCAAATCTGAACCTGTGTGAAAACCCCACTAGCCCAGTTCAAATGGCTTGCAGTTATTACCAGGCTCGTAATTCATCATGAGCTCATAGCTTTTTTCAGACTCCTGTGGCTCCTTTTAAGATTTAGTCCATAGAAAAGTATACCATGTATTAGGCAGAAACCCTGGCATTGGGAAGGGGACAGTCTGCCAGCACTTGAAGTGCAGATGAATGATTTGATTTGATTACACTAGTTAAAGCTCTGAGTGTAGGGAACACCTTGCATAGCCAGAAACCATGCTTTCTGTTTATAGGTCAAATAACTAGCCACTTAGAGAATCATAAAGATCATATTTGGATTTGGCCATCTCTTGCTGACATTCCTCCTGTGTTTGTAAACATTGCTGACTTTGACCCCAATCTCTCACAAATCCATGACCAACACCAAACAGCCACAGAGGAGCTGCAGAACACAATGTGATTCTGTAATGCAAAACAGGATGGCTTGCTAAATGTGCATATCTGGAGAGTATTCCTGACATAATCCTTCTTACGTCTTTTATGATAATCATTTCCATCTTCAGAACACACGCAAACAGTGCTCCTTGGACATTGCTTCTGGAGGCTAGACTGCAATCCCTTCTGCTGAGGGAACTGCATATGATAGGGCACTGGGGCAATGAGTATGTGAGCAGGAGCCAATATTTCCTGCAGTAGTAGAAACAAGCAAAGAAAACCCAGAAAATGATTAGCTGGAAGATGTCTCTGCAGAAGGAAAATATGAAATAGCAACCATTCTCCACAAAACATGAAGATCAATGTCAGTCATAACTAACTTGCCCATGTATTCATTTAGTGGACATTTATTGAGTGCCTACTTTGTGCCATAAATACACCATTTGGGAAAGGACCATTTCCAACCAAGAGAGTATGAGTTGAAATCTATTAATAATATTACATTTTTTAAATTAATTTTTTATTTTTTATAAACATATATTTTTATCCCCAGGAGTACAGGTCTGTGAATCACCAGGTTTACACACTTCACAGCACTCACCAAAGCACATACCCTCCCCAATGTCCATAATCCCACCCCCTTCTCCCAAACCCCCTCGCCCCAGCAACCCTCAGTTTGTTTTGTGAGATTAAGAGTCACCATGAAGGTTCTATTTCTATACTCTGTTAGATGAGACTGACTTTGTTTGGCATGGCCATTAAAAATGTGATATTACTTATGGGTTGTCTCCCCCCCATAAGTAATATCACATTTTTAATGGCCATGCCAAACAAAGTCAGTCTCATCTAACAGAGTATAGAAATAGAACCTTCATGGTGGGACAGAAATATTTATTTAAAATATAGTTACCGGGGCACCTGGGTTACTCAGTGGGTTAAGGCCTCTGTCTTTGGCTCAGGTCATGATCCCAGGGTCCTGGGATCAAGCCCTGCATTGGGCTCTCTGCTCAGTGGGGGGCCTGCTTCCTCCTCTCTCTCTCTCTCTCTCTTTGCCTGCCTCTCTGCCTACTTGCGATCTGTGTCTGTCAAATAAATAAACTCCTTAAGAAAATAAAAAATAAAATAAAATATAATTACCACTTTCAAATAGGTAAAAGCTGGAAATGGGAGGGGCCTGTTCTGATTATATAAACAAAGTGGAAAATTTTGGATCCTGATGATTTCACCTAGTGAGAATCTTGTAGAAATGCTGTCTAGAATTAACTATTCCCAACTTCAATTGTCAGTACACATGAATGGCTTTCCCTTAAGAAGTCAATTCTGCAAAAAAAAAATGTGTGAAGATCCCTGTATCTTTTATTAAACACCGCCCCACCCACCCACCCATCTAGTGCAAGGGCTCTTGGGTGACTCAGTCAGCTAAGTGTCAGCCTTTGGCTCAGGTCATGATCCCGGGATCCTGGGATTGGGCCCTGGGTCAGGCTCCCTGCTCAGAGGAAGCCTGCTTTTTCCTTTCCTTCTACCACTACCTCCTGGGTCGTGTTCTCTCTTCTTGCTCTCTCTCTCTCTCGTAGATGGATAGAATCTTATAATAAACAAACAAACAACCCTGTCTAGTGCAGTTGAGAGGGAACCTAGAAAAGTGGGCATAGGGCTATGGTCCTAAGTTATGTTCCTTATGTCCTATATCTGATGGACTTCAAGGAGAATTTTGCCGTTGGATCATTTATATTATCTTGAGAAAAACAAAGAAGCATGGATCTGATCTAGGACAAATGTACCATCATGGGCACATTTTTTTCATACAATTGTCACTGTTTGTACCTATGGGATGAGAGCATCTCAAATCTCAAAGATCTTATAATCAGTCTAATAAATCACCTTTTCCTGAATTTGCTTCTGAGTCTAATAGCAATAAGAACAGTTATGGTCCAAAACAATAGAGAAGGGAAAATGTAGATGCTTTGAACCTAAAGAAGAGTATAATAGTAAGACATGACAATAAATGCCCATTTCTGCCAAACATCCTACTGTATGTGGCATTGTGGTTTATATTTTTTAACCATACATTATTTCATTTTTTTTTCTTACAATAATCTTGTGAGCGAGACATTATTAATTCTTTCCGGTAAGTAGGAGAAGAAACTGACAGCATTCAAAACTTGCCTAAAATTCTACAGTTCCCATACTTAAAGTCAAGCTTCTGATTCTAAGACCTGTGGTGCTTACCTTATAACACATTGTTGAAGATGTTTTTGGAGACTTTTAAAGTAAAATATATATGTCAATTCAGAGTAATACTATATGCAACCCAGAAACAGTATTTTTACATCATATTTGCATAGCCATAACAATACCATCATCCTTACCTCCACCATCATCATCCCTAATCCTGATTTGGGGATTTGTATAGGGATATTAAAACACACGGTGAAAATTGCCTAAGGACAGCAGTACAACATCTGCAAATGAGTATTTCACCATGAGTATGTCTGAGTAACTATGTAAACTGCACTAGGTTCAGACAAAAATACTTAACGCCCAACCATCTCAAAACCTAATCCAATGAAAGACTTAGACTATAGATGATCTGCCCAAACTTCTTATCTCTATATTTTCTCTCCCTCTGGAAATGTTAAATATTACCCTAGGAATTCCATACCCTTTCTTTTTTAGGCGGTAACTACAATGTCCCAGATGTTAGAAAGAACAAAATTGACGTTGCTGTTTTAGCATGGAAATGCAATTCTAAGACGTTCACAACATGAAGCCTATCAAACAATAGATGTGCAGGCTTTGCAGATGAGATCTTTCCATTTCCTTCATTGGCAACTGAGCCCATTTTGCACAAGGAGAAAAGGATGGCCTAAGCAGGATAATGGTTATAGGTAAGAAATCCAACAGAACTGTTAACTGAAAAAAACCCTATAGAAAATATTCCATTGTCAACATATCTTTTCAGAAAACTGGATTCAGAAAGTTACATAACTTAAAAGGAAAAAAGATATGCACTTTAAAGTAAACAAGTAGCTGGTTTTTTCTGCTTCCATCAGAGGAAATTTTAAAATTAAATGTGATGATTTTGTGAAAAAAGGAAAAACTAAGCATGAACTGAACCTGAAGTAAGAAAGCACTTGGGATGAGAAACTTTTTCAGCATTCTTACAAATCTGCCAAAATAAATTATGAAAATTCAGTTCAACTTAAACTCATAGTAAGAATGGGCCATGCCCAGGGAATTGTGCTAGGTGCTAAGTAAGTGGAAGAAAGAATGCAAAGGAGTTTAAGATTCATTTATTGTCTTTGAGGAACTTATAATCCGTAAGACAGTGACCACCTTCTCTTTGCTTCTCTCCTCTCTTTTACTGAAGAATTGTAGCAACATATAACCAGACCAATTCTGATCAGTTCACAAATGATGTATTATTGGGTAAAGTCTGAATAAATGGTGTGCTGAGCTGGGAGTACTGGATTTTTCTCTAGTTCCCAGATCAAAATCAATTACAAAGGCCAAGACTTGTTAAGTGTTTTAAAATTCTGCTTCCCAATTTCCATCTTTAAGGTGATACAAATAACATATGCACATCCTTCCTCACATAAAGAAATAGCTAAAAACAGTAAACGTCTTTTCCAGTAGAAACTCTAATCCATCTAATTTAATCATCATTCAAATTTTAGCTGCACAAATGCCAAAAAGAAAGCAAAGAAGACAGATCTAGGCATTCACCAAATTAATGGACTGCTAAATGTGTCTATATGGCCTAATAATAACTGAATAGCTCTTCTCAGCTTATAATTCAGCTATTCAAGAATAACTCCTATTATATAAAATTATGTCATCACAAATACTCTGTTCAGATTTACAGTTTTTCTTAAGATACTTTGAATTTGACTTTGGTGAAAGAAGTGAAAACTATATAACCAAAGCCAATTGTTTCATCTACTTCTTGAGATGAAATATGGAATTAAAATTTGAATAAAATCCAAATATAACAACAATCTTGGATGAAAAGGTAAGTTCTAATGACAACTAAGATGAGGAAGGTTAAAAATGTTCTGAGAAAACCTACCTACCTACAGACTTATAGACACCATTCAGGAAAAAATTAGCATGAGGAGGTGTGAGGGAGAGCACCAAATTGAAAGCTGTGAGGAATGCCAAAGACTTAGAAAGATTCTTCCTCTCAAAAAGTTTAACCGACTCTTTGAGAATGAAAGATACACAGTTGAGATAACCGAAGGACATCTGTGCAGAATGATAGTGGGGTGAAGAGGGAAACAGAGTCCATGAAGAGACCATCAGGGGCTTCTCTCTTCTCTCCTCCAAGAACGTCAATAAATCTTGGAAGCTGGGAAACGATGGTGGAAGATTCCTAGGAGTTTGAAAAGAAGTGTTCAAAATTTATATGTAGATATGAATTTTCCTTAGACCCCTAAAATAATTATCATAATAGCAAGTACTCAATAAATAGATGTTTATTACTACCATTGTTATTGTTTTTAAGTTGATATATATATGTTATTGTTTTTAAGTTGATATATATAAGTTACAGAGAGTAACTTCACAGAGCCTTCGCTAATCATAATTTGAATGGGTACTTACTAAAGACAGTGATAGGTTATAGGTAGGATGACTGCATGCCCAGGTTGATTAAGACAGCCTGGGTTCACCACATTCTCCCACCTTAATTATAACTGAGCCTCTTTCATTCTCATAAGTATCCTGTTTTGGATGACAAATACCATGGTAACATAGTTATAAGACAGATGAAGAAATAACCAGTCAGAACCACCTTTATCACTACCAATCAATAGTGTTCTCAAAGTAGCCCTGGGAGATGGTCCAAGGGCAAAAACAGATTTTCTAGAAAACAAAAGAGAGTCTCTTCTCCTAGGCTCAACTTCTCCCCAGTAGAAGAGGAATGAGTATCCAGAAGAAGACAAACACAATTCCACCCATGGTTGAAATGGAAGACAGGGAAATTTAGGTATCAAGAGTTGACAAAGCAGATTTCACCAACTACAGAGAAGAAACCACACATTCTGGGTCAATCTATGCTTTTGACTTTCTTCTCATTCCCTTAAGTCTATTGAATCACTGAACTGGAGATACAAGCTCACATTTACCAGAACCTCAGTTTAAGATAGAAGAGAAAAATCCAAGAAGCATACTAACATTGGTGAGGGAATCAAGAAGACCTCACCAGTTCTCTTTTGGGGGCAAATTCCAACTTTGGATAGCATCTAGTCCTAGAAATATTAACCTCAAAACAATAATATAAATATAAGATGTTTTGAAGAAGTAAGATTTGAAAATAATGACCAATAACTCAAGTCAGGTTTGAATAGAATCTGCTTTATATTCTCAAGGAAATCCAGGAACATGTGAAATTTGTAAAATGAGAGATACGATGGGAAGACAACTGACTGAAATGAAAAAGAAGGTGATTAGGAAGCATGGAAAAATATTTTTAAAGCCGCATGACAAATACAAAACTTTAAATAAATAGAAATGAATTTAGTATTAGCATTAAAATGAATAGAGAAGCATCAAAATCAGAATTAAGCCTACAAATGTAAAATCTGTGATATAGAAGAGAGGACTAAGAAACCCCCTCTGAATGGAAAGAAAAGGACAAGGAGTTAAATCAACAAGAATGAAGATTATGGACAGAAAACTGACAAAGGAGATCTAACCAGTGCATTAGACAAATGGAACAGATTTAATAATCAAAAATATAAAAGAGGAAAATTTTACTGAAATGAGAAAGATCTAATTATCCAAATTAAAATATCTCACCATGAGCCAGACAAAATTAATGAAAAGAAAACAAACCTAGATGTTGGTAAAAATTTTATATTTTAAAGAAAAATAAATAATCTTAACATCATTAAGATAGAAAAAAACTTATCTATTAAAAAATTAGACCTTTTTCTTGACATTAAATGCTAGAAGACCATGAAGTAGCAACATTTGAAAAGAAGGGTTCTGACCCAAGATCATTTTGCAACATAAAGAGATTTTCCATTCACATGATGTATTTTATGCCATTCATATAGTTTATTTTTCTTTTAAGTTTATACCAAGAAATGAGTAAAGAATCAGAAAATATAAAAATAGATATTAAATGACTTCTGGTGACATAAAAAGTATTTATGTATAAAACTAATTGAGGTGATATCTGTCATACTAAAACCAATATTTTAACAATAATTAACATGACCAAACGATTTCAATCATAAATTTAATCAAACTAAGAGATGGGATAGAGGAGGTTTCAAACAAATAAAAGAAGATATTTTCCCCACAGGGTATATATTAGAGTCATGTGTGCCATTTGATTCTTGGTTGTTAAAGTTCAATTCTAGATGAATCAAAATAAGACATAAAACCTTAAATCATTAAAACTAAATAAAATTGGCATGGAAAATACTGATGACAAGGGAAAATCAAGGGACAGCAAACAGAAGTATGAAATAAGGCAACAGAAGTAAGAACAAATACCATTATGACAATATGGTTCAACTGTCTTTTAAAAAAGTAACACCCAGAATGGGACAAAATGCCAACTTAGAGTTTATAAAGTCTAGAGAGAAATATACAGAGCAGTTCCAGAAATCTGTAAATCAATTTGATGAATAAAGACATACACAACTACTGCAAACTGAAATATAACAGATCTCAATATTTACATCAGATGAAGTACAATTCAAGTCAAAACACTTTTAAGAGGCAAATTAGGTCATTTTGTATTACAAAGAGTACATTTCTCAATAAGAATATGTTATTATATATATATTAATATGCTAAGTAATACATAAAAATAATAATACATGTTTGTCTAATTAACATACTTCGTGATGAACCAAATAGGCAAAAATGAATAAGAGTGTAAAAAATTGAATTACATAATTTTAAAGGGTTCGATAATAAACGTTTATTAAGCTCAATACCCAATTAACAGAAAATACACTTCCTTTTCATGTGTTCAGTTAACATGTGCAAAAAAATCAACACTACAGCATATGGAAAAGAAAACCTTAATTCCTAAAAGGAGAAATTATGTATTATATTCTCTGACAACAGTGAAATGGAACCAAAATTATTAACAATGCATAAAAAATAAAAATGACTAAACTCTTATTTTTAACCTAATATTCTACACCAGGTCTGACTATAAATTGCAAATGAGGGCAAAATAAAGATGTTTTCAGATATATGAGAATACAAGAAGATCAAAGGGGTTACCTAAGAACACTGTGCCGTAAACTGAGAGTTAATAATAAGAAAAAAGATAGCTTAATATCCAAGAAGACCAATAACTTGAAATCCAGAATGACTGTTGGACCATGGACCTTGAAAGCAATTATTCTAAATTAGAACGGTTGGCTCCAAATAAATAGGAAATTATAAACTCCAAATATTTTGATTCAGCCTTGTTTAAAATTACTGGTAAAATCATATGTCATGAGGCAAAATGGTATTTAAACTAGAACCATGAATGCAAAAAAGATTATTGACACAATCCTGTTTTAAAGATGAAGGAGAAAGTTGAAAAGCTGACAGAGGAACAAAGAGCCATAACCAAATGGGTGAAGTTTCTGTATAATTTAATTTATGCTTATTTGTATCTTGTCATCAAGGAATTTAGTTTTTATCTAGTCTGTTTACCAGGAGGGAAAAAGAATTTCCAATGATTTTCAAATAATCCTCTCCCATGGACTAACCTGTGACCTCAGAACTGTGTATATTTGTTATTGAAAACAACACTTGTTAGACTATTTTGTCCTTAAAAATTGAATTTGCTTACCAATCCTGTATATTTATATATACAATAATTAATCCACCCACTGGGTCCTCATGGATCTTGTTATAATTCACCTAACTAGTATATAAACTGCTGATTTTCTTGCAAATTAGGAAATATGGTTTAAGATTTTCTTGGAAGACATTTTGCCAATAAATCAGAGTTTGTAGCGAATTCATTAAAATGAGAAACAAAATCTTTCACAATTCCAAATAATTTATTGTCAAGAAGAAAGGAAAAATTGATTCCAAGAAAAAGATAGAAAAATTGAAGACTTGGTTAATATTAGTGCATGGTGAACAAAGCATATGGTTCTTCTCCCAAAAGAAAAAAAAGAATTGCAAGTACAAATCCAAGGGGAAAAATTACAACTATAAAAGAAAGTCCTGGTACAATTATGAAACAAATTAAATTTTTTGAACTAATTGTGAACATTCAGTGGAATGCCAAAAAGAAAAACAAACAAACTTTGGACTTGGATATTTAATATTTGGTTAAATGGACATAACTTTGGACCCACAGAGAGAGAAATAAAATACTAGCATGCTCCCTGCCTATGTGGTAAGTAACGTAAATAAATAAATTTATGTGGTTGTATACTATTATATATGAACAACATAAATCTTTGGTTCAAATTTTAGAAAAAGCTGATAAGGAATCATTCCTTAAATGGAGTTACAGATCTAATTTTACAATGTAAAATTTAAAAACTCATTGATAAGTATGGGTAATGAAAAGAAGGGGGAGGGTTATTACTGTTCCAAAATAGGAGCCAAGAAGCATACTTATAAGTATAATGTTTAAAGGTATAATGCAGGGGCACCTGAGTGGCTCAATGGGTTAAGCCTCTGCCTTCAATTCAGGTCGTGATCCCAGGGTTCTGGGATGGAGCCCCACATCAGGCTCTCTGCTCAGCGGGGAGCCTGCTTCCTCCTCTCTCTCTCTGCCTGCCTCTCTGCCTACTTGTGATCTCTGTCTGTCAAATAAATAAAATCTTTAAAAAAAATAAAGGTATAATGCAAACTGATAAAAAGAACTACCAAAAATTAGCATAAAGTCATCAGTCCCACATATAAGTTCTCTAGGGCAATGACCAGTGACCTTCACTGACACTAAGGCAAAGCCTGCTGTTTGATAACCGTGCATAGCCACAGAGCTTCCAGCATGGATAACCGAGTATCACCAGAAATTTGAGGAGAATCTGTAACATCAAAGAGAAAGACCAAGAGTTAAAAATAGATGTGAACTCTGGAGAAGTGGGGAAATGCAGATAAGTTAGAGAAATCTAACTTTAATTAACATTCTTAGAGGAAAATTGTCAAAATGCCAACATTAAAGACAATATCCAGGGAACTTTCAGAGAGAATCTGATGCTAAGAATAGTCTCCTTTGAGAAGCAGGAACCATGACACTGAAAAACATCCAAGAAAAAAGGAAAACCATCCTATAATAGTGGGTCTGTGGTGAAAAAAACTTATATAAAAACAACTTATCTGAAGTTGTGGGTTTTCAGTGAGGCACAGAAAAGAATTATGCTTACAAAGCAGAGTGTAATTATCAGTCTCGACAATTCCAAAATATACTGGAGAGAAGGTAGAGGTGAAATGTGGAAGGGTTTGTAGGAAGGGTAAGGGTGACAACATTCCATTCCTAAAAATGGGGTAGTCGAGCATTAATGTCAGTGATAGAACAAGTGGCATCTGCATGGTTCAGTTGGTTAACTGACTCTTGGCTTCAGCTCAGGTCATAATCTCATGGTGGTGGGATCCAGTCTCTCTATATCAACCCCCAATCCCCAAGTCGGGCTCCGTGCTCAGTGGGGAGTCTGCTTCAGATTCTCTCTCCCTCTCCCTCTGCCTCCAGCCCACATGCTCTCTCTCTCTCTCTCAAATAAATAAATAGAAACACAGACTGAAGTAAAATGAAGGAATTAAAAATTGTGGTATGTCTATTATCAAGAGAGAGAAGGGGAAGATAGAGTTAGTATAAAAGAACCAAATCCATACCTATTATAGCAAGGAGTCAACAGCACATGGCTAATTTTGTTAAGTCAAGAAACAGAGATATATTGTTTAAAGGAATGGAAGTAACCACTAAAGAAATTAAAATAAAATAGTTACTTCTCTAGTAGGACAAAGAGCAGGGAACTGTGGCTTATCTGGACATTTTTTTTTTAACCAACAGATAATATTCTATCTTGATATATTACGGGAAAGTTTTATAATAATTATTTAGGTTTAGGAAAATACTTAAAAGAACAGGCTAAGTGCTTATTCTCCAGGTGTTAGGACAGAGGAAAGAACTACTAAAAGGAATAAGCAGCACAATTCCTGGGGTTCAGACAGAAATGAAAGTAATTCCAACTCTACCTGCTGGAAAGCATAGATCTTGTAATACATGAGCAACAGGTGGAACCCTCAGAAGGCATAATGGGGCTCGATGAGCCCTACACTAAAATTTTCTCTGGACTCAACAAATCCTCAAAAGGCTCATAATAACCCAATGAATTCCAAATAATTAATAATTATCTATGTGCATAAATAAAATGAACTATTTAAAGAAATATCACAAAATGCAGCAACCAAGAATGAAAAGTTCATTATGTTTGGCATCTAATCCAAAAATTACCATGCATGTAAAAAATGAGTAAAATATGGCTCATAACCAGGAGAAAAGGCAATCGATCAAAAAAGACCCAGAAAGGACAGAAATTTTGTAACTGAGTTATGGGAATTGAAGAGCTGTTATAAATATGTCCCATTTTTTCAAGAAGGTAGAGGAGAGCTTGATATGGTGTGAAGAACAGGAAATACAGAAAAAGGAAAAATGGAACTTCTGGAAAGAAAAACTATAGTAATGAAGACATTGTGGTATTGGCATAAAGGGAGGCATAGAGATTAATGAAGCAGAGGAGAGCCCAGAAACATAGATTCTCATGTATCAAGTCAACTGATTTTCAACAAAGATTTTAGATTACTCCATGGGCAAAAGAGAATTGTTTCATCAACAGTACTGAAACACTTATATAGAAAAATAACTTTGATGCTTACCACCAGCATACACAAAAAGTAGCTTAAATGAATCATCAATTAAAGTTAAGAGCTAAAATTAACGACTCCCAGGGGAAAAAAAGGAGAAAATCTTTGTGATCTTACAACTAAGATTTTTACTGATACAACACAGAGAAGCTCAATCCATCAGAGAAAAAAAAAACAAAAACAAAAACAAACAAAGATAACATGAAAGATTTCTCTTTTTCGAAAGATGATGGCAAAGGGAATGAAAAGACAAACCATGGACTAAGAAAAAAATATTGACAAAAATATGTCAAAATGTAGGGGCATTTGTGTGGCTCAGTGGGTTAAAGCCTCAGGTCATGATCCCAGGGTCCTGGGATCGAGCCCAGCATCGGGCTCTCTGCTCGGCAGGGAGCCTGCTTCCTCCTCTCTCAATCTCTCTCTCTGCCTGCCTCTCTGCCTACTTGTGATCTCTGTCTGTCAAATAAATAAGTAAAATCTTCTAAAAATTCAAATTAAAAACTACTACACACCCTAGGAGGTATAAAATCAATGTCTACCAGGCCAAGTGTTAGCAAAGATATGAAAACCACTGATGTTCTCATGTATTTCTGTTGGCAGTGTCAAATGTATAACTGCTTTGGAAAAGTTTTGGCAGTTTCTTTTAAAAGTTTGGCATTCATTTACTGTATGAGCTGGAAATCCAATGTGTAGTTGTCTATCCAAAAGATATTAGAACATACCCACAAAACCATTTGTACAAGAACATTCGTAGGAGGTTTGTTCATAATATCAAACACTAGAAATAATGCAAATGTCCATCAACCACTGAATGGATATACAAATCATGGCGTATCTATATGCTGGGATACTTACTCGACAATAAAAATCCATAACTTCTGATAGACCCAGAAGCATGGATGATTCTTGAAATCCTTATGCAGAGCAAAAGAATCCAGACACAAAAGACTACATACTATATAGGTCCTAATATATGAAATTTTGGAACAGAACAAAGAATGATAGGAAATGGGTGATTGGTTGCCTGGGATGGGAGCAGAGGAGGGAAATGATTGCAAAAGGGCACAAGGGAACTTTTTGGGGTGATGGAAATATTCTGTATCCTAACTGCAATGACAGTTGTATGACTGTGGGTATTTGCTGAAACTGATCAAACTATACTTAAACCGGGTGCATTTTACTATATGTAAATTATGCCTTAAAACAGACTCTAAAGAATTAAAGTGAATGTCTCTAGAAGCAAACCTGAGAGTCATAGAACATTGTTTCTATATTCTTCTATACTCTTATTTCTGTACGCAAGTATGACATTGGTTTAAAAAAATTTTAAGCAGAGGGACACCTGGTTAGCTTGGTCGGTTAAGCATCCAACTCTCGATTTTGGCTCAGGTCATGATCCCAGGGCCCTGAGGTTGAGCCCCACATCTGCTTCTTTCCCTTTGCCTCTCCCTCTGCCCCTCACCTCATGCTCTCTCTCTCTCTCTCTCTCTCAAATAAATAAATAAATCTAAAAAAAAAAATGTAAAGGGAGGGAAGACTGAATTTTTACCAGATTAGCTTGAACCACATCTTAATATGGTCAGCATGATTGTGTTTTATTTCAGGAAGAAAATAAATAAACTTAAGATGTTACCCAAAAACTCCACAAAAGCATAATGTAAAGGTCCCATTCATGAGGGCAAAAACAACCTACATGCTAAAGACTTTCTGAACCCACCTGAGGCAAGACAGGACAAATGTTGAGATGTACAGTTACAATAAAATCACATTAAAAAAATTATAATATAATCTTAAAGATCTTCCAGACAAAATAAATATATAAGGATAGTCAAGAATTGCCTGGGTAAATGGTTTCTGCCTCACAGGGAAAGGAGGCTATGAATTTTTAAAATTATTCAACTCCCTGTGATTTAATATGCCTTTGTTTGGTGGATTTGTGTATATTTTATAGCGATCCCTAACAAAGTGATCTTGGTTTCAATAGATTCCTAGGAGGATCTACTGACCTTAAACTGAGGAAGAGTCTTCCTATTTCACACTCTCATTGCAATATGAGATGTAGATAAAGTGCATTTACTTGATGGACTTGGATTTTAAATATTTAGTTTGTGAACTAGAAGCCCTCAGAATGTGACTTATATATTTTGGAGGCTAGAGGTTGTTTGTGCAAATTTGTTTGTCAATATACCCCCAATCTCTTCCAAATAATAGGAGTTTGAGAGCTTATGAATCATCCTGAACAGCTTGCTGATGATCATTTGACAGACTGTGTGGGAAATTGAGTTTACTTCAAATTTATGAACTGATGGAGCTATTCCTTATAATGATTAACAATGAGTCATAGAAGAAACCAAGGGTCATTCTCAGGCACATGTGCCTAACGTCAGGTGTGGAGAGAGTGAGAACAGTTATAGAAGAGGGAAAGGTCTCATGACAGTCTGTTAGCTAATTTTCATTTTTAAAGTGAAGACACAGACTGGAAAAATTTTAAGGCAAACTTAGTACCTAAAACATCTCCAAAATGGGTGCTTTGTGAAAAACCTGGGTCACAATCCCCAAAAGATTATTATTAATATAAGAAAGCAATAACTCAGAGGAAGCTGTAATAATATCACAATATGTTTACTTAATTTGGGAACTCAGAATAGAATGTAAGTGCGGGGAGCATAGGGCACTGCACACATTGCTCAGATAATTGATGTTTTTACCTGAAAAACACATCATATACACATTCCAAGGCCCAGATGTGAAACACTTAGGGAAGTATATAAAAAGTAACTAAAGCAAATGTAATAGTAGATGGTTAAATGGAAAAAAGACACAGAACCAGTCTTCCAAACATGATTTTGTAATATAGTCAATGTTAATTACACTTAGAGTAATCAACAAAAGAATATGGTTTTAATGGGAGTTCCTTCAACAACTGTCCAGCAAGTATTGATTGAGCAGAAGCTACACTGAGTTTCTTTAAAGCAGTATTCTGTTCCAACATCCCAACTATCCCAATCATCCACCTATGAAAGGGGTGTTGTTATTTTCCCTGTGTTATGTGTAAAGACACTAAATGTGGACTATAAAAACCTGTCCAAGTCAACCCAGTCAATTAGTAGTGGAATTGGAATTCAAACCCATGTATCTCGGCACTAAGAGTAGAAGGGTTGACTGCTAAGCTAAAGAAATGTCACCGGGTGAAATCCAGACTATTCAATGATTGAATATTTTTAAAATCTGAATAAATATAGTATGGAAATTTTTATGTTTAAAATTCTGTTGCTTAAACAAAAAATAAATTTTTGTTTCAAGATTTTCTATTAATTGATCTTCTGGATTAATTCTGCCCATAGCACGACCAGAAAATGACCCAATGTTGCTTCCCCTCATTCTTACAAAATTATAGACTTCAGAAATGTCAGTCCAACCATAATCATTAAGTTACTATTTCTGCACTTCTGTGTAAGTACATGGACTTTATCCCTAAAATCAAACACTATGGACAACATATATACACCTAACAGTAGTTTATAATCTAACAAGGAAAACTAATATATATGAAATGATTAAATATTACACTGAGAATAATTGTCTAAGTTTTGCCTGAACGAGCAGTGAACGGAGCTACATATGAATTTCCCTTTGTACAAACAATTCTCCATGTGTGCTCCAAGAAAACCGGGGACTCCACACTTCAGGAGGTACTCAAAAGCAAAACCATCTTCCTCATGGGGCATTACTCTCATTCCGTCATGAGCGGACACAGGTATTCTCCAGTATCATGTGCTTGGAATGTAAACTTCTAAATTTTGCAACTCCAGCAAAGTGGGAAATCTGAGGGAAAGACCACAGTGAGGTGGCCTGGAACTCCAGGACAGGCTTTCAAAGTTCATTAAAATGGTCCCTGCCCAGTGCTCTTCAAAGAACCTTCAAAATGCGTGTTAGTAAGCGCTCTTGTCTTCTACGCCAGTGGCTGTCCAATTTGAGTCTGCATCAGAACTACCTGGAAGGCTTGTTAAAACACAGATGGCTCGATCCCACCTCCAGATAGCCTGATTCAGTGTGCTACATTCTGAATCACTGTTCTCAGCTGTCGACCAGCCAAAGTCTGACCTCTGTCCAACTGGCTAGGTTTCAGATGGTAAAACCAAGTGTGTGACCTACTCTAAACTTTTCAACTTCCTGTGGTTTGTCCTCAGACATTGCTCTTCGAAAACTCACTACTTGGGTCCACTGTTCTCAGATAAGTATTCGTGGAAAAGCTTTCAAAACATCTAATATTAAAGGTTCTTTCTAGATGTTCACGCATCGGTAATGTTAGCTGAAGTTGGAAGTTTTAGTTCTGGAATGATTCATTGGAATTGCAGATTATGGAGGTGAAAACCCTTGGAGCGTAAGCAAATATCTGGGAGCCACTCTCAATACTGTTTCAGTCAGTAGAAGAGGTAAGGGTTTAAATAAAAATATTATCTGTAATTGCTAAGAATATGGCGTGCACTGCACCCAACAGAATTCCATGAGGCAGAGAAGTCTTTGAGGGCCTGTTGTCCTAACAGAGCACTTGCCAGTATCCTGACGGAATTAGGAAGTCCTCCTTGAGCTGCCCTCCAGACATGAGCACACACAAAGGAAGGCTTCATCTGAAATCCTAAGCAAATAAAAGTCAAGTGAGGAAAGTGGAACATTAAATTTTAGAATTGGCAAGTAGCAACGTTCTGCAACCTTGAAGATATTATTTAACTAAGAGTTGGAATTCCACAAAACTGCAATTTTGACAACTAAATGCCCCCCATAGGTGAAGACTTTACCTGGAAAAAGATCTAAAGTGCAGTTCTTTAACTCAGGGTAATAGGCACAAAAGTCATGTATGCCAAAATCCTGGGGGCCAAGGGAATAATCTGCAGAAAAGAGGGAAAGGAGAGAATTGACCTTGGTGGGGGTGGGGGGACCTGAAACACTCCTTTAGATGGGCTGTGATTCCAGAGCCAATTTTTTTGTGTCTCTCTTAGGTATTTAACATTTCCACCAAGAGATTTGCCTTCCCTAAACGTCAGGCTTCTGTGAAGCTGTCAGCCTTTATGTGCTGACGTTTCACCTGCTCTCTTTATAGTTCTCTTTGCTCAGGTCTAGAATTCTCAATTGTTTCAAAACCAAAAACTTCGCAAGGATTCCAAAGATCCTCGTGCCATACCCATTCAATTTGTCCAAGTTGATTCAATGGGAGATTGAAAGGTGCTTGTTTGGTGTAACATATCTTATTCGATGCTTTGGGCGAAGAGAAAGACGTGTTTGATATAGATTTTGCCCCAAAGTGTCTCATATATGGTCTGGTTGAACAAATAAGTTGCCTATATTTACTCTGATGAGACAGAGGTGACAGGGATGATTGTAGCAAGAAAGACAAATATAACATTCGAGAGCTAAGTGAAGGGCGTGGGGGGTCAGGAAAGGTTTTGAGGAAGAGGGGCTATTTAAATTGATCTTTGAGGAATAGGCAGAATTTGAACATGTAGAGATAAGAGAGGGCAGTGTATTAAATTTGTCTGGGTGACTGTTTGTATGGGCAAAGCAAACCCAGCTGAGCTCAATACCCCAGAATCAATCCCTCCCAAAGGTACGTCAACTCATTCACATAGTGTGTCCCCCCAAATAAGTCTTCTGAAGTTCAGCAGCATCCTGGTCTAGAAATATTTTTAGAGACTTTATTTTTTCTCTTCCCTAGGTACTCCATTTCCTAGTGTGATATCCAGTGCCCCACAGCACAAATCCATGTCCGTGCTTTGTCAGGAGTAAATTTTTTAAAACAGCCGTGCTGAGATTGATGTTATTTGTATACAAATGATGCATTTGACATGGGAAAAGACCTCTACAAACCTGGCTGCCTCTAGACTCTTTGGGGAGAATAACAGAGAAATCACCCCAGTGTAAAATTCACATCCTCAGGTCTGTCCCAGCAACACGTTTCCAGTTGAATGGCCTCATCACAGAGGAAAAACTCTTGGGTTAAAAAGAAGAGGGGGACAGATAAGGAGGAGGAGGAAGAGGAGGAAATAGAGAACAAAAGCCCAAGGCAACAGAATGAAGGAGAAAGTTGTTTGGATATGAGGAAAGCATGAAAGGAGGCAAGGGGAGGGTTGGAAGGGGAGATAGGGTTGGGTGACAAGAAGACTTTTTAAAGCAATGCAAATCATTTTGCCTGTCCTTATTATGGAAAGTGCCATGGACTCTCCTAGGGAGATTGCTCCCCATGGACACACCCATTATCAGGGCTTCAGACCATCTGTCTGGCCCAGGCTTTGGCATTCCTGTCCTCCTGGGACAGAGGAAAGACAGACAGAATGCATGGGCTGGAGGAGGCGATGCATGCCAGGGAAGCCCGTGAGGATTGGAGGAAACAGACCACGCTGGCCCCAAGAGCCAGACACCTGTGTAAACTGCAGGAAGCTGAGAGGAGCCCAGCTGAGCTGATGGAGACACCACATGCACACGGCTGGAGGAGGCAGAGCCACACAGAGACAAAGGCAGCACGCACATGCGTGTGTGCATGCACACACACACACACACACACACACACACAAGCACAGGGAAATGAATAGAGGCAGACTGCAGACTGATCCAGGGAGGAGAGGAGAACATTCTGAGAAAATAAGAAATATTAAGACAAGCAAAATTCCCCCCCACCCGCTGCCACACACACACACACACACACACACACACACACAAATTATCTAAAGGAAAATGACCATTTCTTTTTTTTTAATTATTGACATATAATGGATTATTTGTTTCAGGGGTACAGGTGAAAATGACTATTTCTAAGTAAATGCCTTTGCATTGCATTTTCATAGAAATTTATTAGCTGCATCAAGAAAGTATAAACCTTACCTTTCACTGGAATGAGAGTATCCAGTTAATGTCACTTAATAATTTGTCAAATATCTAGACAGATAGGAGTGCACGTTAAAAAAAAAAACCCCAGAGACATTTTGCAAAAAGCGTATGCCCAGGCTCCATCCCAGACCTACTGAACCAGATTTCTAGGCATGAGGGCTAAATCACTGGTGGGTACTAATGCCCACGCCCACTGAAGGAGGGCTCCTGAGACATGGGGAGGACCTTGCATTCCCTTTAGAGGAACATAGAGCCTGTCTTTGGGGAAGGAATCCATTCACCTGCTCTGTTTTAAAGGGAACATGTCTAGTGCATACCCAAACATACAGAGGGAAATAGTGATAAACATCTTGAAATTTGAATTCTTAGAAGAACAATAGACAATATCAATAAGTTTACACCAAGCACTTTCACAAATGCTCTAATCTAACATCATTAAGGTAGGGTAATTCTCGCTTACCTAAACATGTTTATTCTCATGTTTTTGGTACATGAGCACATGCAAGATAGTGTTTCCCAAAGTATGCTCCATGGCATGCTAAACCCCCAGAGGGCTTTTTGGAGAAAAAGGTTAGAAGAGATTGAGAACTGTTACACATTCTCGCCAGCATCCCCACACATACACCAACCACCACAATCCAATGAGTATTAGTATTTAAGACGCTTTTTTAAACCTACTTAATCTATTTTTTCAATTATTTTCCAAAAAGACATGACCACAGAGCCAATTTTCAATGTAATGTCTATGAGTGTCACAAGCAACTAGTAGTACAAGAAACTCACTTTTAAAAAGCATTGAAACTTTGTATAAAGAAACATGACTGGGGACACCTGGGTGGCTCAGTTGGTTGGACGACTGCCTTCAGCTCAGGTCATGATCCTGGAGTCCCAGAATCGAATCCCGCCTTGGGCTCCCAGTTCCATGGGGAGTCTGCTTCTCTCTCTGACCTTCTCCTCACTCATGCTCTCTCTCACTGTCTCTTTCTCAAATAAATAAATAAAATCTTAAAAAAATAAAAATAAAAAAAAAAGAAACATGACTGGTCACCAATCATTTTTTTAAAGGAGGAAAGCAGTGATTCGCAAAATTATAATTACAAAAAAACAGCAACAACTCAAGCCTATGTTAAAACCACATATACTGGCATTTAGCATTTTCCATACTCTATGTTCCTAAACTACTTTAGAGGATGATCAAACTAAATTATTTTTGATTCATTGAAAAGAAAATGCTTTCTGAGGAATTTGAACTAAACACAGCTCATGGGCCTATCAGACAAGGAAGTACTACTTCCAGGTAATCTATAGAAGCAAATTTAATGCTAAAGACACCCTGAAAAGAAAGTCACTGCTACAAGATTAATGTGGAGGAGCCTCTTCTCGTGATCAGAATACTCTGCTGCCCTTTGGGTTGCAGTAGAGGGTGGGATCAGATCCTGTAAGCTCCCTGTCCCTTCACTTCACAGTTTGCCTCCGTCCCTTAGTGGAACAGGCACACAAGAAGGATGATTGGAAGTAGATCAAATCAGCTGTTGGTGAAAACATTGGGTTGACTCATAATTTCATAAATCACCAGCTCACACACATAGGTTACATAAGCAAAGCTAGCTTGATAGAAATGTCTTCAGAGAGCCCCTGAAGGTGGGGCAAATCTGGTTTTAGAAAGGAATACAGGGAGCGCCTGGGTGGCTCATTTGGTTAAGCATCTGGCTCTTGGTTTCAGTTCAGGTCATGATCTCATCATGGACCTTGAGATCAAGCCCCAAACCAGGCTCCATGCTCAGCAGAGTTAGCTTGAAGACTCTCCCTCTGCCCCTCTCCCCACTTTTGTACACGCTTACTCTCTCTCCCAAATGAATAAATAAATATTTAAGAAGGAAAGCAGGATGAGAGACAAACCTCTCACGAGGGGAATTGGGAAGATAGAAAGCTAACAAGAATTCACAAACTTTTGTTTCTAGACTTAATGAACCAAAAGAAAGAAAATGTCATTAGTCATTCCTGACTGGTATGGACCTACCTGAGTTGGTACGATAAAATGAGCAAATAGAGTAATTACTTAAAAGTTGCGTTTTTTAACATAGAGGTGCTTTTTACCCATGGTTTTGGACGAAATGGTTGCTAGGAAATATGACAGAATGAGGACACGGACTGTAAGTGATATTCAGGGTGTGTGCAAGATAGGGCGGGGTGGGCAAGATGATCTAACATAACTAAATGTAACTGAATACATTTCCTGCCAGTGGTTGATTTGGCATCAATTTTAAGTCTTTATTTTTAAATTTCCAAAGCACACCTTTCTAGGTTGGCTTTAGAATATGAAACCTGATATGCATTCTTGTAAAACCCAGTGTCCACACAAAGGACGATGGTGGTGAGAGAGAACAATTCAGCAAGAAAATAATAAAAAATTCCATGACATTGCTTATCAGATCAAGATTTTGTTAATTAAGTCTCAGTTTTCTTCTTAATAGAAACAGGTGTGGTTTTATTCAAAGTAAAAAAGTAAAAATAACAGTGACAAAGCTATATACTGTTGTTGGTTGATTCCCATTGTTCTCTTTCTTTCCCAAATCCTCTTCCCAGTCCCACCTCTGAATATTTCAGATAGTACCAAGCCAGCAGCTGGGAGAATCAGAGCATAGCAACTGGTTCCTCTGGGTGCCAAGGAAAAAATAATCACTACCACCACCATTTCAGTAACGGAAATGAGATGAGGTTTTTCAAAGCACCCTCTGTGTGAAATGGGCCACAGACACAGTGTTCCTTGTAGTTCCCCTGTGGGGCTTCATTGAGGCTAAAGAGAAAAAAAAATGGAGTGGGGGCTATTACCTTTGAATTGATTGGGTGACTCAAATTGATGGTTTAGGAGAGTGAAAATATCTGTTGATTTGTGGATGAAAGAAGTAGGCGTAGATTTAGATAATATTGGGGGAGAAACATTAACTGAAAAAAAAGCAGATCATAAAGAAATATGCATAGGATAATCCCACTTTCTTAAAATAAGTAATCTTTTTTTCCACGAAAAAGGTATTGTAGGTAACAGGTTGCTAAAATGGTAGATAGTCTCAATGTGTTGGTTTTGATTTAGGCAACAATAGGATAGATTCAAGAGGAGTAGGAGACAGGCCTCCATAATTTCTGATTTTAGAAATGAAATCATTAAATACCAGTGTTACAATTCTAGGTCACTTGCCAAAGGACCTCTCACTCACATAAAAAATATGAAGGGGTCAGAACAGTGAAGGGGGTTTTCTGTGAGCTGAGCAGAGAGCTGTCTCAGTGTTCGAAGTTCTCCTCCCTCAAAGCAGGAGCTAGGAAAGGCCACCTTCTTCACCTCCAGTCTCATGAAGATGGACTCCCATGGGATTACTCAGAGAGCTTTGAGTACATTCTTTGTCTTTGGGGAACACAGAGGACTAGTAACTAATACACACTGAGTGTCAAAAACCGTATCACAGTGAGGTAGAGATAGCTGCCTTGGAATTTGTCTAATTGTCCTCGAGTTCGTTGGGGAAAAAAAAAAGAGGTATGAGTATTTTTCATGGACCACAGGTGAAACACACATGAAAGCAGGCTAACAAAAGCTGGTCTTGAGTCCTTTAAAATAAAAGTATCCAGAGGGACAGAGGGTTTGAGTGTCAGGAAGCTGAAGACAGACAATTGGATTCCTAGAAGCTGTGGAAGTAGTTGAATATAACCAACCCAAATAGAACTGAATATAGTCTTCAGAGACAGGAATCTCTGAAGAACTACGAAAAGGGTCCAAAAGAGGTAGTTAGCTTTAACTAGGGCATTTTTTTAAAGTGAAAATGGAAGCTACTAATAATTATTCTGAGACAATAAACATAAGCCAGCACTGTTCTAAGCAAACTGTAAAGAATGGATATCCTAATTTTTGCTCTCTGTCACTCAGGCGGCTTCCTACCAATAACTTTCACTATTTAAGATCATGCCTGCTCCCCATTGGCTAGACCATGAAGGGATGGGAAATCGTGTGAGAAAAGGATAAACTCTGGAAAAAGAAGAGAGAAAAAGACTACATACATTCCCCCATTTCAAAGAGTTATTCAGTTGTCTGTTATTTAGTTTTGAAGCTTAAAGGGGTTTAAAGCTAGTCTTTTGCTGCTAATTTCTAATTATACTGCAGTTTATTTAACAAATATTTCCACATGATATTGATTTATTGAAGCTTTTCAGTGGTTTCAGACTTCTATAAAAGCTGTACACATTTGAAGACAAGTAGTATTCTCTGTTTGCTGGGGTAGAGTTCCACATATATTACCAACTTAAACCTCACATGTCACATGAAAATTAACTCAAATGGACCATAGATTTAAATAAAATCGTAAAACCATAAAACTTTTCAAAGATAACATAGGACTTCAGATTGAGGACTTGATAAAGAATTCTTAGACAAAATACCAAAAGCATGATCCATTAAAGGAAAATAAATCAGTAAATTAAACTATATCAAAATTAAAGTTTTGTTGTTGTTTTTTTTTTTTTTTTTTTTTGCAAAAAACCTCATTAAGGGGATAAAGAGACAAGTTGTAGATCAGGAAAAAATATTTGGAAATAAAATCTGACAAAGGACTAGACTATATAAAGAACTCTCAAACTCAACAATATAAAAGCAAACAATCCAGTTAGAAAATGGGCAAAGACATAAAGAGATATTTCACTGAAGAGGATATATGAATGATGAATACACACATGAAAAGATGTTTATTACCAGTCATTAGGGAAATATAAATTAAGACCATGATGAAGTATCACCACATATCTATTAGAACAGCTAAAATTAAAAATATTGGCAATGCCAAACACTGACAAGGATATAGAGAAAGTGGATCTCTCATACATTTCTTTTGAGAAAGAGTTGGGAAGTTTCTTTAAAAACTAGGCACGCATGTACCATATGAGTCTGATATTGTGCTCCTGAGCATTTATCCCAGAGAAATAAAAAGATGTCTGCATAAAATCTATATATGACTGCTCATAGCATATTTATTTGTAATGGTCAAAATATCCTCAGTAGATGGTTAGTTAAACTGTGGTACATCCATAGTATGGAATACTACTCAGCAATAAAATGGAGCAAACTCTTGATACATGCAACAACTCCGATGGAGCTCAAGGTCAGCATGTTGAGTGGAAAAAAAGACAATTTCAAAAGGTTATGTACTATATGATTTTATTTATGTAACATTTAAAGTGATAAAATTACAGAGATGTAAAAAAATTAGTGGTGCCCAAGGTTAGGGATGGAGGAAGGAGAGGAGGACAGTGGATGTCATAAGGAAATCTTTATCATGGTGCAATAGTTCTGTATCTTGATTGTAGTGGTCATTATACAAATCTACACATGTGATAAAATACCCAGATCTATATTCACACTCAATACTAAATTCCTGGGTTTTATACTGGACTCTCCTTATTATATGTGGACATTGAGGGAAACTGGGCAAAGGGTACAAGACCTCTCTGTGCTCTCTTTGCAATTTCTTAACTCTATGATTATTTCAAAGTAAGAAATAATGCAAATTTTCATGAGGAGGATAAGTTCTACAATAACAACCCTATAAATTCAACTCAACTTTGATCAGATCTAAAAAGAGTCTAGAAAATAAGGAACAAAGAAGAAAATGTTAGTGAAAAACGAGTTACCCAAGTTGTATTACTCTTCGACTACCATTTTTTCCCGATGTTTTTTCATGTCATAACCAGTGTTATTGAAAAGGGTCATGTGCACATTTACCAATTCATGTACTGTGAGAATTACCCAACAGGTCATTAACACACAGAAACATGCATGTGAAAAGCAAGAAATACCACCCACTGCTTCTGCATATTAGTGACTTGTCCCCCCTTGAGCACCAGTGTTCACATCCCTGAGGTTTGTGAATGGTCACTTCTTTGCCCTTCTTTGCAATGGAAGGTGGAATGACAAGTGCAAATGCAATGTACCTGTAAACCATTTCTTACCAAAAGAAGGTCACAAAGTATTTTACAGAATTTACTACAAAACACCATAAAACTGCCTTCACTTAAGCTCTCTTCTCCCATCAGGTTAGCCAACTGGGTATGCATCATCATGGTGACTCAGCATGACGCACAAAACTTTGGCTCTTCATATACACCTGCCAGGTCCCCTTCACTAGCCTCCTGCGGCGCTCCAGTGGCACACTCTGAATCCTGGAGCTTTGAAAGCCTGGGCGATCTCCCTCCCCATCCTCTGGAAAGGCAGCTTCTGGATCAGAAGGTGGGTGCTTTTCCAGTAACCACGAGTCTTTGGAAGCACCGATTCCTGGCCTGCAATGATGAGGTTTTTCCTCCCAACCGGTAGAGGGAGCGCGTTCCCCCGCAGCCTCAGTGGGCAGCTCTTCAGGTGGCCCTTTCTTGCGCAATGGGCTTACCTTGGACCGTTTCTTTCACCTGGTGCCAAAGTCTTGGACCATTTCTGCTGCCCCATGCAGAGCCGTAGCCCCCGAGCAAAAGCATGAATGAAGCTCCTCGAAGGAATGACCAAGCCGCTCTGTGCTCTACTAATATTTCTTAATAGTTGAAAGTAACAGAGTATGGAGATTTGCCCAAGTTATGTATCCTAGGAAATAAAGTTATTTCTAAAAAGAAAGGTGTTGGGGATAAAGGGGTTTCTGTACTACACTTAAGCTGTTCACAAAAAGGTTAGTAATATTATTCAATGTGACGCTTCTGTGTATTTTTGTTCATCAGCTTTAGGATGGGCAGACAGTACCAGAAGTCTTTTTAAAATTTGACAAACCCAGAGATTAATGATGAATTCAACTCTGCTTCTGCTTTGCTTGACTGCCAAGAGATTCCTGGGTGTCACACAGCAAATTTAGTGAATTTGATTGAAGAAATATTTAGAGACTGAAACAATCAGTTGAGAAGAAGAGCATGTAATTGTCACTGACAATGGAACAAACATGGTGAAAGCTCTGAGTGATTTAGGAAGGAACCCCAGGCATATGATGCTGTGTTCTTGCCCTTTACTTGTGGTCCTTTTTTTTTGGTTGCTTGAGGAAGGACAGTAAATCTAGTCCCTGATACTCCATCTTGGCTGGAAGAGGAGGCCCCCAGACACGTGCTTTATGAACATATTAATTCTTATAATAGAAACTTAAGTAGAATTTCAGGAATTGTGATGAAATTCAGAAATACGATATGAAAATTGGTCCTTCAGGTAGAAGGTATTTTCTGTCTGTGTTAAGATTCTTTATGGTTAACTTCTGTGTCTTTGTTTTCCACTTTTAAGCCTAAGACCATCCCAAACATTCTAAAGTTTTCCTTTATAATGAATTCCATTGGGAAAGGCAGGGCAACGTAAACAGAAGCAGTCCTTTGTGAGTGTGTGAACTCTAAATCAGTAACAGGCTTTAATCTGTGACATAAAATTGATGTTCTCTATGTCAGTGTTTTAAAGCGGGGCACATTTATTCAGTCAGAATGACTTCACGGACAGGAGATGGGGAGGAGATTCTACTCTCAGAGCCTGCAGAGCCTGCTATGGGATCTAACCCCGGAACCAGCCATGTAACTCCTTTAAACCTCAGAGTTTTTTTTCACCTGCAAATGACGTGACTGTGTAACATTCACGACCCTCATAAAATCACCAAAGTTTATTTTTTCAAACTCCTAAAAGAGCAATATGGCAGCAGGGATGGTTATAGAAATTTTAAAGACAGTGAGGGGAGATTTAGCCCCTGTGGAGAAAGGGATGGTGCACTAATCAAGGATGTGGGAAAGGATCCACCTGGGTTGCTTAGGAGCTGGCTGAGAGCAGGATTCTCTGGTCCCTATTTGTAGGAAGATGTGGCTTTTCTGCAATAGCTCTCAGCATATATTTTTCTTTTATGTCATGTCCACTATGGTTTAGGGACCAGAGAGCTGGTATTAGGTAAATGAATGAAGAAGAGATCATTAGATGGGGGTTGACAGTTTGGACCCATTACCTCTCAAGTACCATTCAACCCATAGGTGGGGGCAGAAACCTTTTCTAATGCAATATAATACAAGCCCTTTGAAGGGTCAAATAAATGTAGCTGCTTAAAACTAAAATGAAATATATGCTGTATATAAAAATGTACATAATCTATTGATTATTTAGCAGAGGGGATCGATAGAGAACCTGTAATTTTCCCCTTCTCTCCTGGCTGTGAGCCCTGTTTCCACTGACTTAGTTCGGCTGATGTACTGTCTTGTTCTGAATATGTTTTATATGTCTGATACCACACCGCTCTGGACATGAAAATACCACCCTTCTCCTTCTCCCCAAACATTTGTGTGTCCGACAGACTTCTCTGAACATTGAAGAATGACAAGAAAGGGCTACATCACGGAAAATTCAACACTCACTACTCCTCTTCATTGTTCTCAAAAGTCCCCCGGCTATTTCCTACCACTCAACACAAATCCCCTGGGAAGGCAGCAGGACACCTGAAGTGATAAAAAGACCAGAAGAGGAAAGATTTAAAGGACCAAGAATGTAGATTCAAGTTAGCCTGAAAGACCCTAACAGCAAAAAGCATAATTAGGACAGATCTTATACTGAAGATCTTTAACCATATCGACTACTTGTCCTCTTCTTATCCTAGAACATCAAACTGTTCAGATAAAAATGTAACGGGTACTTACAGAAATTTCTCTGGACTTTACTATGTATATGTATATCTATTGTTTTCAATATAGGATTATAGTGTGAAACTCAAGGTGCTTGGCTCTCACACTGCTTTAGCGAATAGGATGCAAAAACGCATCCTTTGGAAAATTGCTTATGCTTTCTATGTTTCTGTTTCTTCATTTATTAAAAAGAGGATAAAAATAATGGCTATTACTTTGGGATTAAACAAGCATAAAGTATTTAGAACGATTTCTCTCACAAATGTTCATAAAGTCTGAAAGTACTTTTTATTTTAAACTATTTTTTTTAAGAGTTTATTTTTTTATTTGACAGACAGAGATCACAAGTAGGCAGAGAGGCAGGCAGGCGGGGGGCGGGGAGGGGGCGGGGGGGGGGGGGGGGGGGAGGAAGCAGGCTCACTGCTGAGCAGAGAACCCGATGCGGGGCTGGATGCAGGGCTCGATCCCAGGACCCTGGGATCATGACCTGAGCCAAAGGCAGAGGCTTTAACCCACTGAGTCACCCAGGCGCCCCAAGTGTGACAGTACTTTAACTTGAGATTTGAATACATATTGGTCCACTCGTTTTCTTTTTCTTTTGCAATCTCTCTAAGTAAATATATATACACACACTACATACACATATGATGTTATGTTCTATAACAACTGTATAGACCAATTACTATTTCAAATAAGCCTCACTACATCCATGGAGCTTAAAAAGAAACAAGAGTGGTGGTTCCTATTTTGAGATTAGGGAAACTGAACCCCAGAAGGGTTAAATGCTTTCTTTACCACAAGGTCACAGGGAGAATCTATGCTGGGAGAGAGAGAGAGGGGTCTTTCCTTCGCCGCGTACTGTTTTATATGTTAGCCATCATGCACATGCTAAGTCAATGGATGCTGGCATCTTACATAAATATATGATGATGCAGTGCTATATGTAATAAAAATCTGAAGCATGAAATGTGGAAGCAATTCAAGAAAACAGATCTCACATTTTTGCCTTTGTCAGAGTCAGAATCTGACATGCTCTGATTAAAATTCAACATCTGCAGGCATTTAAAATTAAAATATACAGGTATTCATGTTTTCCTCCTTCCACAATGTTTTATTGCTGCTTTTTTCATCTTAAATATTAAAAACATTACATTATTTTATTTCATATGTCGAACTTCATGTCTCAGTATATTACGCACTGCCCTTTCACCTCTGAGCTCTGGTTCAAATCCAGCTCTTAGCTGAGGAAATAAAAAACATCTGAAAATATTTAGTAGACTCATCTCAAGGCCTAATGGACTACAGTTTACATTAACTTGACAAACACAACAAACAAACAGATTTCCCGCAAATTAAACTGTTTACGTGAAAACATTCAGGAATGAACAGTATATAAAGGCCCCTGGGACAGATCTGAAGTCTGTGCTTTTATTCTACGGGGAATTTGAAACAAAGGTGGAGAAAAATCTGGGCTGCACCTGTCCCACCCAAAACAGGTGAATGAAAGATCCAGATCTTAGAAATCCACCTCCACTATTTTGCGGAGGGGGAAACTGCCATTCAGAAGGGCACAGGGGATGGGAGGAATAAGAGAAAATAGCCCAAAAATAAATCATCAGCTGTATCACATTACTCTTCTGTTCATGCAAAAATTATTTATCGAGGCTTGCACTACGTTCAAACACTTTGCTAGGTACTTTTTCACTGGTGCCTTCCAGCAAGTCCGGAAAATAAATACTGGTAACGTTGGCCTAGAGACAAATCAAAGAAACAAGGCTGCTTATTCTCTTAAGGACCAACTTTTATGACTAAGTTCGTATTTCGTGATTTAAAAACAAGGCAACAATAAGCCATTTCATATTAAATCTTCTACCCTCCCTGGGAGTGGGTGCCCAAGTGCCTTCAGAGGCAAGGAGATCCTGAGGAGGACAGGCCCCCTGTAAGGGCATTCTGATTTTTTTTTTTTAACTTGTTTAAGACGTTTTGTTGTTGTTGTTTAAGATTTTATTTGCTTATTTGAGAGAAAGAGAACATGAGTGGGGGGGAGGAAAAGAGAGAGAGGGAAAAGGCAGACTCCCCGCTGAGCAAGGAGGCTAAGGCGGGGCTTGATCCCAGGACCCTGAGATCATGACCTGAGCGAAGGCAGACGCTTAACCAAATGAGCCACCCAGGCACCCAAGGCATTCTGATTTTTTTAACCCTCAATGCCATGTAGTCCAAACACCATATACATGCTGGGCACCAGTGTCTCTGCTCTACAGCTACTCTCCAGGTCCTCCAACTGATGACAGATGGTTGCTATGTCCCTTCCTCCAACACCTCCTCCCTCCCTCACCACCCCATCTTCTAGAAAGCACTAGACAGTTGCCACTACAAAGGGAACAAATAAGTCGAATCCTAAGTCAGAAGTTCAGTGTATACAAATCTCTTGGGAAATCTGTTAAAATGCATATTCCCAGGCCCAACCTCAAACATTCCTATTCTGAAGGTTTGACATACGGCCTAGGAATATGCATTTTAAAGGTTTGTCAGGAGATGCTATTGCAGGTGGTCCAAGGCTCCGTGCTGCAGTGTGGACCCGACTCCTGTTCTCAGTGGCTTATTCAAGTTGAAGGGGGAAAAACCAACAGAGGGGAAACATCCACAACCATCCTTGCTTCCTGTCCTCGGCCTTTAGGGTTGGTCATCTAGAAGGTTTTCACTGAGGACGGGATACAGCTGAGGAGAAGACAGAGCAGCTCAGGTGAGGGGAAACCAATAACTCCATATATCCCATCCCATATCTCCCCACGCTGCCAGCTTCCCTGACTCCATCCTTAGTGGCACATTCCACTGCTTAATGCCCACCACCAGCAGGAAGTTCTTCCTCCCCAGTCACTGCATGCTTGAGATGTGGAGCCATTTTTGCTTTTAGTTCTCCACTCAACAGCAATAGGAAATATCAGGCACCTCCCTTGGAGAGGAGAGAACCATTTATATGGTGTTAAGTGACACACGAAGAAAAGCCATAGGAAGGAAAATACTAAATTCAAGTGTGCTCTGAATCAAGCTTTTATAGTAATTCTTCAGTGGTCTGAATTCTGATTTATGATAACAGTTTGAAAGGTCTTCCGTAGATCCTTTCAGCTTCTCCATGGTCCAACTCGGAAATAGTTTATTCTCTCGTACTTTGTATGTGAAGTTTCTGCCAAGCCTCAAATGGCCTTTCTCTCTCTCTTTTTTATCCTAGAAAAATAATTAAAGACAGAGCTGCACTCAAACATTCAAATTTGATAGCATAACTCCAGTAACATAACTGACATCCCACTTAAAGAAGGGGAGAAAAACCATAAAAACCTCCTGTTTCACTTAATTTAATAATTGACAAGTTCCCTTAAGGACAACCAGGATATTCTCACCAAGTATTTTCAGTTGTGTCTTGACCCCAACTGTGCCTGGAGTTGGTACAAGAGCTTCTGAAGTTATAATAATTCCTTTTTTCCTGACAACCAGCCCCCAACAAGGACTGTGTTGGGCAGTGGGAATCATCTAGCTTTGATCTGATTCCAAGGCAGGTATCTCAGTGAAGGGAGATGGTACAGGGTAGGGTTCATTTTTCTTTGTCTTTTGCACTGTCTTCACTCTAAGATGCCTCTCAGTCAAGGCTGGTCAGATGAGAAAACATATTCTCCCCTATTTAGGAATTTAATGAGATCAACTCAGGTCATGAGCTCACCCATGGCACATGTGATTAGGACTAGCTAGACAAGTGACAGAGGACAAACATCCATGGTGGGGACAGAAATGAGGATGATGATGGTGTTCTCACCTATTGTCTATTGTTGTTGTTTTTTCTGGTAGGTACTCAATTATCAGAAAACTAGAATTCTTCTTATGTTAGGCATTAATCTGGGCCTGTTCTGCTGTGCAAATATGTATTTCACACTTTCTGTGAAGGGTTTTGGAAATACCACAAAGTGGGGTCAAGGATAGGCTCTCTCGAAGAGTATTTTTCAAGAACATTTTCATTGGTAAGAGTTAACTCCCATTTGGCTAGTGAACCAACTAGCAATCATTTATCAAGACTCTATTAGTTCCATACCATTGTACTCTAGATTAATAAGAGTGTAACACCCATAATAACACCTGTCCTTACTTTCCAAAAGTATGAAATCTGGGTAAACGGTCAAGACTTAGTTAGGATGAGGAACAATTGTAACTCCAATGTCCAGCACTGTGTATGATTGGTCCATGATAGATATTGAATCATTTCTTACATATGCAATAAATGAACATTAAATGTTGAGGCACAGATTTAAAATTCCATAGATCTAATAAGAGATAGTATGTGGCATTTCTCAACGTCCTCTGGTGATGCAACTCAGCTTTTAAGAATCTCCTCAGGGAATCATGTTCCACAGAACCCACTTTGGGAACTCTAGCTTGGACACACTTCAGTGGGAAAGGTGGAATTCTTACCAGGTGTTATAAGGAACAAAGAATTAAGTGGATGGAAATGAGGGGGAAATCTAGATAGAGAAAATAACAGAAGCATAAGGCAGGGGTCAAAATTAACCTAGGACATGGGAAATCAAGGAAATTTACCTAAATGGTTATAACTTAAATCACTAGAATTACCTGGTTTTTGTAATATTCTGCCTGGTTTTGTAATATTCTGCGGTAACCAAATTAGACAGGGAAAGCCAGAGGTGAACTTGGGATAGTACAATAAGCACTTGGATTTATATTCTTTGGGAAAACTAGCAATCAGTTCAACCATATCTGAAGTCCAGAGCATAGACCACCAAGTCTAATGGTTTCACAGTTCTCTTATTAGAAGCTTAAAGTAATACGGTAAAGAAATAGGGAGCAAAGATAAGGGAAAGTCTTGTTTTTATCCCTCTTTTTCAAAGTAAGACATACCAGTACAGCATTTGAGATTCTAGATGCTTTTGTTTTTTCACTGATTTTTCTACATCTCAAAAGAGTCTTTAAGAGCACCATGCTTTCTTACATCTCTTTGACTTCCATTTTTTGTTTTTTTTCTGGCTGCTCTTACGTCCAAATGAACCTTCAGGAAAATTTGCTTACGACAGGATTTTGACAGTTTGCCTCTTCTGTCCTGTCTTGAAAGGGCAGTTGATTAGTTGGGTGTGCTGAATGAATTGCCTATGTTCCTTATTTCAGTTTGCTCTTTTCCAATAAAGGGAATAAACTGGAAGACAATCTTTAAAAAATTAAGTATCCTTCCTTCTAAGAGAGCTATTTTTGATGATAAGACAGGTCCTGTTAGGTGAAGGAAATCCATATTCAACCTAAGCCCTATCCCAAGGTACCTAAAGGCAGCCCTTCCTCTGTTCATACACCCTTTCTACATGGCACCATCAGCATACCCAACCACTCCATATAATTATGACATTTTTCACAGGTCTGTCTATTCTACCAGAATGTGAAATGTTTGACTTAGGGGCCAGATGTTTTTCATCTTTGCTTACCCAATCCTATTTCAGGAGACAACACCCAGAGGTAGTACTGTCTAGTGGTTAAGACACTGGCCCCAAGTGGGTTGGAATTCAGCTCAGCCACCTTACAAGTTGTACGACCTTTGGAAAATTGCTTATGCTTTCTATGTTTCTGTTTCTTCATTTATTAAAAAGAGGATAAAAATAATGGCTATTACTTTGGGATTAAACAAGCATAAAGTATTTAGAACAATGATTAAAAATATTAGCCGATTTTCAGGAACCAAAAATCAGTGTTTGAATGAAAGAATGAATCTACCAACACAAGAGGTTACATGGGCATAGATTGTTTACAAAAATATGCATATAGTATTTGTTAGGAAAACAAAGTCGAAGAAGATATAGTCCATGGCAGTGTGAAAATTACAGACTGGAAGGAAAATGAAGACATGCACTTGAGTCATTACAGTACTAGATAGAATCTGATAAATACTCTATTATTACAAGAAGCAAAGTGTAGCAGGAGTTCAGAGGAGAAGAGAGATGGTTTCCAACAGAGGGGATCAGTAACTGCTGCGTGGGTTGGTAGATCTTTCAACAGAAGAGAACTGTGTTTACACAACATCTGTTGCATCATCTCCCCCAGCTTTTTTTCCCCCAGAGATTAGCAGATTTAAAAAAAAAAAAAAAAAAAAAACCCTCTTTACAATACATAGAAATTGAGACTTAGAAAGTCAAATTTGCGTCTTGTTTTGGGCTGATAACTAAAATTCTGAGTTGTGTTTTTGAACAAGGACAGGGGATGGGTATTCCCAAAAGGTCGTCTGCTGTTCTGTGCAACCAGAAAATTTTGCTGCCAAGCACCAGAGGCATATGCATGAGCGTAACACCAGGAGAGCAGCCAAGGCCCCACTCGGGATGCTTTTACTGTTTGTCTAAAATGGATGTTTTCCCAAGCAAACTGCATTGTGTTCCAAAAGGAGATCGATCCATCATACTTGCCTTTGTGGTCACAGAGCGGGAATCAAAATGATGGGGTGATGGATGCCTGGGCCAAAGGGAAAGATGCTCCAGATCAGAGGCTCCTCCTTTGGGCTGGTTCTTTTCAAGAAGAAGAAAATCTTTGGAATGAAAATGTAGCAAATGACCTTGAAGGAACCTATCCCCAGGGTTTGACTCTCAGGGAGTTTTAGACACTTGGGAAATCCAACCAAGCCCCTGGGAACTTTCACCTAGACAACTCCAGAACCAGTTTACATTTGTCCAGTGATATAAAGACTTCTCAGGTTCTAGGGAGGTTAAGTCACGTTTTGTGAGTTTGGGTGATTCTGGCATATGTAATGCAGATCTCCAACCTCACCAAATATATGTACTCCTACAGGCATCAAGGTTATTTAGTATTTTCTAGAAGTTAAAACCAGGGTACCTGAGTGGCTCAGTTGGTTAAACAACTGCCTTCAGCTTGGGTCATGATCCCAGCAGTCCCGGGATCAAGTCCCATGTTGGGCTCCCAGCTCCATGCGGAGTCTGCTTCTCCCCCTGCCTTTCTCCCCTCTCATGCTCTCTCTCACTCTCTCTCTCTCAAATAAACAAATAAAAATCTTTAAAAAATAAAAGTTAAAAACATAAATTCCATGAGATTTGACCCAAAATACATACCTATTCTCATAAGTTCATTTTGGGGTGTGTGGCTTTTCAAACAGTCCTACATTTGAAATTATGATCCTTGCTTTTCAAGGTCTTAACACAGTAGACTGTTTTCAAATGACCAAATCTGAATTAGGGGCAGAATTTTAAGACTCTAGCCTAGTACCACTCCCCAAAGAACATATCTAGGGTGCTCAGTATACACGAGCACCATTCCTTCTTCACTGAACTCTCATTCTATCTCACTCCAAGCTCAATCGAGATATTTCTCTCGGGCTCCATCTCCCCAAGCTGCTCCTACCACTGTTTCAACAGAGTCCTTACCTTACCTCTTACCTTGTCTTCCTTGCAGTTCTAGAAAGGACGATGTTTATATCTCCAGAAATACTGACCTCCATTACTACTCTAGTTGTGAATCTCTTCCCTTCTCCCAAGGGGAGGCTGGCCTTTTTACCCTCTACCTTTTCCCTGGCAGCAATTTTTCCAGCTCCTTTTTTTCTTGGCTCTAGAACATGTACTCATGTCCTTCAATGTCTTAAAAAGTACTGTAACTTTATCATCATCCTCATTTTCATCACCTATCATTTATGGATGATGACGTACCAGGCACTATGCTAAGAAATTTATGTATTATTTATTTAATCCTCACAAGAGTACTTCCAGTTCAGTATTTCTGTCCCTGGAAACTAACCTTCAAAACTCAACTCCCCGGATGGGGGAGTCTAATTCTACTGTTTGGTTACTTTGTGCCTTACTCTCTGGTCACCATGATCTGGTTTCTGGTTTCACATCACCCTTCTAAAACCATTCCCATAAATGTCTCCAGATAAAATTGACCCCCCCCCCAGCCCAACACACCCTTTTATCCCTGCAAATCCTTGGACCATTTCTTATTCTAACAACCCACTTTTTTTCTGATCACTGACTTAGGAATCCATGTGAGGTTTATTTATAGACTCCTTTGTTCTATACTGACTCTGTTGGGATGTTAATGTGCTCCAATAGTTTAATTCTTACCAAAGATGTTTGAACTGTCACTCAGACCCAAAGTACCGTCTCAAACTTCTCATCAACCTGATAAGACACAATTTGCCAAAGGTTGTACACAAATATCTTTAAAATTCCTAGGTTGATATCGATGAATTTTAGGAAAACATATAAATCGTACATCAAACTCAAGATTCCATGGATATTGTGGTTTAGGAACTAGTTAGGATTAGAAAAATGATCCATCAAATAAATATTAAGCAAATGAAAGTAGACATATGGGACAAAAATTGCAAAAGAAATATTCAAATTATGAAAACTGTCATAGAACATCTTATTCTGTTGTCAAAAAGGAAATGGCCCCACAAACTCCTAATTGTCTTCTACTCTTGTTCTGTCTTTACATTCTCTTACCTTACCTATTAGATCCAATGACATCCTCTAACTTCTCAGTCCCTGAAATATCCACACCCCGCCCTATTTTCTTCATTCTTTCTATCCAGTCTGTCTCCAAGTTTTGCTAGACCTTCTGCAATAACACCAAAATATAAGTTATTCAAACAACCCCCTAACCTGTCATCTACCAAAATTCGTCAAGAGCCATTTTAAATCCTGTGCCCAGAAAAAGCAAAATTTTGTAGCAGCACAGACAACTACTGTTCCCTCCCCCATTTCTTGTGCCATGGAAATTGGGAGAAAGCCATTTATAGGAAGACTTCATAGCTAGAAAGGTGAGTTTGCAGAATAAGGCTGTCTCAAACTTTTGACTAACATTAGAACAAGTCACATTGCACGTTTTCCTAAATGCAAGCCCTGGGCTAATTTGCCAGCATCTGCCTCCATCACAACTGTGATCCATACCTGTGTCCTGGGTGACCTTTCACTACTACCTCCTCCTGCACCATCAGTTCTATGAAGCTTAGCCTGATACTTCCCCTGGCCTGTTCCTCAGTACCCAGCCCTCTACCACACTTGGTCGTTGCATCCTGTGGAGCTCCTACTGAGTATCCGGCAGCTGTCCACTCTCCTAAAGTGGGTTCCACTATCTCAGGCTGATTGGTTTAGCAAACATCATTTCTCCCAGAATTCTTAGATAGAGCCACTTCTATCTGCAGTCTGTTCCAACTCTCCCCACTCCCTCCATAGAGCCTCAGATCCAGTTTCACTATCACTCAGAAAACACTAGTGAAATATAGCCACTTATACAATCTTCTCCATGAATTTCAGATTTCTACTAATCTCCCAATAAGATCTCATCCTCCAAAGTGCTGCTTGCATCTGAATGGGTTTTCCTCTTCATCTTATTCCAGGCCACTGCCCTCAGTGACTTTAATATCCAGCACCCTGGACTTTTCTCATTCTTCTTAACCCTTCTGCCACATGACATAGCTGCTCAAGCCTCTTTAAATCTAAATCCTCCTTTGCTTTCATGGTGCTCATACTTCTGATTCTTTCTTTTTCACTCTGACCACTGCTTCTTTGCCTTTCTCTTTCTTCTCCATTCTCTAAATGAATGTGTTCTCCAAGGTTTTGTTCTTGTTTTCTTTTTTTAAATCTTCATGCTGTGGAGATGTCATCTATGCCAGTAAATATAACCCTTAACTCTACGCTGATATAAATCTGTAATTCTGACACGTCTATAAAGCTTGTTAGTTATTTTCATCTGCTTGGTGTGCAGTCCCATCTATATGTATTTTTGGAATCTCAGTATGCCAATTCCTCCTTCACCTCCTGGTTTCTCAATATTTCCATTAGTGGGACAGACATTTGCTCAGTGATATGCATTCAAACCCTGAAAATCATTACTGTATGCTCCTTTTCCCTCCCTGGCCAAATCTATCAATTCCTGTAAATTGTTTTCTTATTTTATCTTGAACCGAGCCTTTTTTCTTTTATTGTAAGGTGACTATCATTATTGATGTAAGTGAATATCATCATGTTCATTTTACAAGTACAAGTTTGGAGGCTAATTATTTTCCCAGGGTTACTAATCTGGTAAGTGATAGAGGAACAGGAATGTGTTCCTATCTTGTAGGACACCAGGATTATGTCCTAATCTTCAAACCTCAGCTTCTTCCTTTCATGAAACTGCTTGCCTAAAAATAGATGACATTGTTACATAAAATAAAAATAATATATAATTTGCAAATTAGAAATAAATATTTGTACATTGTATACTTCTTTCTGTAAAAACTCATTTTAATTGAGTTCTTATTTCAAAAAGGTCTTCCTCTCCATATAAGTTACAATATAATACATATCTCTATAATATGAATTATAGAAGCAACTCAGGGTGAGGTTGGAGAACATCAACTTTAGAATGGCTTGGGTTCCACTTTCTAATTCCACACATCAGTGGCGTAAACTTTGGCAAGTTGCCCAACTTCTCTGTGCCTTGCTTTCCTTATCTGTCTGTAATAGTAGTGGTTACAGATGTGGAAAATCCACATGCAGGGAACAAGAAGTTACTTCAACACATTAATCAGCAATACCAATATTGACTCCTATATATGATATTTGGGGCTGTATAGAACCAGGCATACAGTTAAATTTAGCCAATATTTATTGAGTGTCTCCCAAGTGCCTTATGACTAAGAAAATGATTAATAGCCGATGTCTGACAACATTCTATGCTTGAACATCTAATCTCCAAAGTAGTTACAAATAAATAGATCAAATTCAAATTAACTTAGTCTTACAAGTATATGAAAAGCACAATCTAATTTCATGACATAAATATCACTCATAGCGTTGCCTTGTATGCTTTTCCTCAGGTCAAAATCTTGGGGGCGGGGAGCCTTAGTCTGAATCCTTGACGTCGTAACTCATCATCTCTTTCCAAGTTGGATGGTGGTTCTGTACTGTCCAAAGGCCTTCAGGTCTCTGTAAACACTCGCCTCAGTCAACATCACATTATTTCACAGTAACCATCCTTCTTCTTGAGCATCACTATAAATTCACTTCCTCTTCTTTTCTAAGCTAATAAATTTTCCCATTTCCCTCTCCGTTAGTTTGACTTGCTTACCAATGACCAGTTCCAATTTATCAGCTTTCTTTCTTCTCTCCACAGCCTCTGCTTTGTTTAACCAACCTCCTTCTTAGTTCATGTGAACTTTTCCCTATCCATTCACAAATACCACCTCTTACATGACCTACTCTAAAATAAGGTACCCAATCAGACTTCTCAAATCAAAGACCCCAAATTCCTTTTCCTCCACAAAGTCCTCCAGTGCTAAACTAAAAAGATAGTACTTTTCCCTCGATCCAATAGCCTACTCAGACATTTATCCACCTGAAACCAGGAACACTTCACTCAGCAATTCATCTAAATATTGAATTTTGAGATTAGGAGGCTTACCACTTTATCGCCACACCATGCTTCTTTTTTGCACTCTATATCTGTCCTGTGATGAAGACCACCATCTATATGAGGCAGTGAGCATCTACAGTATTGTTTCTTCAGTGGCGTCTCCTAACTCTGTGAAGCATGAAGCCATCCTGAGTAACATTTCCTTCTGTCAACTTCTGAGTAGGGATTTGGGTTGTGGACAAGGCAGTAGATAGGGCAGGAAGAAGAGACGGCACAAGGTAAGGCAATATCTGAACATAACTGAATATATCTCATTATTAGGCAGTTTCTCCCAAGACATTGTCTCTTAAAAAGAGAGTCACCTCATATGGAGTACTTGCCAAGTATCTTATATCACGGAAATGTTTTCTCAATGACTTTATTCTGAGCAACAAATAACACCGGATGGAGGTTTATTAGACTGAAATAGCTTGAATCGACACAAGTTTTGGAAGCTTGGAGAAGTTATCTGATTTGAGCAGCTTTTTAAAAAGAAAACTTCCACAAATTTAGTCATTATTCCTGGATAGTTGACAATTTCACATGTTGGCTACCATGTTGATGAAACTCTCTAGGTTTGCTTAGGTGGTCCTGTTGTTCGAACCACGGGGTGATTTTTTTTTTTTAATCCTAACCCTAGGCAAATGTCTGGGATAAAATTTGCAGTACAGTATTACACACTCAGATTGGAAAAAATGAAATAGATGTGATGGCAACAGTCTAGAAAACTCTATTGGACGGTTCAAGAAACAGCTCTAGCGATGATGAAAGCTCAGCTGCATCTCAGCTGTCTCCAAAATCCCTGTAAAAAGTCCAAATAAAAATTATTATGTCAGATATGAGCTCAAAACATGGGTTAGTAAAATAATATATCAGTATACATAAAACATGGTTATAAGTATATATGTGAGATTAAATTAATAAATCAAATATCACAAGTAAACATTTGATGCATCAATATCCATTACACTTGCCATATGTAAGCTAGCCAACGGCTTTCTGGGAAATTACATAATGAGAGAAATGGTGTCTCCCCATATATTGAGGACAGCCTTACATTGGGGACATTCATAGCGTGCAGGAGCACATAGATTATGGGTGGAGCTAGAAGGTTTGGATGGACCAATAGCCGGTGGAAGAACTGATTCAGGAAAAAAGAACAGTGATATATTTTCTCACTGTTTCTTTGCAGGGTAACGAGTCTGTCCTGTGCTAAGAGAGATTGGGACATTCTGGTCAGGAGGACAAGAATGAATTTACTTTAGCTCATGTTGTTCTATTCCCAGAACTACAAGTGCTCCCTGACTATTATTCACTGATGGTTAGGATGTGCTGTGAGGTTGTTTATTCGAGCATCCCTCTAATTTGTTACATAACACAAAAGAATGGAATCTGAAAACACAGAAGGTGGAGAAATGTTCAGCATAATAAAGTCATGTGTGATACATATTTAACCCTACCTACAAGTTCCTCTAGCTATTTGTTTAAACCCACTCTTGGGCTTTTCCCTAGCTAAAAGGCCTCCTTTTGTTGAGCAATTTCAACGTATAGTCACATTTTGAACTGTTGCCAGCTAAAATTCTTGCATTAGGCTCCATGGCTGTCTGTTCCACCAAGACAAATAAGAACTGGCCCAACCCCTCATCTGAGTGCATTGTTCATGGTGCTGAGCAGTGATTTTCCATATCTGCCTGTCTTTGCATTCACCCCAGGAGAAAGGGTGAGCCTGGTTTATTGAGTTCTCATTTCTCACAAAGCAGCAACATCTGGAGGGCTGAGCAATTTGTTGGCAGGTCCAGCCCGAAGGAATTCGGCCATGGTTCCGATTGGCTCTTATCAGTAGGTGTCACTAAAGACAGCTTCAGAGACAGAAAAATAAATAGGCCAATTAAGCAATGCCAAGAACAGACTATTTTATAGCCGTTTCTGCTCTTTTTATTGTTATTCCAACTGCAGAAGTTTCAAGATTCGAATTATTCTCTGGCTCCACACTCCCACCCCCTGCAAATGACCATTTTTCCATTTTCCAAGTGCCTTCCTTTAGAGTTGGAGAGTGGGACAGTCAATTAATAACTTACTTTGTGGTGCCTGATGTAGTGAAAACAAAATAAAAACAGATAAAGGAGATTAACTCTAACACTTGATTGCAATGACACTACAGCTGGCTGTTCATCTGTGCACAGGCTAATGAACACTTCACCATCCTCTTTCACTGTGCAATGTGAGACAATCAGCACATACAATGCATCCCACTCCAGCCATGCCTATGTGTCCCTGGAGGATGCACACATGGGAACTCTGGTGTGAGACCATGCATTTCTGAGGAGGTCCGCAGGGGAATTCCCAGGTCTCTTTCTGGAAAGGGGCCAGACTTATTAGCCACCATATGCACAGTCTTCACTTTTTGGTGACTGAGACTCCCATCAGTAGACATAGGCCCGGGGGGGCTCTAAATTTGACCTCCCCAGTCCAAACAACGTCATACATATGTAGAACACTTTACTGATATTCCCAGCTAGCTGATACCTCATATAGATTAATCTATTATCTGAGAACAAGGGAACAATTCAAATGGTTGGATTTGATTTGTAAAATGCACTGTGAACAAAACCAGGGCTTCTCAGTGTCCGCTCCATGTCTAGCACATGGTAGGTACTCAGGCAATATTGGCTAAATGAATGCGGTATCTGTGTGCTCAGAATATCGGTAACCTGTTTTGTTAAGATCATATATACGGTCTCTACCATCTGCTATGTAAGCTAAATTTTTATGCCTTTTAGTGGTACTTTCATTCTTTCAGATTTTAGGAACATTCCAACTATATCATGTAAGAAGATCCTTAGGTTTGAAGACCAAACAAATGGTTTTTAACTCCAAAATTTTAAAAAATATTATTTATTTTATTTTATTTTATTTTACATTTTTTTATTGAGAGGGAGAGAGAGTGGGAGCACTGTGCAGAGCACAGAGCCAGACCCAGAACTTGATCTCGTGACTGGGAGATCATGACCTGAGCCAAAACCAGTAGTCGGATGCTTAACTGACTGAGCCACCCAAGTACCTCCAATTCCAAATTTCTTACAATTACAAATGAAAAGCTGATAGCTAATAATAATAATGATGATGGTGGGGCACCCGTATTGCTCAGTTATGGGTTCAAATGGGACGTTAATCTGAGTCACCAGCTCAGGTCAGGATCTCAAGGTCATGGGATCAAGCCCTACATCAGTATCTACTGGCTCTGTGGGAGTCTGCTTGAGATTCTTTCTCTCTGCCCCTCCCTCCACCCCCAGTCACATGCATGTTCACTCTCTTCCTCTCTCTCTTTCTCAAATAAATGAATGAATCTTGAGGGGAAAAGATAATAATAGCAGCTGCCACTTACTGAGTACTTATTCTGTGCCAAAGGAAGTGCTATACATTATTTCATATAATCCCACCAGAACCCTATGAGATAAATGTGATTACTATCCCGATTTACATATGAAAAAACTGGGACCTAACCCCATTAAATTATTTGCTCAAGGGAACACAGAAAGTTTTAGAGCCAGGTTAACACAGGTGGTCTGACTCTAAACTATTGTCTTAACCAGGTACCTTGCAGCCCTCTCTTCTAACATGGAACTGTGATTAGTAAATCTTAACAAAACGAAAGGAGGACATTATCTGGGGCAGGAGAACATAAAATGAATAAAAGAGAATGAGTGAAGTTTGAATCTACACTGTGGTATTTATAACTGGGTTACTGGTATTTAATAGATGCTGGACTTAAAAAAAGGGTGGGGGGGTGCATTGCTTATTTTCACGGCTGGGGGTTTTTATATTCACAGCACTGCCATCTAGTCTCCAAGCTCAACAATAGAAGACTAGTGGATCTAATTTTCCCCATGAACATTCTTCCCCAGCATCTTTCTGCAATTTCAGACTCCCAAGTCCAAGTTACATGATGTCATTTTCATTTATTGGGTATAATTACTAAATTATACAGGCCCCATACCTACATTCTTGTATTCTAAAAAAACAAACAAACAAAAAACAAAACAAAAACACACACACACAAAGACATAGTCCTGTGAAATGAAATGTACACAAGCGAACTCCGAACCTGCTGACCCAGAACATGCCTCATGCATGGTGCCTCCACAGAGAACACGCAGAAACCTCCTTGGTAAGAATGCAAAAAGCCAGTCTTATACTCTGATTTCAGACTGAAAGTTTTCAAATCTAACGGAACACATATTCAGCTTAAAAAACTGGAGAAGTGTTACTTACACATTTTAACAGATTTTATTATTTATAAACTTTTGAAATACTTAGGGGTTTTTTTATGGGTTTTTTTTTTCAACTATATTTCATCCTCTACCAAGGCATAACACATCCACAATAGACACACATACTCCAACACATTTCAAAGGATATTGTTTATCTTTCATCCCCAATTGTGGAACATTCCTGTGGCATCTTATTCGTAACAGATTTATGCTCAGAATACTAGCTCTAGACGCTAATCCTCCCCAGATTTCAGTCATCTGATGGCAAGTGAGAGAAGAGCATTTAGTGGGTGTTTATCATCCTTTTTGTCAAGATAAGTAATGTGTTTTATCCAGATGAATCAAAATATAGGGGAGGGTTCAGTAAGAGTCTACCTTGTCAGTATAATACAATACAACAATAATAATATAATATATAACAATAATAATCTATAATACAACAATAATATAATACAACAATTTAGAACCAGCTTTGTTAGGACCCTAATTTTAAAAGTTTCATTTATAAAACCCAAATCTGCAAACATTAAAGACCTATGATAAATAGAACACTGTCTTGCAAAGTAGGGGCACATGAACAATACTGTTCTTACCTTCATGAGTGTCACACAATGATAAGGTAGGATGGGTGTCATGAGAGATTTGTCTTTAAAGGAATAAAAGATGACCCCATTAGGAGAATCAGGAAAAGCTTTTTTTTTTTTTTTTTAACTTTTTTTCTCACTTTTTTAAAAAATTTATTTTCAGTGTAACAGTATTCATTGTTTTTGCACCACACACATACATTGTATAGTGCTCTATACAATCCATGCCCTCCAAGTGGGTGACCTCTGGCCCTCTCCAGCCCTTGGAGACCTTTGTCTTTTCCTGGCCTCTTGGGTTTCTCCCCGGGTCTGGGTCTCCACTTCATCTGGTCTACAGACCACTCCCATCACGGACTCTGGGGGCCTGCGTGTGCAGAGTGGGGAAGGGGCAGGTATGGGCCAGTGCCTAGTGAGGGCCTCAGTCTGGGCTCTGGACTTTTCAGTTAATTCCCAAGAGCTTTTTGCTTTGTTTCCTGAATATTCTTTTTATTCTTTGTTTTTTGCCTCCTGTTCTTGTTTCATAGATGTACCTTCTTCTCTGGCCTCTGTGAATGCCAATAACTTGATCTGAAGTGTTCTTCTCCTTACGCCCCACCTGTTTCCTCCAAGTGGCTCTGTGCCTCTAGTTCTTCCCTTGTAAGCTTGCCCTGCAGCCTGGGTTCTCGGCTTGTATTTCAAACGGGACCCTAATGGGTGGATGCTTTGCTCTGAGGGTGGGAATGGACCCACAAGGGCCTGGCTTTGGGGTACCTAGCCGGGTGGCTGCACTGGGGAGCCTTCTGTCTTTTTAAAGAGACTGCATTTGAGATGAGCCCTCATGGAGACATGGAATCCCTCGTTGAAAAGTAAATGAAAGGGGAATAGCATGGAGGAGGCGTCAAGCAGAAACCACAGATTATAGAGGGAAATGCAAACAGTTTAGTAAGTACGAGGCCAAAGATTAGGCCAAAAAAATACATACTATTTTATGGTGGGCCTTGAAGGCCAATGGAGAGTTTTGTGCATAAATCAAAAAGCAGAGGGGAGGGACGCCTGGGTGGCTCAGTTGGTTAAGCAGCTGCCTTCGGCTCAGGTCATGATCCCAGCGTCCTGGGATCAAGTTCCACATAGGGCTCCTTGCTCGGCAGGGAGCCTGCTTCTCCCTCTGCCTCTGCTCGCTCACTCTCCCTCTCTCTCTGATAAATAAATAAAATCTTAAAAAAAAAATTAAAAAAAAGGCAGAGGGGAGCTACTGAAGTCAGTAGATTGGAAGTACAGTGAGATCCGTCCCAAACTTGAGGATGCCTCTGGCCCAGTGTCTGAGAGACATGCAGAGAAGAAAGCAGAGGGGATGGACTGTTAGGGAGCTCTAGAGCACTAGATCATATATACCCAGCATCTGGGAAAATGAGACCTGGCAGGAGGGAACAGAGAGATAGAAAGGGAGGAAGAATATTGTTGATAACAGAGAGAGGGTGGTGCCATTGCAAGCAAGAAAGTCAGGAGGAGAGATTGCTTTTTCATTGGTAGAAATCACCGAGTTTGATTTGGGACAAAGCGAGTCCAGTGGCCATTGGTACATGCACAGACATCTTAAATAGGTCTAGAACTTGGCCCTGTGGTGGTAAAGTGGGGATCCCCCACTCCAGTAGTAACAACAAAAGCCACTGAAGCTGGCCAGTCATCAAGAAACAGGACAGGGAGAAGAGAATCTTTGATAGTTAAGTGGGCAAAATGCTGGAGGATGGTAAGAGAGTGTGGAAGAAAACCGTATGTGTGCTTCAGAGCCGTACAGACTCGGATTCAAACCCAGAGTCCATCTCTTCATAACTGTGTGAACTTCAGGAGCCTTTTTTTTGAGAATCAAATGATGTGTGTACCTAAAACTCCCAGCCCCATGCCTGACACAAAGTAAGCTTTCTAAATGTGAGTTAATTCTTCAAAGCATTCCTGGTACCACTGCCCATTCCTTTTGATTATCTTTCCATTGTATATGAAAGTTTGTATTTCCAGAAGTTGTTTCCAGAATGATATGTTAATATTCTTTAATATCTATAGGAAAGAAATATCTGGTTTTGAAAGAAAAGGATAAAAATCCGTGACGGTTCAGAAAGGCCTCTAATTTGCAATCCACTCTAATCATCTGAAGAGGCATAGCCTCAAATAGCTCATAAGGAATGGTGGGGCTCAGGGTTCCATTCCCAGTAGACCACCCTCTGTCATCGTCATCTATGTTTAGTAATTAAAATGCATTCTTGAGCAGTCACACAAAAATCATGAATCCACATGAAGCTGCAAAGTTGTATCAGTCTTCTGTTTTCCCCAGTTACATAACCTGAGCAACACAGATTGTATTGCTTACCCACCACACATTTTCCTGGTCCTACGTAAGTAGGCAAGTAGCTTCTTCAGTCACTGAGACTGAAAATGCCCCATTAATTTTGTCTCATTGATAGGCCCCAGTGGTTTGTATAAGGAATCATTATTGTGTCAGATATGGAGACATTCTCAGATGAAAGAAAACGAAGAGAATCTGTTGTGAGCATACCTAACCTAAGCCAATGACTGAAGAAAGTTCTCTAAGCAGGAAGAAAATGGTAAAAATAGGAAGCTTGGAACACAGTAAGCAAGAACATTGATAAAGACACTAGACATCTTTCCTCTTGAGTTTTCTAAATAATGTTTGATGATGAAAGCAAAAATTATAACATTGGTGGATGTGGCTTTAAATTAAGAAAGAGGAACTCTGGAAGGCAGTTGCACTGTAAATGGGGTAGGGGAAGCAATGTAAAGGGAAGTGATGTTTTTATACTTCATTAAAGTTGTAAAATGTCAACGGCCATAGACAGTGGTGTTAGGTTGTATAAGCGATACATAGGGTGACAAGATACACATATCAAGCTATGTATATAACTTAAACTATATAAATTATGACTTTATAAACTTTGAAACTTTTAGGAAAAATTGTAAAGAAAACATCTTCAGAACGTGAGGTTCTCACGCTTTACGCTAAAAGCTTAAGTTATGAAAGGAAAAGTGGATCAGTTGAACTCATCAAAAAGGATAACTTGCTCTGCTTGACACCCTGTTAAGAGAATGAAAAGACAAGCTATAAACTGGGGAAAAAAAATATTTGCGAACCATATATCCAACAAAGGATTAGTGTCTAGAAAATGTAAAGAACGCCAAAAACTCAACAGCTAAAATAAATCCAATGACAAAACAGGCAAAAAACATCAACAGTCATTTCATTGAAGAGAAGCTGCAGATGGCAAATAAGCACAAGAAAGATGTTCAACTTCATTAGCCATTAGGGGAATGCAGGTTCAAACCACAAAGAGGTTATCACTACACATCTATTGGAATGGTCAAATAAGGGACAGTGACAACACAAAATGCAGACACACTGCATACCTACCTGTCTTTGCTGATAGGAATGGATGAGGGTACAACCAGCCTAGAAAGAAGGTTGACAGTTTCCTAAAAACTAAACATACAATTACCATATGAATTGGAGATTGTATTCCTAGGCATTTATCCCAAAGAAATAAAAACTTATGTTCATACAAAAACCTATGCATGCATGTTTATAACAGCTTTAGTCACAATTGCCAAAAACCAGAAACAGCCCAGATAGCCTTCACTGGGTGAATGTCTAGATCAGCTATGGTATATCCATGCCATGGAATATCAGGCAGCCATATAAAGGAACAGACTCCTAGGACCTGAAAGGACTTGGATCAATGTCCAGAGAATTGTGCTGAGTGGGGACAAAAAATGTTAATCCCGAGAGTTAAATAGTATATGGTTCTATTTATGAAACATTCCCAAAAGGATAGAATTATAAAACTCAATTAATGTTGCCATTGGTTAAGGACAGAGTTGAAGTGGGAGGATAGTAGTTTATAGCTATAAAAGAGCAAAATGCAGGACTCATGTGGAGATGGAAATATTTTGTATCTTGAATGTATTAATGTCAAAACGGTGGTTTTGATATTATATGAGAGCTCTGCAAGATGTTTCTACTGGAAAAACGGGGTAAAGTGTACAGGGGATCTCTGGATATTATTTCTTACAACTGCATATGAATCTATAATTATTTCAAAATAAAAATGTTAATTGAAAAACAATTTCTAACATCAGTTATTCTCCCATATTCAGATGAGATTCCGCAGGCAATGACTAAAGATTAACAGGCTATTTGGAAGGGGAGAGGGAGTGGGAGCAATGAAGAGGGGGAAGGAGGAGGGAGGGGGGTGGGAAGCAACAGAGGGAGGGAAGTGAGGAAGGTTGGGACAGGAGGGATGGGACGGAGAAAAGAGAAGAGACAGAAGTAGACCTTGCAAAAGATCACCTGGCCCTTCTTTGGAATCGTCTGGGGAAAACGGGGGTGGGAAGACCGGCTCAGAGGTTCCAGTAGAAGATCCAAGATGGTATCTCTGATAACAGAGAAAACTGCTTCCTTCTCCCATCCAAGTACTAACCAGGCCCGACCCTGCTTAGCTTCCGAGATCAGACGAGATCGGGCGCGTTCAGGGTGGTATGGCCGTAGACTGCTTCCTTCTCAATAAAGAGCATGAACTCACTGAGCGTGAGTAAGAATTCGTCTTGGCACGGAGTCCCTCAAGAATTCCTCTTGGCATGAAGTCCCTGGAGTGTCCAAGAAAAACTGATGGCCCACAGGGCATAATTTTGCAAATTTGAAAGTTAAAATGAAATCTCCCTATCTGTTCCAGCACATGTGTGTCCTTGCAACATGATATTTATGATGTGAATTGGGCTGATTAAATCCATTTTAGGGTTCAGGGATTTGCACAACCTAAATATCCTCGTTCTCAGGGAATGAAGAGCTTCATATTTCCTTGGCAAATTTCATCTCACTGGCATCAATAGGAAACTGTGGGTGATAAGGAGAACTTGTCACTGGGGGCACAGGGGTGGGGAAGTTAGCCATGCACAGTGGGATGTCAGTCTGAGTCAGGGACCCTTCAGCCATAATTTCATGAAAACTCACTTTGAGCTCCCACCTGGGACGTTCATACACAGATGGTACGTAGGAGAAAGTATGACAGGAGAGGCCCTCGAGGTTAGTAAACACAGAAGTGATGGATGCTAGGGTAGGGTAAACCTCATCATGGAATCTGGAGGAAGGCGAATTCCTCCTAGAGACTGAAAAGGAAGGAGTAAATGAACCGGGGAATTAGACCCGATGCTGAAACTGAAGATGATTACGTACGCCGAGTCTAAACTCGTATCTAAAGTTTAGAATGCAAAACATAATAGGGGAAATTATTATCCTCCTGCAAATTTCTGGTAGACCCACTATCCCATCATGGCAAGAACCTAGTACCCAAAACACAAATCCATTTTAACAGGAGACAAAGAAAATTCTGTGTAGTATATTATCTTTCCTCTGAGCAAGTCCCCTTGGACTAGTTTTTGAATACTATATAACCTAGCAAATTTTCGAGTGCCGAGTCTCCAACAAAGCCAGGCTTGTCAACTTACTTACCCTTTATTAATATCAGACCGGAGGTAAGGTATCAGCCAAATAATGATGTAAAACCCAGAAAGAAGAATGCTGCTAATTGCCAAATTTGTTATGGAATTATCACATTTTCTGTTTCAGGGCTAAGTTCTGGGAGATCCACTGAATAAAAGCCCCACCAAAACCATAGATCACAAAGACTGAGGTAAATAAAATTCAGAAAACAAGCCTGTCAACTTGGGCAGTAGGCCCTTGAAAATAGACATCTTCGAAGGGAATGATCAACATCAACATACTTGCCACTGAGTGTAATTTAACAAAATAATTTCTGCGTATAGACTCAGAGGCATGCTGGATGTAGAGATGGTAAAAATCTGGTTCCTCTCTAAAGATTTGCAAGTCTTTTATTAAGATTCATTTCCATCTTGACCTTCAACCTGTCGCTGCTTCCTTTCTGCCTTTCATGTTCTCTCACCTTGATGCAAGTCAAAAATCCTGTCTTGCTGTATTGCTGACATTCTATTTTAGGTTAACTGTATCGTTTAACGTTGCTCGCCACCATTCTTAACATATGGAAGCAATTAATTCATTTTCTTTGCCATCATTAGGATCGGAATCCCAGATATTCTAAATGTAACTTCATCATAGATTTCCCTTAACTAATTACATAATATCTAACCCATTTTCTTAAAAGCAAAAGTTGCTGGTTAAGAAATAAAAAACGGCATTGCTTATAATAAACTCTGCATGCTACACTGTAATTTAAACTGTACTGTTATGTACGGTGAAGGACTGAAAGTTTAGAGTTACTCCCCTTGGCAAACATTTTTTTTAAGGATTGCTTAAATAAGCAGTACAGAAACCAGATGTCATTTGGTAAGAGTATCTGAATGACCAAAAATTTGCTGTCTGGGTATTTTTTTCCTTTATAAAAACAAGAAAAATTCTTTGGATTTATATCATATTTAGCAGCTGTGAAACAGTGCAAACATCTGTTTGTACCTATGGGGAGCTGACCCGCGGGGTCCTCATCTCTTAATCACCAAGCATCAAGCCAGCCTCACATGCACACTTTCTTGTTTTCTTTGCTGTTGCCTCCGCACTTCAAAGTTTTCAGATGCTCAAGCTCTATTGGCAGAAGGGAGGAACTAATCCATTCATTAGAAGACCAGATGATTAGGATTTTTTGAGACATGATCACAGCGTTCTCTCCACCCAGCCTGTGCCCAGAAACACATTCACATTTGCCTCTAAATTCATTTTGGAGTGTCTACACTTAATCCAAATAATGCAAGATTTATGAGCCTCAAGCAAGATTATAGCACCACATATACTAGCCTGCCCAAGGCCTGCCGTCACCATTTGGGGCCACAGTCTTTAAAAAGTCATCGTAAGATAATTTGTTCCTTTTTAAACTCTGTGTACAGATATTGCCTTTGCTCTTATTTGGAGTCTCCCTATTAGAGCTTTTGCTAGAGGTTTTTTTGTTTTTTTGTTTTGTTTTGTTTTTAAAGAGCAGTAATAACAACAACAACAAAAGCCTTACCACACTTGCACACCCAGGGAATATCAGTTTCTAAAGGCTAACATTTTTACTGCACTTTATAAATAGGGAAAGTACGCTGAATTGGAATTGAAGCTTGCCAGGTCAAATCAGCTGCTTTATTTTTACATTCTTTTTTTATATACAAAGTCTGCCAAATAAAGCATTCCTATTGAAAAAAAAAAAGAAGTAGAAGAAGAAGAAAAGAAGTAAGAATCAGCCTCATTTTTATAATATTAAAAAAATACTCATTAAAACAAAGTGTCATTACCATGACTCCCATTACAAAGAAGATACGCTCTGTTTAGCAATGTTCCTTATGAGGATGGCCCATCATAAAAACGCTCTATTAGTTAGTGTGAGAATAAGTTCTCTGTAACAATTGATTCTTGATCAGTGAAAGCCTTTGGTGGCCCTTATTCATGTAGCAGACATTCCCTACCCTGTGTGCTATTTGCATTGCTCTCTGCAAACAAAGAGGAGGCCGTGTTCTAGCTGTATTCTGACCATGTGGAAATTATACTTGGCTGATTTCTCTATTTTAAACATTCCAACTGCCCCCACAGAGTGGGATGGGAGAAGGATGTGCCCAACAAATTAAAACCATAGGAATATCCAGCAACCTGAAGAAAGACGCTAAGGTAAAAACCACATGCACAACACCTCCCTTTATATCCTGCTGGGTTCAAAGAACTTCTTGTAACTTGATGACACGCTAAAGAAAGCCTAGACCTTGGATTTGCCTCATCTTTATAAGCAGTATGGGCTAATGTACATATTCTGAATCTGGGATCCATAAAACAGACCAATTCCCAAGGTACCAATAGGTGTTCCTGGGAAAGAAGATTCCATGGTCAATTAAATTCGGGAAATACTCAGAAGACCCCCCCCCTTTTGGGAACAATGACAAGGCCTATTAGCAAACTAAAGGCTCTGAGAACTACTGCAGTAAAGGCATCTTCTATTGTTTTTTATTAGAAAAAAATAGAGAGATAAAAAGTACAAAGAATAATAACAAAATCCAAGTACCCACATAGGAGCTTAAGAAAGAAATGTTACAAATACAACTGAATCCCCTCTGTACTTGTCCCCCACCATACCCTTTCCATCTCTTAGAAGGAATCAAATACTAAAATGTATCCATGTATTTATTAATTTTTATTACATTTACATATTTCTTAAATAATGAGTAGTTCTGTTTGTATGTTTTTAGCTTTTCTAAAAATGGTATATAACACTCTAGACATTATCTTGATAATTCTTTTGGGGAGGACTCAACATTATATTTATGACATTTTAACATATTTAGCTTTAGTTTATTTATTTCACTGCTGAATACTTTTCAATTGTGTGAATATATCCCAGTTTATTTACCTGTTGAACTTTTTGATTTTTTTTACAGTTATAAATAGCATTGGTATTCGTGTATAAATAGACAGAATAATGAGGTAGAACAGAAGAGAGGCCAGAAACAGATTCACACGTGTGTGGAAACTTCACCCCTGATGGTGACTCTTGAAAATTGGTTACCAAATGTGCGGAAACAGTTATTTATCAATGTGAGAAAAATAGATTACACCTTTACCTCACAACATATGTTTCCAGATATATTATATGATCCGTTATAGGTGTATTATATACTCAAAGGTAGAAAACAAAACATTGAATTTCTAGTCAAAATATATGAAAATCTATTAGAGTAGAGAATCATTCCAAAAATGAAACCTCCAAAGCTTGAACAATGAAAAAATATTAATAAATTAGTCTATAGCTTAATTTAAAACTTTTATTCATCAAGAAATACTATTTTTAAAAGCAGAAGGACCAAGCCTAAAATAACAAAAGATATTTGCAAGAAACATAACTAATAAAGGACTAGAATCCAAAGTAGATGAAAAAATACTCCAAATTTTATTTAATCCAGCACTTTCTAAATGATTTAACTTTGATTTAGAAAAACACTTACTGACATCTCATTAAAAAAAAAAAGATTCCATGGCACAATTTGGAAAAAATTTGTATCATGTCAAAAACATCAAATTCTGAAAAACCTTTGGCTTAGGTTTCTATCCAACTCTTTATTATTAGCAATGTGACACTAAAATAATTTATTGCTCTGGGCTTTGATGTTTAACCAATAATGTGGAAATTGACCCTATTCTTAGCACACAAAGCTAAGTAGTATGGAAATCCAGAAACTGGACTAACCTTTATAGTCTGAGTGACCCATAAGCACCTGGCAGTGACCTCTTAGATATCCTTTTACCTCACCAACAGTGACAAGAGATATCCTCAGAGCTTGGGTAGAAAAATATCAATTCTGACAAATTCTGCCTGAAAGATTTTTCTATTCTGATATAAATGTTTTCTCATGGTGCACATTCTCTCTCTCACTCCCAATAACTAACATCATGGATAGCAAAGTACAGAGGACAAACTACCCTTATTTCTTGGCATCTACATGTAGGCCACATACCAATGGCCATAACAAAAAGCTCAAGAGAAATAATCTGCATCAGAATTTGAAGCATACATAAAAGAAGTAAAAATAAATTTTTGCCAATATCTGCAACTCCAAAGTATTCCCAATCAACTGAGGAAAACCATTTCAAATGAGAAACTGATCTAATACAGTTTTATTTTTGAAGATTAACTCCATCATCCATGGAGATGTTATTCTTCACTGGGACTTACAAGGTTTCTCTTCTGTTCTGACAGCAAAAAAGAGATTATGAATGCTTATGTGGAAAACCATTTTTTTAAATTTTTTATAAACATATAATGTATTATTAGCCCCAGGGGTACAGGTCTGTGAATCGCCAGGTTTACACACTTCACAGCACTCACCATAGCACATACCTTCCCTAGTGTCCACAACCCCATCACCCTCTCCCTACCCCTCTATCCCCAGCAACCCTCAGTTTGTTTTGTGAGATTAAGAGTCTCTTATGGTTTATCTCCCTCCTGATCCCATCTTGTTTCATTTATTCTTTTCCTACCTCCCAAACCCCCCACATTTCCTCTCCACTTCCTCATATCAGGGAGATCTTATGATAATTGTCTATCTCTGATTGACTTATTTTGCTAAGCAAAATACCCTCTAGTTCCATCCACGTCGTCGTAAATGACAAGATTTCATTTCTTTTGATGGCTGCATAGTATGGAAAACTATTTTTGTATTCAATACAAGAGCAGGATCTTCCTTTGCATGTTAAATTTTTCTTTTTTTAAGTGGAAAGCTCTATTTCATAATACAAAAGTAAAAAAGGAACTATAAAGGAACTGCTTCTAGTTCAGATATTGGAGACAATTAAAAAATCGTAGGAAGAAATAAGCTTAGGATAAGCAGTTGGCTTATTTTTAAGTCCTATAAATTAACTTTTCAACGTCAATTTCCAACAATATCCCAGATTAGAAATCTGAGAAAAAGTTTTTGCTCAAAAACCAGGTATGCTTAAGCACCTGTTATAAAAATTTAGTTTCCTTAAGCTCAAGGTTGCTACTTAATAATACAACCCCTTGCATGTATAGATCTCATCTGACACCTCTTCATGTCACCTTGTAGGAACTGAATCTTTGGGAATCAGTGCAAAATGTTGATACTTGAGCTACCCCTTCACAGTTCTTGACAATGGCTACATGGGAACGGAACATGGAGAAGCCTAGGGAGTGTTGAAAATGGAGAGACTAAGCCTCCAAAGGACTCCAAAGGACTTCTAGATATAGGCCTATTGTGTAAAAACAAAAACAAAAACAAAATAGAAATAAGCCCATTGTATTACACACGATCTAACACTTTGTCTTGTGTAGAAGGTAACAAGGAAATAGATAGCAAGGGAATTGGGCACTGGCTGAAGGGCACAAATCACCCAGAATAATTCATAACTATAAGCTCTCTCTCACATGGGTTCCCAGACCAATTTTATCCACTTATGTAGTTCAAAAAACCTTAAGTGGAAAATTTAATTTGAAGGTCACATATCAGCAGAAACATCTATATAATTAACAAACAGTATTGAAAATCAATATCAATCCAGGCCTTACAAAATCCCAACGTTTCAAAAATACAAAACATAGAAGGAAAAAAAGTAACATTGGAAAGAATAAATAGATACAACAGAGACCAAAATCAGACCCGGAAATATACAGTAACTCTCACAAAATAGCAAATAAGTGTGTTTAATATGTTTAAAGAAATAAAAGAGAGGCATTAAGATGCAAATAGAATGAAGAAATAATGTTTAAAGTTTTAAAAGAATTTGAAAAGGAAACAAATGGAACAAATAGAAATTATAAAAACAGAAGTAAAAACTCTATTCAAAATTGAAACAGCGTATGAGACAACACTGGGGATAACTACTAACCTGAGAGATAATATAAAGAAATACAAAATGAGAGGCCAAAAGAAGGAAAACATAAAAGAAAAATGAAGGGAAAATGGAAAATAAAATGAGAAAATGTAATAGGTGTCTCATCTCCAGAAAGATAACAGAGAGAATGTGGATGAAACAACTTTCAAAGAAACAATAACTGAGAATTTCCAAAACCATTGAAAGTTAGTAACTATTGGATTCAATACTCCCCGACTCATTATATGAGGTTTATATACCTGTGACATCAGAATAGAAAAGTGTATAAAAAGGAATATCACAGGCTAATCTTAGTAAAACTCCCAAATTCAAAACTTCTAAGCAAAATTCTAGTATACAAATATTAGACTGTATTCAAAACATGATACTTCATAACCAAGTAGGATTTATTCCAGACATGAAATGTTGGTTTAATATTAGGAAATCTATTGATATAATTTACCACATTAATAGCTTAGAAGAGAAGAAACATACAAATTCAATAGATGCAAAAAAATTATCTGATAAAATTTAGCATAGATTTTTCATGATTCAAAATAAGAAAAACAATAGAATAAAATGCTCTTAAACTGATAAAGGACAACTACAAAAATAAATATAAACTACATACTTAATGGTGAATATTAAAGCTTCAAAACAGATACAAAACACCTACTCTCACCTCATCAATTCAGCAATGCACTGAAAAAACTTAGGCAGTACAATATGGACAAGAAAAAAGAAATAAAGGAATAGTATTTAGAAAGAAAAAAAGTTTTTAATAGATGGCATGACTGTTTGGAAAATCCAAAATATTTTCCATATAAATTATGAGATTAATATGAAAATATAGTGGGATTTCTGGATATAAAATGAAAATTAACTGCATCTGTAGACACCAACCACAAACTGAAAATATATATGTAATATTCTGAAATGTTTGCTACAGCAATAAAAATGATAAATTTTGCCTAGGGAAAAATGCTTAGTAATAAATCTATCAAAATATATTCCAGGGTCTTTATAGAACAAATCACAAAATATTTTAAAATCCATTAATTGAGACCTATATGAATTAAAAGAGATATTACAGTTATGAAATAGGAACTTCTAACACTTCACTCTCTTTTCTTCTCTCATGGGAGCGCACCTCAACACATTTCAGTCATAACCACATGAGAGAGGAAGCCATAGACAGGGTGGGAAAATCATCCTCTACTTTTTTGGGAAAGCAGTATTCTACAAGTTCCTATTTCATGGGCAAGGAACTCAGTGAGGAATTTCTCCTCCCGAGAAAACTCTGATTGGCCCACTTAGAACTTCATTGGTTTTTTTTCCTTCCTACCGGGGTTGATCACCTAAATCTATCTGGCTACTTTTAGTGTTGGATCACAAACCAGCCACATGAGCATCACCTGAAGGCTTGTTAGAAATACAGAATCTGAGACCTACCCCAGAATTCTAGACAAGGTGAATCAGAATCTATATTTTAATTAGATCCCTAGGGGACTTCTATGCATAGTAAAGTTTGAGAAGACTTCTCTAGGAGGGTTCAGACCAGATCAGTGTACCCAGCATTATTCTATTCTGCCAATCCTTCCCAACAGTGAGTATCCTCTAGACATGCACTGTCCAGTACAGAAACAACTAGCCACTTGTGGCTAATAAATATTTGAGATCTGCTATCAGTATAAGGCTCACGATGGATTTCAAAGACTTCATACATAGAAGTAAATGTAAAATACCTTATTTTTCTATTAATTACACATTGAGATGATAATATTTTAATATACAAGGTGAAGCAAAGTATACTAAAATAATATCACCAATTTCTTCTTACTTTTTTATTGTGGCTATCAGAAATTTTGAAATTATACATATGGTTTGCCTTCTTGGCTCACATTATATTTTTCCCACCCAACACTGCCCTAGACCTTGTCTGCCCACCCATTTGAAATTGTATGACCCACACAGCTGCCCCCATGCTAATTAGCTTTCTGGTTGTAATCCTGTGATATTCATTCTTTGATATAACTAATAATCCTCTAGTTTGACAAACTGTTTGGTCCTGACCACCTTCATCAGGTTGCTAATACTCTGGCAAAATGTAAACTTTTTCTGAAAAGTTTAAGTTTGACAGTGGTTTGGATTAGATTGGAGAAAAGGGACCAGGGCTCTGGTTCAGGCTATGCCTTTAACAATCTCTATGACTTTGCCACATCTCCGTATCTCTTCTTCCAATCCCTTTATCTAAAACGTGAGAGATTTAAAACCAGATTATCTTTAAGATCCTGGAAGTCCTTAACATAGACAATAATCTTTTACTCTCAGTTATTTTTTATGCACATTTACTATCACTCTAATTAGACTATAGAATCTTTGAAAGCAGACATTTCATCTTTTTTTTTTCAGTCTTACTCAGGTATAACTGACAAAATTATAAGATATTTAAAGTGTACAACATGATGACCTAATATAAGCATGCACTGTGAAAAGATCTGCCCCCCAACCCTGCCTTCAAATGAAGTAACATCCATCACCTCACATATTTACCCTTTTTTTCCGTAAAAGCATTGTAAGTTCTACTCTCTTAGCAAATTTCAATTAGACAATACAGTGTTATCTACTATAGTCACCATGTCATATACCAGGCATTTTATTTTATAGTTCTGTCTCGAACTCCTGGTGCTATCATTAAACTTTGGGTATCTCAACAGTTATCTTTGATGAGGAATCTGATGCCCAAGGAAAAACCATTTATTTGAACAGATCCAATCTTTAGAAAAAAGTGGAGTTTTGTTTTTTTTTTTAGAAAAAAATTGAGATTTCTTCTACAAAGAAATCGAAGTAGAAACATAGTCCGCAAGCCATTGAATTTTGAGGTAGGTCCTGCCTGCATATTTGCGTGTGCACATTTGTTTTTAAAACTTTGGCATCTGACTGTAACCTGAGGAATTTTGGTTAAACATTTCTTTATGCAAAACAAGGAATGTTGAGTAGTTAAATATTTTACCTCTGAGGCTAAAATTGAGTTATTTTTTTCCTCCCTTCTGAATGTTTAAGGGGGAAAACCAAGTGTAAATGTTCAAAAGATTTCCAGTCATGAATATCTCATCATCTATGAAAGAATAGTGGTAACCAACACCTTTGAATGGTTAATTAACTCAACAAATGTGTATTTATTTTTAAAGATTTTATTTGTTTATTTGAGAGAGAGAGAGAGAGAGCATGCATGCGCATAACCATGAGTGGGGGAGTGGGGAGAGGGAGAAGCAGACTCCCCACTGAGCAGGGAGCACAACACAGTCCCTTGACCCTGGGATCATGACCTGAGCAAAAGGCAGACGATTATCCGACTGGCCACCCAGGTGCCCCTCAACAAACATGTATTACCCATCTTTTACTATAACTGAATGAGTCAGCAGTATTTGCTGAGCATCTACAAAATGTGGAGAGGTCTCTGGTAATACAGAGACAATGGAAGACTAGTTAGCACCTTCTCCTAAGCATATAACAACCTAATTGAGGAAAGGGGAACATACAAAGTGAAAAGGACCAAATGGAAAGTTACATAATACTAAGTAATCAATCAAGAAACAATTTTTGAGCTTCTGTTACATGCATAGTGTACAGCAGATACTTATCTGAACCCTCAACGTACACTCGAGCGCTAATGGCTCAAAGAGGGCCCTCAGATTAACATGGGTGCTCAAAGAGTTAAGGAATTGTTTTTGAAAGCAGGAAGCCAGGAGAGGGCAACCACGCTCCTGGCAGCAGGACAGATGCCAGAACCCTCAGGTGGCATTTCCCTCTTCCACCAGAGAAGGTGGGTGAGGTGAAAAACCACAGGAAGGGAGTTGAGTCATCTGAAGTTCACCTGTAGACATGTGGTTTGCAGACCACCTGTGGGAGAATCACCTGGCGGCTTTATCATAAATGCGCATTTCTCTGAGCTGCTCCAGAGCCAACTCATCAGGGCCTTTGAGGATGAGCTTCAGAAAGCTGCACTTTGAATACACTGCAGGTCACTCTTCTGCACACTGAAATCTCTGAATCACTCACTGGATGAGAACAAGAGTGTCAGATTGGCCTGTCTCCACAGCTTTATGGTAAATTTCCCCCTTCTGCTGCCCAGCCTCTCTAAACGGCAGTTTCCCCATTTGTCAGAGGAAAACCATAAATACTATCTGCCTATAGTCTTGTTGTAAGGACCACATGATTCACAAGCTAAGATGCTTAGGCATACAGTGAGCACTCAATAAATGCAATACAAGTTATAATAAGTAAATGAAAAATGCACCAACTGGAACCAGTGAAAATGTATTACACACTTAAAAAATGGTTAAGAGGGTAGTGGCATCTGGGTGGCTCCGTTGGTTGAGATTCCAACTCTTGGTTTCGGTTCAGGTCATGATATCACAGCCGTGAGTCTGAGCCACAGGTCAGCCTCAGAGCTCATCGAGGAGTCTGCTTGGGATTCTCTGTCCCTCTGCTCCTCCCCTCACTCATGTGTTCTCTCCCTCTCTCTGTCTCTCTCTAAAATAAGTAAGTCTCTTTTTTTTAATGTGTCGAAAGGGTAAATCTCATGATAAATATTTTTTCCACAAGAAAAGAAATTCTAAAGAGAAGAAAAAAAAATCACCAAGTGTGAACAGATGAAGCAGATGCAACAAGGAAATGAGACAGGAAAATTTTTTAAAAGGGCAAAGCCAGAGGTCCAAGCAGGAAGCTGGTCCGTTAAGGACATGTTTCCAATGACAACCACTTACTAACCACCGCCTATATGCGTTCACATTGACTTGAAAGAGCCTAGGATCACCCTATGAAGTAGAAATTTAGTAGGAAAGCTAAAGGTCAGTGAGGTTAAGTGCCCAGAGTGAAGTCACACAGCTAGTAAGTCCCATGACACACATTAGGCAACAAATTGTATCCTACTCAAATAGTTAGAATCCAAACTTCAAGCCACACAGCCTGCCCTACATGGGACAGAGATGAGCCAGGTCAGTATCACATGTGCCCTGGCGTGGAGCCAAATTCTGAGACCAAAGGGTACACCCAGGATCAGGCTCAGAAATGTGGGGTCAGCAAGAAAGTCCTATCACCTATTCTGCCAAGAACCTTCCTTATTGCCTCAAGCTGTTATTAGTAACCGTAAAGATAGACAAATAGCAGATATTGATTTCCTGCCACATATCTAAAAATGTGGAAATCTAAACCATTGTTCAATTACTCTGCAGTCAAGGTTTGTTATTAGTATAAATGAATTTTAATTCTTTTTAAAATTTTTTAATTTAAATTTGCCAGGGATTAGCTAAATTTTCTAGGACACACTTTAGGGAATATATTGGCTACATTCATTCTGTGCTCTTCTGGATGTTGCCATGTCAAAATTTTCACTCTTAGTCTTTTCAGGTATGTGAGCCAATGATTTTTTTTTTTTTAACCCAAATCTATTTAAATTAGGATTTTCCTCACTTACGGAAAAAATCCTAACTATTTGAGAACCACATGTAACTCAAAGGCCATTGCTCTTGTCACAAACTTACACTTAATATGAACTGATTCTGTGGGTGCAGGACATGGATAGTAAGAGAATTAGGATGGGGAAGGGAAGATTGGTCCTTAATCCATGGGTAGGATTAATGATATTAGGACAAGACCTTCAAAAATAAATTTTTTAAAAAGTGAAGCTAAAAACAATAAAGATGAGATTCATCAAAAGAAAATTAAACTGGAATATGCACCCCTCCTTTCTGAAAGAAGGAAAAATTTAAATATGAGAACAGAGACTTAGCAAACACGTCCCTAGTCTACTAAGGCATGGGAAGAGAGAGGTAGGAAGGGCTCCATTTTTAAAAGAGGTAAGGAGACTAGAATGGAAACAGAAAATGACAAACCATTTCAATACAGACCGTATTTGGGACAATTTTCTGCAGGAAGAGACATTAATGTCTAGAATTTTGACTCAAAATTTAAATTAGGCAATTGATTTAGCCTGTTGTTTAGCGGGCAAACTTAGAAAGTCTATCTGAATTATCATTACTAGCGAACATCTTATTTTCACATACATCATATGAGAGTTGGAAAAATAGCCAGTACATAGTTCATAATGCTTGAATTCATTCATAATCAGGTCTGTCAGCTGACAGACAAAAGGGAAAACAATTTAAGCATGTAATTCTATTTTAATACAAAAAATCAATCCTGGGGTGCCTGGGTGGCTCAGTGGGTTAAAGCCTCTGCCTTTGGCTCAGGGCATGATCTCAGGGTCCTGGGATCAAGCCCCGCATCGGACTCTCTGCTCAGCTGGGAGCCTGCTTCCCCCTCTCTCTCTGCCTGCCTCTCTGCCTACTTGTGATCTCTCTCTGTGTCAAGTAAATAAATAAAATTTTTTTTTTTTTTAAATCAACCCCTTAAGTAATCTCAGGCAAAGAAAGTCTATGCCCTCATAGGTGAATTTTAAAATTCCATCTGATTCAATAGTATCTGCTTTTAGTTTTCCTCATGAGTAATAATTAATAGATTATATAATTCTATGCATCCCTTCAGGTGTCACACAATCAAATAAAAATAGATTAAGTATAGGAAGAGAAGAAAGCCTCCTATTTGGTTAATCCTTTCCAAACAAGAGTCTAATTCAAGGCTCAACTGTAGCTAAAAGATAAGAAATGTCTTATTTAGATCTAAAGGACAAGAACTTAATTACAACAGAACATATGTTTCAAAACAGTTGACATTAAAGAGACAATATAACTAAAGAAGTCAGATAACTGGAATGAAAAAATGGAAAAACACATTAGCACAGTGGTGAGAGTTCATTATACCTCATTCAAATCTTTAAACTTCAGGTATGTTTGCTTTATAAACTTAGGAGTGCCTAAGGACCCAGATTGCCTGAGTTCAAGTTAGCAAGCTGCTTAACCTCAGCTTTATCATCTGAATAATGTGATTAATAAAGAGCTCTACCTCACAGAACTGATGGCACATATGAAATGCTGTCTAAGTGTTGAGTAAAAGATAAAATCCTGTGTGAAGCCTTCCATAAGGGTAACGCATTCCTACCCACTGTCTTTCTTTCCTTTTCTTCCAAATGCCAAGCTCCTTCTTGTTTCAGAGTTTTTATCCCCTTTTTGGCGTTTCTGCCATTTCCTTCTGGTTTTAGCCCCAGAGGCGGCAGGAGACTTCCTGAAGTGATACTATTTTGAAAAACATCCAAGTTTTTTCTGCAATGTCTTCCACCTTGATGGAGTTTAAGAGGACAACAGGGAGCTGTCAACAAGGCAGGTACTGTCCTTGAATATCATTAGTATAATGTCATACAAATTCAGGAGTCATAGAGTTCACATTGTCTTAGACCGAAGTTCTGACTTCTCCACTCAAGATAACCCTGAGTCAATCACTTAATTCCCCACACAGCATTGTTCCCTCCAAAATTAGGATAAAATTTGTACCTACCTTCCAAAGCTGTTAAAAGGATTTCATGTAGTGATGAATTTGGAAGGGCCCTATCCTCCTGAAAGGGTTTAAAGCATAGTATTATTTTTGTTTTTATTGTTAGTTGCTATTATTCTGTCCACAGAATAAGGAGTAGACTTCAAGGGTATCATCTCATAGCTAAGCATAAGTCTTCATCTTGATAAATATATTTAGTTCTAGTTCATTGTGGTTGATTAGTTAGTTGCAGTCCTGTGTGACACAGTGAAAAATTATGCCAGGTATAAAGACAATTCCTACGTATTATGTTGTCATAGACTGGACTCTGTCACACTAGACAGCTTAGTCGAGGTAATCATTTGGTAATACAATTGGAATGTATTAGGTATGTTTTCTTTTTATAAAAGCTTCTCCACACCTGACAGACCAAAAACAAAACAAAAAGAAAAGAAAAAACAGTATCTCATGGAAAAAAATAAAAGAAGGAAGGATGCAAAAAACTAATATCTGAGGGCCTACTATATGCTAGACATGAAAGGAAAATATCAGGTTCAGCACAGTTTTCATGGCCCAAGGACCAAGGCCAGCAGTGTGGCAGAACCCTCCCAGGGTCAAGGCATCGTTACAGAAACTGTGGCCTATTTTAAATGTTTTAAACTTAAAAAATCAATACCTTGAACAAGAAAGAAAAAATTCCAATGCACCATCATTGTACTAGCCATAGATAATTATATTTTAAAACATCAGTTCAAAGTATGCTCCAGAGCCTGATAACAGGTCATACATAGAAAGGTGTGTAATGAATAACTTCTATTTTCAATTCCTCATGTCCCGGTAACTGTAAGTATAACCTCGCTTGCAGATAACAGTCAAGACCTGATTTGTGAGTGTGAGGCTTGAGCCAGCAGTACTCCATCCTCCACCAGCAGATGGGCCCTGTTCAAAGCGGGGTGTTTTGACCTAACCCTTTGATGTAGCCATTTCATGTCAAACCACCTTTTCAACATGTGAAATCACTGTCTTTTCAAAAACAGAAAAGAGATGTTCCTTACCAGAATAGGATTCAGGCCTTGTGAGGCCCAGGTCATTTCTGAAGGATAAAGAATAAATTTGGTGAAAATCAGTATTTATCTCAAATGAAGAAAAAAAACACAACATGTTACATATTTTAATAACCTGCAAAAGAGCAAGCATTAAAAAAAAAAACAGAAAAATAACAATTTTTTATTAACTCCCTGATACACCTTTAAAGAAGTTTTCCCATATTTTTTAACTATACGCTTCTTGGTCATCCCTTCAGATGCCAATGATTTTGTAATAACTGTCCTTAGAGAGAAGAGGAAGATAATTCTATTTGTCTTAGCATCATGTATCAAAATTTACATTTAATTATTAACAATTTAGAAAAGCTGTTGATAGGTACTGATAGTTAAGCACCACAAATTGTTATTGGCAAATATACTACATTCTTAGGATTTTTTTTTATCAAATTCTGGAAAACTTCCATTTCTTTCAGAGATGACCTGTAAGATTTCAGGGCCTTGAGTTTTCTTGTGCAGTGACCAATCTTAAATACTCTTTGAATGAACAGAATTTAATAACCAGTCAATGAACTTGTAATAATTATACATTGCAAGTTTTATGTTATCACTGTCAGTGTCACTATTTCATTTTAAGTCAGTTAGAACTGTAAATATTTTTCCATTATATCCATGTAATTCAACAATACATTGGAATGCATAAAACATACGATGTCATCAAGATATAAAGTACTACAAAGTCCGTCACAGTGTTATATATACGTGTCCTATAAACAGCATTTCTGATAAATTCCCTGTCTAAAGACTTCTAAAATAATTCTAAATGTATCAAGTATATTCCTGGCAGCAAAGATCTTTAGTTTTGATGGGACCTTGATGGGAATGGAATGATTCTGTCACAATTTTGCCTGCCTGACTAGAAAAATTTTTCACAGATGGGCTTCTGGATCCATAGAATTCAAACCATGTTTCTTCTCCAGCATCCACATATGTTTTAACCCACTCCACGTTACCACGTGAGCTCTGGCTTTACACTTCTGGGTCAGGTTGGTGAGTGGAAGTGACGGATGGCAGGGGTGAGCCTGGTAGTAATCTCTATACCAAAACAGGGAGCTAAATAGTTCTATGTGGATATGACCATAAACAATGTGAGTACAACCCTCAGGTCTAAACATAAACAAATCCCCAACTCAACTTTTCTGCAGTCTGTTCTCTAAAAGGCCTGCGGCAACCCCAGTGCCACTGGACAGGAAGGGCAATGTGACCAGAAGAGGTTCTCAGTGGAAAGAGAAAGCAGCCTTCATTAATGGAAGTTAAGTTATTTTACTTTTACACATTTTGGAAAAGCAAAGCAAATGGCTCTATCTGCATATTACTAGGACCCTGGCAGGGCTTTTCAAGGGGTCCAAGCAAATGAGGGGCTTTGACATTATGCTTCAACATTTTGTAATAGATCTGCTTTGAACCCTGACTTTTATTCCATCCTGAACCTCAAGCTTGAGGGTTTCTTTCTTTTTTTTTTTTTTTTTTAAGATTTATTAATTTGAGAGACAGAGGGGAGGGGCAGAAGGAGAGAATCCTCTAGCAGACTCCTCACTGAGCACAGAGCCCTATGTGGGGCTCCACCCCATGACCCATGAGATCATGACCTGAGTGAAACCAAGAGCTGAACACACAACTGACTGAGCCAACCAGGCCCCCATTAATCTTGTATTTCTCTTTTATTTGTATACAGAATATGTTATTCTGTATGGATGAGCTTTGATTTTAAAATCAGAAAACAGCACAGGTCAAAGTCTGTTGGGGTTGATCAAGGCTAATCATCTGTTCCCCAACCTCCATTTGAAGGAGCTTAATTAGAAGTTCCTACACAGAATGGACCACTGAAAAACCATAAGAAATTTAACTAAGTGTTTTCTGGGAAGTCTGAAGAATATGGGATCTTATTGTCCTACAAATATCCTCTTCTGATTCCCACCTTCACCATGCTCAGTAGATAAATACACCCACTCAAATAAACTTATAGAATTAAGAAGTCAAATTAATGGCATTCATCCTAGAGATTTTCAAAAGAAAAGATGGAATGAGTACTTCAGTTAAGGGAGCCCATCTATTTATTAATTAAAAGCAAACGATAATGGCAACTGTCATTTCAGAGATACACCAAGATATTGAGATACAGATGATGCCTATGAATTCTCAGAAAATAAGAAGCCTCCTAAGCTGGGATGATGGGTGACCCTTTCTGAGACTGGCAAATGTAGTAAGACTCTGATTGTTCTTTCTGTGTTGTTTGACACCCATTTGAGACCATATTTCTCTAGTATCCTTCCCTCAACCTTCAACCCTGACATTAACCTTCCCTTGATTTCATCTCATTCCTAATCTCTACCCCAGGAAGTACAGGTTGGAGATGGAGTGAAGTTAAAAGATAAGACAAATTTAATTATCCATAATTAAAATAGATACACTTTAGGGTTTACTTTTAGATTATGTTAAACTATTTCCCCCTCAATATCACTGAATCAAATGGCTACATCCAAGCATCAGGAACCTTAGTGAATTAAGTTATGAAGCAAAAATCATAGAGGATGATATACATTTTGGCTAAATTCTTAAAGAATAAATTTGTCTAAGGAACACCTGGGTGGTTCAGTCGGTTGAGTGTGAAACTCTTGATTTTTGGCTCAGGTCATGATCTGAGGGTCATGGGATAGAACCCCACACTGGGCTCTGCAGTGGGCATGGAGCCTGCTTGAGATTCTCTCTTTCTGTCTCCCTCTGTTCCAACCCACACACACAATCTCTTTTTCTAAAAAAGAAAGAAAGGAAAAAAGAAAGAAAGAAAGAAGGAAGGAAGGAAAGAAAGAAAGAAAGAAAGAAAGAAAGAAAGAAAGAAAGAATAAACTTATCCCCATATTGCACAATATTTCTGGGTAGAACATCACAACACATTTCTAAACTCTACCACCTCTCTTATCATTCTCTTATTTTAGGGAAGTGTCTCAACAGGTGTTTTCAATAGAACTGAATTTTAAGGAGCTTAAAAAGCATACACTCCCCTATCATTCTGATATCATTATAAAATAGCGCAGCCCACAGTAACTCTCTCATTCCAGGGTGCTTTGGGGCAGAAATTTCACTTCACTAGGGAAGAGAAGCCTAGAAATGACAGGGAATCATCTTCTGGTGGAAGAATGCTAAAGAAATCTCAGATTGTTCCAAGGTGAGTGGCATTCACATATCATACATCCCTCCACTGTAGGACCCCTTTCTTGAGTCAATACCATGAAATTTAGTAAAACGGATCTATAAACTTTATATTTGACATCTTTTTCCTTAAGCTGACCTTTATTTCAGTGCATGTCTTCAAGACTAGGCATTCACTCATTCAGCCACCCATCCATCCATTCATCCATTAAGGAATGATAACTTCGTATGTGCTAGGGAATGAAGATATCGCAGCAAGTAGAAATGGCGTGTCTATTGCCTTCATGGAGCTAACAGTTGAGCAAGAAAGATTGACAGTAAATAAAACATTACTCAAATGGTGGATTAATCATAGAGAGGATTTCCCCCTGCTGCCAGGAGTACTAGGTTGGGGAGGAAAGACATAGGCTAAGACCCCCCAAATCCGTACCTCTTTACTACAAAGCCAAGGTAAGGGGTTCTACTCTAGCCCCCAAAATTCTAAGGAAGGTGGATCCTTATTAACCTGGCAAGCTTCAACCACTGAGCCCACCTCTGAAACTTTTGATCATAAGCCACCCTGTGTGCTGCTGGTCAAAAAGACATGTCATTAAAAGAGTGAAGATGAGGGGCACCTGGGTGGTTCAGTAGTTAAGTGTCTGCCTTTGGCTTGAGTCCTGGTCCCAGGGTCCTGGAACCCAGCTCCATGTCGGGCTCCCTGCTTGGCAGGAAGCCTGCTTCTCCCTTTCCCAATCCCCCTGCTTGTGTTCCCTCTCTCACTGTGTCTATCTGTGTCAGATAAATAAATAAAATCCTATAAAAGAAGAAGAAGAGTGGAGATGGGTAAGTTTGCCGATCAAACCAAAACAAAAAGGCAATAGCCCCTATACCCATATCTCTAAAGGCCATAAGGACCTGGGGCTTATTCTAAGAGCAAGCAGAAAACCAGTTCAACATTTTAAGTGGGAAAATTATGTGATCAGATTTTTTTTTTTTAAGCTACCCTGGCTATGCTGTGAATAATGGTATGAATGGGAACAAGAATAAAGGCAAGGAGAACAAATAGAATGTTTTATCAGGCAAGAGATGATGATATCTTTGTTTAGGGTGGTAGCTCTGATGATGGAAAATGGTAGATAAAGTCAGAGCTATTTAGGAGATAAAATAGCAGGTGAGGAAAGGGTAAGGAAAAGAGAGAGGTCAAGATAATCCCAGTGATTCTGAACGTGGCTGCTCATTAAACTCGCCTGAAGACCCTCATCCCCAAGATTCTGATTTCATTGGTTAAGCAAGGGGCCCAGACACAGGTATGGTATGTTTTCTATGCTGCTCAGAAGTTTCCAATATGAAGTCAGGGTAGAGAACCCCTGAACTAGGTGGACAAGACTTCCCAAGGTAGAAAACACCTGAAAGGGAGGGAGTCTGAAGGGAAATTCCATGAATTTCCATCCTATGTGGGTCTGGGCTGAGGAGCCCAAGTTATACGTCAAGTTTGGAGTTGGACATTCATGTCTGAAGATACAGAAAAGATCTAAATTGGAGATGGGTGAAAGTGACTGACATTTACACCGAGATGGAAGTCAAGGCAGAATATGCAATCACCGAGGGAGGGAGTATAGTGAGAAAAAAAAGAGGGCGCTGAAAACCCCTTCATTCAAGATAGAAGATGGTGAGTCAGCAAAGAAGAAAAAGAAGGAGTGCTGGTAAGTTAGAAGGAAACCAGGAAAATGGGGTGTTGCCAAAGTCAATGCAAGGAAATATTTCCAGAAGAGAGTGTGTAAGTGGCTCGAAAGCTGTGTTTAATTTTGGCAGGGCCTGGAACTCCAACCGTCAAACCTCTGGGTTGATTTCGAGCCCTCCCCGTGGTAAGTCTCTACTTTGGCAAGATAGCTGTTTGCAAGAAATTATTATTTAAAGGTCAAATTGTAGGAGACTTGAAAGCCTAGTTTTTCAGGATTTGGAAAATAAATACAATTTCAGTTCAGATACTAAACATAAAAGATAACATTCTTTGGGTACACTCGTGACTTCTAGCACTTGGATGTATATAATATTCGCCTATTTGTGGGTTTAAATTTGGCAAGACCTACACTCTTTTAGGGTTCAGTAGCATTCTTTCTGTTGCCAAGCCTACCCCGGGGCAAAACAAACAAGAGTGATCTTTCAGGACTTGCTCCCTCTTTAGGACTCTACCGGACCACGTACAGATTTTTGTCACTATCATGAGGTCCAAACCATTTTATTTTATTTCTTTACATGTGTGTCTCCTCCTGAGTTCCCTGGGGGCCGGTAATGATCTTCTATGAGCTTATATCCCCAGCACCTATCACAATGCCTACCACTTGGTATGTACTGAATAAATGTTTGCTGAATGAATGGAAAGTTGCACAATATTTCTGTGAGTTCATGGACAGCCAATCTGGAAATTCCATCTCTAAGTATTCTTTCATCATAGACTGTAAAATATTGTTTAAATAAAGGATGTGGTTTATCCATGTTTAAGTTTTAGGTCAATTTTCTATGGAGTTAGTAAAATCTCGTTCCAATACAAATTACTTAATCCCTTGGTGCCTTGGGTTTTCTGCCTATAAAATAAGAGGGGTGATGTTGATTTCCCTTGGAGTTGCAGTGTGGATTGTCAAAGTTAGAACTCTGTTTGGCCCATAAGAGGTACTACTTGGGTCTGAGGACCGGTTGATAATCATTTCTGGTTTTGCTCTGAGTATATGTCAGTTCAGATGCAAGGGGTAACAGGTAAGTTCTCTGAATCTATTTACAGCTGCTTTTGGTACAGTTGCTGAAGGCTGAATTGTGTGACCGGTGAAGGATTTCCCATGCTAGAGCTGGGTTCATCATGTCATTCTTTGACACAGGGGTGATTTTTCTGGAGGGATCCAGCCCTTTTCTGCCTGGACATAGAGTAAATGAAGTTTCGGTGCCCTTCGGGCAGAGCCAGGCTAGCTACAGCAAATGTAGTCAAAACTGCCTTTAAGGTCATGCCAGATTTGGATCCGTTTATTCAGAGCCAGTCTCCCCTCTAACTCAAGTCTGCTGATCTAAGGGTCTCTTGGTGACAATTTATCAGAGCAGTAAGAGATTTCCTTAACGAAGAGCAATCTCTCTACAATTTAAATAATATAAGGCAGGGGCGCCTGAGTTGCTCAGTTGATTGAGCAACTGCCTTAATTAAGTTCTGGTCATGATCCTGGATTCTGGGATTGAGCCCTGCATCAGGCTCCCTACGCAGCAGGGGATCTGCTTCTTCCTCTGAACTTCTCCCTCTCATGCTCACTTTCTCTCTCTCAAATAAATAATAAATATAAGTAAATAAATAATACAATGCATTTTTATTTATTATATGTCCATTTGATACATAGTTCCCCACTGATTGAGCACTGATTATAACTCAGTCTTTCCGAAGTACTTTTCAGCATTATATGTTCACATGGTTATTATACCATTTCCATTTTATACATGCAGAGAGTGTGGTCAGAAACATTAAAAAATCTGCCCAGCACCATGCAGCAGCTGGCAACAGACAGAGACCAGAAGAAACTAATCTCCCAGACTCCCAGCTCAGCCTCCTTCCTACTAGACATTCATCTTCTCTCTGTAGGCCTTTCATATGCTATCATGTTAAAGCTAAATTTCATCCTCATTCAGCTGAATATTTACAGTCCCACCTTGAAAGACATGCCTGTGGGTTTTATTGTCATTTAAGATTATTTTGAGGCCAAAAAAGTGAAACGAAAGCAAGTATAATATTTAGTTGTCTGCTTGCTGAATGATCTTGATAGATTTTAACTGAGACTTAAATTTTCATTTTTGTTCAGTAATTTGTATTATTGTGTTTGTTTCGGTCCAGAAGTAACATTCAAACCTGTGATCATTGTTGTTCACTTACTTTTGTTCATTTACTTTTAAAAAGTCAAACTGTCTTCGACAGCTTTTCAAGTTCTTGTGTTTCCCATACCATAGGCACATTAAATCTCATTAGATTTATCAGTAGTTCTACCCTCGGAGCTGAATGTGAATATGCAATGCATTGACTGTTTAAGGAGGTACTTTCCTGGTGAGCAGATGCCAGCTGCCCCTTGCCTGGTAACTTCAGATGAGTCTGGGTTTCATGTGCTTTTAATACTATATACCAAGGAAGATTTTAACAGATTCTTCGATTTTCATACAAAAGGACCTAATAGCTTCATGGGAACCAGATAAAAATTAATAAAAATCATGTTGTGGTTCATTTTCTCCAGTTCCATATTCTCCAAGAAGTACTAGGTAGGCTGTACAGCCAACATAAGAGCAGGGGTCAAATTGACCCTGCGAATTGAAGGTATTAAAGTGTTTTCCTCTCAGGTTTCAACTCCAAATGATTGTTAGTAGCTATCTGAACTACTGGTTTACAAAAGATCCTGAGGCTGCATTCTGTCTAGTGGAAAGAATGCTATGATCTGTTTGTGATGTCATCCATGGGCCGTGGGGAGTTGTGGCAAGGCTGTGCACCTGCCAGGATTTGGAGTCATGGAAGAGGACAGTGGCCTTAGTAATAACTCAAATAAAAACCCAGCTGCAAATGAGGTATACCTCACTTTACAATAGCAAGAGCCCCATTTCACATGTTACGTCAAAGAAAACTTATGGATGACAGGCTTCCATTTATTTAAAACAAAACAAAAACAAAAACTGATGTGCAAAGAAATACAGAGAAGGGTAGAGGAGAGGCTATTATTTAGGAAGGACACAAAGAGACTGTGCTCCTGCGATGTCTCTGTGCATACAGGGACAAGGGAACTATGCCCAGTTAGTAAGGAGGAATACCTTACTAACTGCGAACTGTGAACTTTCCCTCCTGCAAACTTAGAGGACAGCTTAGCTGAGGACGGGAGTAGGAAGCCTAAGTTAGTACATTCCAGCAGAGAAATACAGAGGGACCGTGCTGGTGGTGTTGACATTTGAGCTGATTGCACTAGCAAAATAGGTGTCCACATATGAGGGATTCCTATATGGAAAGCTTCTCTTCTGATGACCTTGAGCAAGACTCCCATTGAGACTTAGAATACTCTAAGATGCTTGTTATTGGTGTTCTTTGTGGTGTGGACAGCTCCTCCTCATACACTATATCTATCTAATGGGTTACATTTCTCTGCCTTGAAACATTTACTGTGTAGAGGGGGGAAAATATGCAGCATTAAATTGCTGCTCAAAGTGGTGCCTGTATCACACAGACACTGGGAGGTACAACTGGAAGCAGATAACCTCCTCGGTCTGGGAGGGACAGGGCAGGTTTCTCAGAAGAGACAATAGAGCCAGGTTATTGGGCAGAAAACCGTGAGGAGTTCCTTCTAGTCCTAGAGAACAGGATAGGCAGAGGCATGGAAGCAACAGCACGGTCAGTTAACAGCAACAAATTCAAGGTCCCTGGAGCACACAGTGAGAGAAAAAAGTGGGTAGAGGGTCTAGATCACGAGGGGTCGGAAAGCCACGGAGGGTTTTTAAGCAGAGATGTGGCGTATACCTCTTTGCTGTCTGGTGTTGGCAGTCCTGTAGGGACTGGGTTGGAAGAGCAAGAGAGAGGTGCTGGCTGGGAAATCACTCTAGTTGTCCTGGTTAAAAGAAAAAAAAAAATGATGAATATAGGCATATTCAAGAAATACTAAGAATTAAAATGACCAGGACTTAAATAATGTTGGGTGAGGGGAAAGGGCAAAAGAGAAAGAAAAGAGTTCAAGGTGGCTCCCGGGTTTCAGGCATAGGATGATAACAGAGTCATTACTAGGTTAGGGAAGACAGGAGGAACAGTGGGTTTGGGATTCTCTGCATGCCACCTGTAACACCAGGAGTTACTTCAATAATGACCAGTCAAGAGCATCAGCTTTGAAGTCGGAGATTAGGATTCAGTAGCGTCCCTCCTGTTCAATAGCCACATGACATCAAACAGGTTAGTTAGCTTCTCTGAGCTTCAATTCCCTAATGGTAGAGGTGAGATAATACCAGTGTGCAGTTCACAAAGCTGATGTTGAAGTTGCTAGATGGTGCTATCCAGAGTGTCCAACACAGGAATTGACACATAGCAGGTATTCAGTAAATTTTGGCTGAATGAACACATTGTACTGCCTATACTAAAATGCCTAGCCTCAACAAACAACCCTTGCACCATGCCAACCCCTAAACTCTTCTTCCTTTTACCCAAGTCATGTGCCCTGAGAAGAAGTATTTTTAGCATGAAGAATGTACTTCATGTACTTTCAAAGTATGTAAATGGAGTATTTAATCTGCCAATCGGACAGTGAAGACAATAAACTAAATAAGGATTAAGAAACCAGTGGTGATATGGGTAAATTTCTTCAAGTATACATTGATAAACTAAAATGGTTTTACCATGTAGTGATCCATAGGTCGACCAGTTTTCCCTGAATATGAATGTGTCCACCCAGACAACTCAGGACAATATGAATCTAAACTTATGGGTGCTTGTGTTTTTCAAACCCATTGAAAAGCACCTAATTTAAGGATCTGTGATTTAATGAGCCTTTCAAAGCTGAAAATATATCCCACTGAGACTTAAAACAGAAAATAGATTTAAAATAGAAAAAAATTAAACAAAGCTAGTTTTGTGTTTCACAGACACAGAAAGGTGCCAGAATTATTTACTGCTTTCTGGACTTTGCATTATGACCAAATTGATATTTTCCAGGTTTTTCATTAACTTAAAATGTTCTGAGGTAAACACATCATTTGCCATGATTAAATCCAAGGTGTTTCTGCAGCTTCCTTCTGAGCAGCTAAAAATTAGGCCAAGAGGTATGAGTTCTGGTCAACCTCTTTGTGAAAGCAGTGCTGGAGAAAATGCACAGATTTCATCAGACAGCTTCACTGACTTTCTAATAGTCCCACCAAACAGAAGGTCTACAGGCAGAATCATGTCGCAAGATCTTCTAGTCCAGAACTTTCTCACCTCTAAAATCAGAAATCATTCCACCTTGTTTTAAAAATTCTCATAGATTTTCCAAATCACAAAAGAACTTAGAGTTGACCTGCCCACCCTCACACCTACTACACTGATCCTCTATAAAGAGCTCTGCAGGGGTGAGACTTTCTACTATATCCCCGGATGGTTCTAGGCTGGGCCAAGTAAATAGATACACAGCTCTCAGAATTCACTAGGATTTCAAATTTCCTTCCCAACCTGAATTAGACTGATTAATTCAGCTTCTGTTTTAAAACAGATGGAAGATTAAAGTTAAATAGAAAAGCTAATTCAATTTAGCCTTTTCTTTCCCCTCTATGGATTCTACCTCTCAATCTTGGAGACAGGGACATCCCTAGGATGGGACTCCCCTGGATTCATTAAGTCCATCTGATGGACAGACAATGTCATAAAACTGGCCATTGCTTGCTACCAATGTTAGAGGCCCCATTGGTCACCCAGGAGAGACTTGAATAAATTATCTGGAGAACACTCAGTAAGAATGCCCAGGATGAGTTAAAAACAAAACAAAACAAAACAAAACAAAACAAAAAACAACTTTTAGTGGATCCCAGCTACCTGATTCAACATACAGCTAAATTTTGAATGCTTGCTTCTTGACCCTTTCAAAACTGAGTCACAAGCAGAGGTAGAACATAATTCTTATTCACTTATTTTATATCCACATTCCCAATACCTTATCTTCTCCCAGGACAAGACCAGATCTTCACAGTGTTGTCCAGAATGGCATGTCCCCCTAACATTCTAAGACTTAGTATATAGTGATGGGTTAAAGCTCACTCACATTACCTGGTTCATAAATATAACTTCTTATGATTTCAGTGAATAAAAAATATCATCGATATAGGCTATAACATATGAGAAGTGAGGCACTCAGGGAAAGAGAGTGTTTTAAGATCATTTCATTATCTAATATACCCAATGTAGGTCAATTTTAATTGTTATTTTTTTTTAAGTGAGTTTTCTTTTTTTTTTTAAGATTTATTTGTTTATTTATTTATTTGACAGAGAGAGAGAGATCACAAGTAGGCAGAGAGGCAGACAGAGAGGGGGGGGGGAAGCAGACTCCCCACTGAGCAGAGGGCACCATGCAGGGCTCGGTCCCAGGACCTTGAGATCATGACCTGAGCCAAAGGCAGAGGTTTAACCCACTGAGCCACCCAAGCACCCCTCAATTTTAGTGGTTAAACAGTTCTTAAAATTGAGTTGAATTTCGCTTCCTTAGGACCAACTCTGTCCCTAATTCCGTTCTCTGGAATCAATCATAGTACCCTTTCAGACATGGAAATTTTTTTAAAGAAAGGTTTAATTCCTTGCTTGGCAACTGTGGCTGCTCCTTCAAAAATAAAGCTTGAAATTTTAAATTAGTGCTTTTGGTGTACAATCAATCAACTAATCAAAATCTTGAGCACCTACCAAAGTGAGGTACTGCCCTCAACACTGAGAATGATTGGCAGTAAATAATCAACTTATTCCTAAGGGATTCGTTTCCACTAGTTCTGTTGTTGTTTTGTAATGTCTCCTTTGAAGAGAAAATCAGTTAAATAATAAATAGGAGGGCAGGGGCAGAAGGAATCAAAATGATGTAGTGTGTGCTAGCTGCAAACATAACCTGGAGGAAAAGAGGGAGTAAATATAAGGTAAGAAGTAGTAATAGTCATTGGCTTATAGGAACTCCAGGTACTTAATATTTATTATTTCATTCATTTTTATCACAACTCTGGAAGGTGAGTTTTACTTGCAATTTACCAAAAAGGAAACTGAGGTTTTAAGAGTTTATTTAAATTGCCCAAAATGATACAGTACTGTGGAGGAGCCAGGATCCACATCCAAATCTAATCCCAAAATTCTACTCCTTTAACTGTGTACTAACTCATTACTTGCAAAGAAATCAATACAGGAGCTTTACCACTTATCTTGGGATTTGATACTGTATGAGAATGGCTAATAGAACATACACTTTTCTGTTGTTAGTTTTATATATAGACCAACCAAAAATTTTTTTTAATTTTCTGAATACTCATAAGTCACTGGATTTTAATGTAATTGTGTATAATTTTTATCTATTTGGTGTCTCCAAATTGGCAGGTAGGAAACTCTTATAGAATGACAATTAGTAATAAAAAATTTAAAAGAGAACATGCCATAGAGAAGTTTGGAGAGAGAAAAGCACTTGATCATCTGTTTTTCAGGATATTTTAAAGCTATAAAAATCATTGAGTGTGGATAGGAGTGAAACTAAGTTTGGAGAAGAGCAAATTTCCTCTGCACACCCCAAAGGAGATGGTAGGACTCTCTCACAGTGAAATTGCAACTAAGGACATCCCTGTGGCTCTCATCTCGGTCATTCATTAACTCTGACCAGGATTCTGCTTTGCCTTCCTTTTTTTTGCTAATGGGCCACCCCTCAGCAGGAGATGGCTCAAGCCATCCTGTCAGAGTACCCATACTCTACCACCCATTTTTCCATCATATCCATTTCTCCACGTTCGAGGAAGAATCACAGTACCGGTTTTCAAGACCCTCTATGCATTTTCCAATGATGGGGAACAGATCCAGCTCAACTTGTAAACAAGGCACTTGAGTCTTGGCAAAAGAATAGATGATGGAGAAATGTGGTTTTGCTCAGCGTCCTGCACCATCTGTGACACTGGCCATGCAGCAGCGGCACATTCCTCAGAGAGGACAAGGTTGCTCACCATGGCCTTGACTCCCAAATTATTCCCAATGCCAGTGCCTGTAATTAACCTCATTCATTTGGTGTAGGAAACAAAGGCAGAAGGAAATGCAGATCAAATTAAATGTCCTTACAACCTGCAGCCTTTTGACAAATCCTTGAGGCAGGCAGAGCATAATGTTCCTCTAGAAAACTCCCAACTGTCTTAATGTCAACGCCTTGCTGGAGGGAAAAGCAATCTTAGTTTGACAATAGAAAGTCCTCCTGTATCCAGCAATTCTTCTTTAGCATATGAAAATCCTTTTGGAACTTCCCTTATCTTTACTTTCCCCCCCACACCAAAGATTATAATCAGTTGCCACTCATAATCCTGGGACAGCAGGGAACATCAGGCAGCAGGTGGGGTCCTGTCCCTGTAGTTTAATAAAACCACCATTTTGCACTGAAGACGTCTCAAGAATTCTTTCTTGGCTGCCGCCTCCGGATCTCACCCCAGCAAACCTCACCTGTGTTTCAAAACTTTGCAGGTGGGAGGTGTGGAGAAAGGCTCAGCAGGGCTCTGTAGCAAACAGCCAAGATGCTTGCAAATGCATGTTTCCAACTTCCCTACCAAGTTGGGTCTTTTGTGTTATAACCTCTTTGAAAATCTATAGAAGTTCAGTATGAAATGAAAAGGAAAAGAGTTCAATGGGGGGCACCTGGATGGCTCAGTGGGTTAAGACTCTGCCTTCGGCTCATGTCATGGTCTCAGGGTCCTGGGATTGAACCCCACATTGGGCTCTCTGCTCAGTGGGGATCCTGTTTCCCCCCTCTCTCTGCCTGCCTCTCTGCCTACTTGTGATCTCTCTCCCTGTCAAATAAATAAATAAAAATCTTTAAAAAAAAAAAAAAAAGAGTTCAATGGACAAATCTTTTCATCTGACCCTGCAGCACATCAGTCTCATTTCATCGTAGCTCTTCGAGGTCATGTTATGAAGTGGCAGGAGCAAAACCAAAACAGGCCATGTATAAGTGTTCAACAGGACGCACAGCCTGGCTTTCCTGAAAGTTCTAGCCTGGAGTGATTCCGAAAGCAAGCTGTGAAGTGGTGGATAGATCTCCAGCCCGCCAGAGCCTGCACCCTCCTACCCCTACCCCTGCCCCCATCTCCCACAAAAATTGTGCTCTAGGGAGTCTTTCTGTTGCAATGGTCATTCCCAGGGTCTGCACATTCTTCCTTCCCTGACTGCAGCTTCTCAGAAATGCCAGTTCCTTTCTTAGCCCACAGGACAGCTGTATCAGCTTGATTTAATTCAAAGGAAATGCTCTTTGGTGCCGGCTGGTAACCCAAGATGGCTGCTACAGCCTGCTGGGGATGAAAGTGGAGGTGAAGGCATCAATTTGCTTCAAAACCTTAGTACATTTCTACTGGCATTTACTCACGACTCAAGCATCAAAAGAGCATGTAGAACATGGTAAAAAAGAGGTTCTCGGTAATAATCTATTACATCCGATTCCAGATCATTTTCACATATAATATACTCTCCAGCACACTTTTGGTTGTCACAGAAACCAACACCAGCTAAATAAAGCAAATAATAATAAATAATAATTGATTATGTAGATAGCAGGGCTTCTCACTGACCTTAGGGCAGGAAAGCAGCTGGGCCTGAAGACTGAGGAAGCAGAATGCTCCAGTCCAGGTAACCCCCCACATTCTCTCTTTCATTTGTTTGTTTGTTTGTTTTAAAGATTTTATTTATTTATTTGACAGAGAAAGAGAGATCATAAGTAGGCAGAGAGGCAGGTAGAGAGAGAAGGGGAAGCAGGCTCCCCACTGAGCAGAGAGCCCGATGCAGGGCTCGATGCAGGGCTCGATCCCAGGACCCTGAGCTCATGACCTGGGCCGAAGGCAGAGGCCCAACCCACTGAGCCACCCAGGAGCCTCTCTTTCATTTGTTTTATTTTTACTCTCTTTAGCTGTAGAGCTGCTTTCTCTCTGATTCCACTGAATGGTGGGGAAAAAATGTCACCCACCAAAATGTCTGAGTTTGCCTCTTCTCTGATTAAAAGGATGATCATAGGAGACTGTAATTTCTTGGTCTTAATTCCCAGTATTTAAAGAGCCTCCTTGGGGCACCTGGGTGGCTCAGTTGGTTAAGCATCTGCCTTCTGCTCAGGTCCTGGGATCGAGCCCCAAATCAGGATCCCCATTCAGCTGGAAGCATGCTTCTCCCTCTCCCACTGCCCCTGCTTGTGTTCCCTCTTTCACTGTGTCTTTCTGTCAAATAAGTAAATAAAATCTTTAAAAAAAAAAGTCTCCTTGGTTAGGTCCCTATGCATCCTTTATCAGCCCCACGAGGTAGGGAGGCCGCTGTCACACTGTTCCAGCCATTGCAACGGTACAGATGGGAGGGCACCAGGCAGCGGAGGGGGCAATTACCCCAAAAGTGAGAATCCAGGACAGGCAACACAATGGATACCAATACATCCATTGTTGAGTCCATATTTTGTCCTACCCACTGAAGTTTTATTACTCTTATTAGAGTAAAATTACTTATTTATTATTTATACTTATATTTATACTTATTTATTACTCTTATTAGAATAAAATTTGTGAAATGAGTAAAATTACTCATTTTACAAAGGAGGAAACTATACTACAGAAAGATTAAATAGGTAATAAAAGGAAAACTGAGAGTAGGATCAAGTTTTTTCTCCTTCTCTTCCTGGCTCTTATATGATACATAGCCTTATTTAAGAGAAACTTAAAAAAAAAAAAAAAGTACATAATGACCCCTCCTCTCCTTCAGAAGATTTTAAATTTAACTAGACACATAAGACAGATTCTCATGAAAATAGTTTAACATTTTAAAAGCATATACAACATACAACACAACATGTAAATATTGCAAACTATTTAAAATAGCTAACCTTTGTATTCTTATTTGGAAGGAATTAGGAAAGAGTATGGGGAGGGCATTTTAGACATAAGAAATGGAAGAAGTCACGCATTACCAGCAGCATTTCACATATTAATACTGAAAAGTCAGCTCACTCATCACCCTACTATTTGCAGTAAGGCAAGATTTATATTTTCAAAGAAATAGAGGATGGAAGTACAACCACCGAGATTTCTAGATTTCCAAGCATTTGTTGAGCTCAGCCTCCAGCCTGCCATTTTCCTCTATAAACATAGTCAGCGTCCCAGGACTATTCTATCTCCTGAGACAGTCATGAAAAGTGCTATTTTAAATCTCCAGTTCAATAGGATTGAAGCAGAAATCCTTCTCAGAATAACCTCTAAATAGGATTTCATTTATTTTCACCTCACTGCTCTTCAAACTAAGAATTATTTCTGCTAAGGATCGGTTCTTCATGAATTTTTCTGATCTGTTTCTAATGTCATTTTTAGTACCTAGATTTCAGAAATCACATCCACAGCTGAACAAGATTAAGTGCTCTGTTATAACAGAGCCCCGCTGAGCAATCAGCAGTTGGGTCTTGTTCCCTTACTGCATGTCATGGTCCTATAGCCCCAACCAAACCCCTTGAGATGGGCAGGTGAGGACTCTAGCTCCAGATTTGGACTTCCCACAAGCTCGTCTAGTGGTTGAAGGAGGCTCTTTAACTTTCTGAGGTTTTTGCATTCTTCACTCAGCTATCAACAAATAAATTTTTCAATTTCCAGTTACACTCCAGGCCCTGTTCTAGGCTCAGGAGGTATAGCAGAAATCAAGGGGGGAAAGAATCCCCTAACAGTCTATTGGCTGAAAAGAGAAAATAAATATAAGTAAATTATATACAGTGTTAGAGGAGTACTATGAAAAAAACTAAAGCAAAGAAAGAGGAATGGGGAGTAAAAGAGGGTGGTTATAATTTAAAAGAACATGATAAGTTTAGGCCTCAATGACAAGAGACCTGTGAAAGAGCTAAGGGATACAGTCATTCAAATGTCTAGGAGAAGGGCATTCCAGGCAGAGAAAGAGCCAAGACAAAGATCCTGAGATGGGAGCATGACTGGTATGATAGGAAAACAGCAAAGAAGCTGCTGGAGAGAAAGACAGAGGGGGAGAAGATTAGGAAATGAGGTCAGAGGGCAGCAGATGGTGCAGAAACTTGGAAGGGCTTCAGCTTTTACTTTAAATTAAATGAAGTCCATTGAAGGGATTAGAACAGTGTGATCTAAAGAGTAGGGTGACCATACCTTCTGTTTGCCCAAAACAATCCTAGGCAATGTTTCTCAGTACAACTTTTAATGTCTCTCCCCTCTGAGTCTTCAAAGTGTCCCAATTCAGATGATAAATTATATTATCATTCTCATTAAGAGGCCATAGTATTGCAAAATCCAGATGAGATGTGAGGATGGTATAAGACAGGTTCCTAGCAATGAAGTGATCTGATTCAAAATATGTTTTGAACATGGAGACCACAGGATTTCCTGAAGTTTTCACTGTGGACCATGATAGAAAGAGAGGAGCTAAGGACCACTCTTTAAGATACTGAGGATGAAGCAACTGGAAGGACAGAGTTGTATTAAATAAAAAGGAGCAGGCTTTCCATGAGAAGACCAGGAGTCCCATTTGGGACATGTTAATTTGGGGCTATGCGATATCCAGGAAAGGTATCTATTAGACAGTTGGGACTATGTCTGGAGTTCAGGAGAGAGGTCTAGGGGGCAGATACAAATGTGGGAACCAATAGCATACAGACAGAATTGAAAGCCATGAGATTGGAAAGAATCATCAAAATGTGACTTCAGAAATAGGAGAGGTCCAAGAATGGAATCCTGAGAAGCCCCAAAGGCAGAAAAAGAGGAGGATTCAGCAAAGGAGATTAAGAAGTAGCCAGTGAGGGAGGAGGAAAATAGGCATTTCTTCAACTTTACAATGAATTTGTTAGGCTACACAGTGATTTTTCATTTATTATTATTATTTATTTATTGATTGATTGATTGATTTTTTTAGCCATGACCAAGAGATACACCGGGGACAGCTATAGTAAAAGGTGAACTGCAAGGAGCAGAAGAGGGGGCAAATTCTTGTCTCCTCAACCCCACTCCAACCAGAGCTGCTCTGTTTTCTTACTCCAAATAATTGGCTGCTGCCTAAGATTTCATTTATTAAAAAGGTGGCAAAGGGCAAGAGAAGGTACACTCCCACTACTGAGAAAGATGGAGGGAAGGAAGGAAGAAAGAAAGGAAGGAAGGAAGAAAGGGAGGAAGAAAAAAAGATGGAGGAAGAGAAAGAGAAAAGGAAGGGAGAGAGGGGGGAGGGAGGAAGAAAGGAAAGAATGAAGGAAGGAGAAGAAAAGGAAACCATTACCCTGAATGATCTTTAAGGCTTATGGTCCTTTCTGGCTCTGAAATTTATTTATTTAATTCTACCTCACTCTAACAAGGAAATAATTTTCTAATCTCTAAATCTATTTACCATAATGACCTAATAAGGTCAATGTGGAGATGGGGCATTTGAATCATTTCTCTTGCCTGAGATTGCCCAGTTGTTATAGGAATTGAGTCATATGAAAATAGGAAGAGAAACATAACAATTGGCCTTAAGGAATGGGAAGTCAGTTGAGTTTTAAATATGAATCCAGGAAATGTTTTATTAAATGGCTAAGGCACATACCGGCTTAGACCAGAGAATAAGCCTGTTCTAAATCCCACTAACCTCATGAGGATTCCATTTATCTCAGAAAGCCACAGAAGCACATTCCAAGAAAGTTTCTTGCTGTACTACACTGACAGGGCAAAAGAAACACAGGCTTCTACTCGCAAGTATTATTAATGACAATAAATTATAGTTACTGTTCATCAAGCACTAAATATGTGCCAGGAGCTGTGTTAAACTCCTAATGAGTCTTCATTCACTTACCCCACCACCCCACAACACAAGGAAGGTGCTGTCAGATACTCAGTATTTGTTGCAAGAATCTCATGACTGAGAGCAACAAGAATTAACTCGCCCACGGTTACCCAGCTGGATAGGTAGTGGATCTGGGTCTCAATTCTGGGCTCTCTGACTCCACGGCCAATATTCTTCATCATGATACTTTGATTAATTCACTGGATCTTAACAGTGGATGAAGTGGATGTTGTGGTTGTGTCTCACCCAGATCCTGCCTCATTCCCACAGCTGCCACGAACGTAGGCTACAGATGGCTCACAGCTGAGTTTCTCCTTGGACAAAGTCTCCTTGGACAATCTCTCTGCCAACGGGATCTGCCTCACCAAAGGTTACTCCCCCTCCCTGGGGAGGCCTGTAACCAGTAACTGGTGGTTGCAAGGACACAGAGGCCCAGCCTCTTGCCTCAGTTCAGGACCCCTGCTCCAGAGTTCCCAAATCAGCTTCTCACTCTGCCCAATCCTGCATTCCTCATTTCTTCCCGAGACCACCATGTTATAACCAGTGAATATGTACTGAATTCCAGGACAATGTGAGATTTCTTCTTTTGAGTATTGCCTGTTCATAACATTTGTGCATTTTCTATAGAGTCGTCTTCTTTAAAAATTCACAAGAGTTCTTTTACATGTTCTGGGTGCTAATTTTGTGTACTAGTGATATGTGTCGCATATCTATTCTTCCTGTCTGTGTCTTTTCTCTTAATTCTACAGTATCTTTCTTCTTGGACTGTGAAATGGATGGTTCTTTCACAGGTCTTTTATGCTTGTACTTCATGTGTCTTATCTAGAAAACCTCTTCTATGGAAAAATCAGAGAAATGCAAATTAAGACAACAATGAGATCCAATTTCATACCAACCCTATTCACAAAACTGTATAAATCTGATGATCACAAGTGCAGGTAGAGAAACAGAAACCCTCCTATCTTGCCAATAGGAACATAAATGGGTACAATGTGCAGAGCTCTTTAGTAAGCTGAAGATGGTCACACCAGTAACCCTGAAATTCCACTTTTAAACTCTTGGAAACTCCTGCACTTAGATATAAGGAGGCAGGTGCAACAAAGCATGTACTTACTGTTTGTATAGAGCAAAGGATTGGGAAGAACATAAATGCCCATCAAAGGGAAATAGCTAAATAAATTTGAAATATACATACAGTGTCATAACCTACAGTCATTAAATGCAATAAACATTGATAAGGCTGCCAACCAATATGTAGAACAAAGTCATTGCTCAATTTTTATAGCTTCAAATTATAACTTTTAAGTTTATAAACCTGAAAAGTAATAACATATATTTGGGGATACATAAGTATGTCACAGAAACATATATACGGTAATAATAAACACTAACTTCAAAGTAATGGTGGTCTCTGGGGGCAAAAGGAGGATGGAACTAGGGTACCCTGAAGCCTTTACAATATTGGTGAAGTTATACTTCTTAAATTTAAAAAAAAAAAAAAGTCTGAAACATATACAGCATGATCTTGGGATTTGGTAAAGCCAAATCATATTATTCGTAATTCTTGTCTGCCCTGAAGTATTATACAATAAAAAATACATTTAAAAAAAAAAAAGAAAAACATATTCACTACAGTTGAGAATACAAGATCAGTTTCTGGGTATTATTTTAGATCTTAATGACCATAATGGTTTGATATGAAATATAAAATATATATTTGTGGGAACAAATATATTAAATAACTAGCTAAGGAGTTTTTGCTAAATTTGATCAGGAAATGAGACTCCTTTGAGCAGGGGAATGATATGAGTGTTTCTGCTTTCCTCTGGGAACACGAGCCTGGCCAGGTGGTGGAGGGAGTTAAAGCAGAGCCAGAGAAGGCAGAGTCTAAGAAGTCCTTTGGGTGAGCAGGTGAGCAGCCATGAACCCACCCTTACCCCCTGACCCAGCAGGCAGCAGCAGTGAGGAGGGAGGCAAGCTAGAGATTCAGTGCGTTGGTACTCCACTTCACATCCACAGTTAACTAATTAGTTTTTAATCTATTGCATGAGGGCAGTAGAGGAGAGCAAGAAGTCAAAATTGGTTCTGAATATAGCTGCCTGACTAATTATGGAACCTGTTTGATTAGCCAGAGCAGAGATCTCAAAAACAGAAGCTGGTCATGGGAAATTCTGATTTTCCTTCTGGTTTTAAACATGCTGCAGTCAAGGTGCTGATGGGACCTCCAGGGAGAGAAGACAAGGAGGCACTTGAAGGTGGGAGTCTGGAGTTTGGTGAAGAGAGGGTAGAAGGATGGTTTGGGAAGCCAGATGCAGAGAGGGGAGAAGTGATGATGTGAGAATTCCATTAAGAACTTAAAATAAGGTAAAAGGAGAAGAAAGAAACATGGGGAGCACTAGGCAGTCTTTCAATCTCCTACTTCCCTTTAATCCTGCACAACAGACCTGCGCTTAACATCTCCTGGCCAGGACAAGAAAATAAATGGAGGCCTTTGATATTGGCCTGCCCTCTCTCATCCTATCACCAGCTCCATCCTACATTATAAGGGTCTGGGGTGCATACGTCTAGATGCCCCACTCTTCATGTCCAAACTCCATCCTCCCAACACACATATATACCAGCCACCTCTTAGGAGAATGAATGAGGACCAAGGTATTCATGGGCCCTGGAAGATGTATCAAATCATTGGGCAAGAATTCTCTAGTTCCTCATACCCAGATTATGAAGGAGTTGGTTGTGAGCTCTGGGTGTATGCTCCTTAACCCCCCAAAATCTCTTGCTCCGTTGGTTAGATGCAAAGCAGAGAAGGGTCCTAACAGCTTCCTCTAAAACAGGGGGTCTAGAACAGGGACCCAGTTGTCCACCTCTAAGGGTAGTACTGCTCCATGGCCCATGCAGTGCCAGATTTGTAGACAATCCCTAAGTAATATCTACCATTTTCAAGCTTTTTGTCACTTGGGTCACCAGGAACATGGGGTAGAGCCCAGGTGAAAGAGCAGAAGAAGGGTAGAGATTCCAGGGCACCAATGACTCATTAACTCTATGCTTTTCTATCAGCAAAAGAGAATGAATAGTTGATCATTCACTCAGTAACAGTCTAGAAATGCAAGGCAAAGAGGCTTACCTCTTCCTGGGGCCAGTGCTAGACCTGGAGCCGATGCCTTCCAGGTGCCTCATGTTCTTATGGGAAGCCCCAACCAATCCTAGATCAGTAACTTCCTGAACCTCAACATGAATCTGCAGCCCACCCAACGCAAGCCAGAGGTCACAGTGCTGGCCAGGCTAGCATGAACCAACAGAGCATTCTGCAAATTAAAAGCCTGAGATGAGTAATAATAATAATAGTTCTTATTTTTAGCTGAATGCGCTGTTCAGACCTTACCAAGAAATATTACACCTCAATGGAAAACAGAAAAGCACCTTCTCTCCCATCACATGTCTTCCTAAAAGCATAAACTGCTAACCTCAAAAATATATGTAAGAAAATAAAGTGAAGAATGCACTAACTTCTTTCCAAGAGTTATTTGGCACTCATGATACTACAATCCAATTTTTCTGTGTTGATGAAATGGAATACTTTCTCCTATCATCCTTCCAGTCTGTACTGCAATAGGAAGATACAGTATCTTACATTTTGAAGCTATGAGAAATGTGTTGGCAAAGACTCTTTGATGCAGATTATTCCACAACATAAATCAGGGCTGATTAAGCACACAAGAAACAGAAAAAGCAATAGAAGTAATTTTACAATTTGCTATACACAGTAGTAAGAAAAACAGGAAGTAGGTGTTTATTAGCAGTTCCAAATATACCAGCCAAAATACAACTCCCCATGGAGTCAGAGTTATTCAAAATATAGCAAAGAACAGAATTCCTAAGATTATAAAAGGGTAATTAATCACAAGCAGTGTTCACAGACCAGTGATTTGGAAACTACCTTCTTATTGAAGATCTGGATCAAGAACAAACTTCAAAGCAAAATTAATTGATCTCAGATTCGCTGCATCTGGCCAATAAACCCTCCCCAAAACTGTCACTTTAAGCCTACTCAAAAGTCTATCTTTTTTATTTAACAATTCTATATTCAGTGCACTAAATAGTCATTTCTCACTTAACTTGGTTAGAATATCATTGCCTCCCTACGTAAGCCGTTTGTACTGTGAACACCACCTCTTACCAACACTCTGTAAATTGCACTCAAAGATCAGACATGTTTTTAGGCTTTTTCACAGGAACACAGGTTCACCAGGAAGCCAGATTCACAAACCACAGGGACCCCGGTGCTTGGACATTTAACATGACCTTGTGGCTTTCAAAATTTTATTTTTGATTGAGTGAACTTTTAAAATATATGACCCAACCATTTCTGAATCAGAACAAAGGACCTGTAATTTTAGTGGCAATGATTCAAAAATGCATATTTAAAATCCATAAAACAAAAATATCCTTTAATTTATTCAAGAGTAATGTAAGAGATTTAAATGTAAATTCTGATCTTATTTGGGAAACTAGATGATTAAAAGTCTTAGGAATTTCTAGCAACAATGATTACATTTAAGAATGATCATGGACAAATCCCTAACTCTTCTGTGACTCAGCTTCTCTCCTATAAACTAAAGAAGTCTGAAGCTCAGTTCAGCTGAATGTTAACGGCTTAAATATTTGTGAGGTGCCTTTATGTCCTCTGATGGAAGTCACTTTGAAAGTGCAGAGAATCAATAAATAAGATGATATTTCTCCATCGTGGAAATAGAAGAAATCAAGGAAGGGATCCTTTGTGTATATTAAATGGAAGGGTCTGTATACGCCTTAGTCTATGTGCTCTTATAAGTTTATAGGTTTACCAAGGAGGAAAAGGAGATGAGTTCTATGAAAATAGCTCTACTGAGTAAGAAATCAGTAACAAGCTAATTAGAGACAAATTAGTTGTTGTGCTATCTGAAGGAGACCATCGTGCTTCCCTGATTTTTAAAGTCTAAACTCATAGAAAGCCAGGCTACCAGGCTGTTATCATTTGGGCTTCACTGCTCTTGCATTTGGCCAGTCATTATCAGCAAGAGAGAGAGAAAAAAGATAACGGGGAAGAGATGAAAGGAAAGAGAGGGAGAAATGAAGGGAAGGAGCAAAGAACATGTTGGCATGTTCCTCAATCCTCAGCTCAGATGGCCAACAAGCAATGTGTCAGCTTCCCATGTGACTGGGCAATGAAATATGACAGAAGTAAAGATGGCTACTCCTAGGCCTGGCTATAAAACAGGCCAATCTATTCTCTCTTTGCTTATTCCAGGAGAAGGGCTCAAGGCAACCCAGGGAACTACAGAGGCACTGAAGGGAAGGAGCTGGATTCCAGAATCTATGCTTGGAAGACAGTCCCACAAAAACCACTCTTTGAGAAACCAGTAGACTTTGCCAATGCAAAAAAAAAACATTTTCATTGTGGTAAATCATTGAGGTTTGGGGCCTTTATTTGTTACAGCATCAGGTAGACTACCCTATCTAATACAGACTAGTAAAAATAAATTCATTAAAATCAGTTCTCTTTGGCCAATCAGTCCTAGGCTCTGAGGCATGTGGAAAAATTGGTGGGTGAGGGGAAAGGGTTTTCTTGTCCCTCCCCTTTCCTCTGGCAGGCCAAGCTTCCTGCTGACCAGCTCAACCAGTGGTGGCAGCCAGAACTCTAACTTCTTCCTAGAATTTCTGAAATAAAGAAGGTCACAGATGTTCTTTGCAGGTCACACCCTGGAAATTTGCTTTGCGTTGAGGGTAAAAAAGTTAATTTTATCTTATTCCCTGAGTGATATCAGGCCTTAGTTCTCTCTCCCTCCCCAAAAACATATCATTAAATATATTTGGCTCAAGTACTGGTGTTTGTTGTGATCATTCTCAGAGCATGGACCAAGTTGGTACCTCCATCGATCACCAGGTAGAAAGGCCAACACAAAAGTATTTTAAATTCATTGTATTAATTCAGATAGGTTAACCACAAACAGTAGCCCTGAGGAAAGTTTTGGCATCCTGGAGCTAACGAAAGGATTCCAGATACCTGCTCTGAGAAAGCAGCAGAGGCCAAAGAGAGTCCCTAATGAGTTTGCCTAGAACCTCACAGTCTTTAACACATTCTCTAAGTAATATAAACCAAAAGAGTTCATGAATACAGACTCAAAACAACTTTTTTCAAAGTTACTACCTTCACAGGGTTGTTTGACCCAACAGAATCCTCTTTGTTTTCATCTCTGCTAGAGCCATAAGCTAGCAGACCTGAGTTGCACCTGGACCAGAGAGATGTTTGTTTGGTCCTCACCATGTTTTAAAAATAGTGATAGCACATTTTAAAAATAAGGGGTTTTGGTTCTTATGTTTTATTTGTTTTTGTTTTGTTTGGGGGGGGTTGTTTCTTGTTTTTTTAATGAGATTTCACACAGAAGTCTAGATTTCTGGCTCCTCTTGAAAAATCAGAAGCTTGAACAACACTGGACCCATGTTTCCATCATGGCAATATTCCATTGGAACTAAGCTGCTGCTACTCATGGAATGGGGCCCTGTTGCCTGCTTGGTCCATAGCTTGAGTACCACTCACCACACTGACCATTCTGTTCTTTGTGTTTTCCACCTGCTTGGTAAGGCACTCGGCCTACTCCTTGAACAATATTTTCATTAATTTATGCAACACATTTTTTTCGTGGCCTGCCATGTCCCTAGCATTGCTTGTAGATGCATCTGGAAGAAGCAGGACATGGGCAGAAAAGGACATTCTGCCACCCGGTAGCTGCTGGGCAAAAACCCAAGAAAGGGAGGAAAGCAGGAGGACCCTCACCACGGGCATTAGGTAACTAAGATAAAGAGGCTTATCCTCAACAGTGGAGGCAGCTTACCAAGGCAAGTGTGTGGCCTGAACTTGGCCTTGCAAGATGAATGGGAGTCCTCTTCTCTGCTTTCTCTGGGGCAGCCACAAGTCCCAGTTATCTCAGCAAGTGTTTGCGTCAGGGAGAAACTCCCAGAAGAATGGCAAACATCTGCAGATTGACCCAAGGCTTGGCTCTCTTGCTGGCCCCCATTCTGTAGTGTCCATTGAACAAATAGTGTTTCATAAGATTTCTAAAGGTGGCAAGGTAGACTTGTGGATCTGGGTTGACTTTTCTGCTACTGATGAACAAAGGATTTCTTTTTGGTTTGTTGTTGGGTTTTGCCTGTGCTTTATTTTCTTGGTTTTTCTTCTCTTCCTCCTTCTCTTTCTTTTCTCCTCCTCCTCATTATTATTGTTAAGTGAACTTCAGCTTCTGAATATAGTATTTCATTCAGAGTGTGAGTAAAATACTCATCCATTGATAACTGTTTCAGTGCTAAACATAGACACTCCAGGAAGGCAGGGATCGTGCCTGTCTGGCCACAGCCTGACCCATAACAGATGCTAAATAAATATCTGCTACAGAGATAACTGAACAACATGAAGACCGAGGGACATACCACCGAGTACACTTTTCATCCATGCTGGGGATGTGCAAGTGAACTTCCTTTCTCACTGTAAATTCTAAAATATATGAACTTGGAGATGTCACCTATCCTAGGATACGTTCATGAAGCTCAAAATGTATGGTCTCTCTGTTTGGCCCTACCATTACCAAAATGTCAACATACATTCATGTAAACTCTGTTGCTGTGTCTGAGCTTTAGCTCTTACCATGAGACAGAAATCATCCTGTGCCAGTGAGGACAAGCCTTCCCTGTCCACAACAACCTAGAAGGCCAAAAATCCTTCTCCCGTTAACTTCATCCAAGAAAAAAAAAATTTGCAGGAGACTGGCTTTGTGTCTGAGCATAACTTGCTCCTTTGGAGGACGTCAAACAAAGTCACCTCTCTGCTCTCTCACCTCAAATCGTGTTTCTACTAGGTTTGTACCTCTGGAGAAATATTAGACTTCATTGCCTTTATCTCAGTGATTTACATAATGCCAGGCTAGATGCAGAGAGATGAACTCACTTGACCTCAGGCGTCATGTGACAGATATTGCTTTGGTTCAATTGTTGTCTGCGAGGAGTTGGGGACTGGGTGTGACATCATATTAACAAAAACAATGGCCATTTGGTTTATATAGAGTCTTTCTTCCTGTGATTTCAAAGCAAATTTTAGGCCTAATACACATGACATCAAAAAACAACAGGCCAAAGTTTTGGCAACTGCAGCCTGCAGGGTAACCCATCCAATTCTGCCAGCATGCACCAGGCACCCACCACCTAGGGGATGTGGTGGTGGTCAGGACAGTGCCAGACCCGGCCTTCTCAGACCTTACTGTTCTGTGTTCTTTCTAGTGATATCAACTTTCCTGACTTTGAGGCTTTTCCCCAGACAAATATTATGAGTTGGGTACACACGAAACAGCCATCGACATTCTTCAGTCAAGCATTTCCGGTTTCCTCTTAAACGAGATTTGTCAGAAAAGTCTGGGTCTCAATCCAATGAAGTCACGGTGTTCTAGCCTTTTTTTTTTTTTTTTTCCCTAGTTAGTTTCCAAAACAAAAAAAAATAAATGAAGGAGTCTTCCAGGAGCAGATAGTTGATCAGTCAATAATGCTTACTGGGGGTGAGAGCTGTTCGTTGAGAGGGATGTTAAATATTTACAGGGCCCTTTCCATCACACGGCACCCAGCCAGGAACTGGAAGAGTGGTAACACTGAAGCCTGCTCTGAGTGGGACCTTCTGGAACTGCCCTGTGTCCAGTGCAATTACCTCACTTCCTTAGAATGTCTGCTCATTTTCTTTTCCCGGCATCCTTTGTATATGAGTGCCTTCCAGCCAAGTCAATTAAAACAACAACAACAACAACAACAATCACCAAACCTCATTTCCCATCTTTGAATGAATCCTGAGAACCATCCAATGCTAATGTTAAACACAGTGGAGCAGCAAATGTTTCAAGAGGGCAGATTGGGATACAAGGAAGTAAGGGTTATCCATTAAGAGTGGATTCAGAAATGGGAGGGACACGGCTATTTGAGATGAAGCTCATTTACACAAACCAAAACAGAAATCTGCTAAATGCATCTGGGAAGAAAAGAAGATGCAAAAGGCAGAGAAGGGCACAGAACAACAAACAGAGCCCTTGGGGAGGAGGGTTTTTGCCTTTTCTGTTTGCTGAGAAGGTATAAAGATGTAAAAATGTATAACTCAGAGATCCCAAGAATTTGTTACCTTTAAGTTCAAGCGATCATTCAACCAATTTTGAAGAGATTGTCTAAGAATTTTTACCTGTACTTCACAGGGAACAAAAATTTTAATCCTGCCATCTGAATAAATTATATATTTGTTTAGTATTTTCCCCCACGGATGGGGTGCAGACACCTCTCCTACTCCCAATCCTAGACCCCACCCCTCACCTCCATGTTTCTGTTTCTTTGGAATTCTACACTCAAATATTAAGGGTATTATCTTAAGTTCAGATAGGAGCCTCCCCTCTGGTCTATAAGTGGTCAGAGAGAGTAATCATTTGGGAGTCTATAATCACTTTTCGGTGTTTTTCCAAGTTTTTAACCTATTATATTTGGAAAATAGTCAAAAGAAAACCATTTCCAATAGTTCAAGATATCCAAATATTTCTTTTTCTTCTTCACTCCTAAAGATTTCTTTTTAACCTATTTTACTCAAAGATGAGTACTAAGAGTCACTAAATCCCATCACTTCCTTAAATACCAAAAATTCTTTTTTCAATCCCCAACCTTCATTATGATATAACCTATAAAAAAGGCAGGCAAGTCAAAGACATTCCAGAAGGAACGTTAACCCTGCACTTTTAATTATCTTCCGGTATTTCCTTTCTTCCTTAAAAGGCTTAAATAAACTCACCGATGTTTAATATTTCTAGTCCTTCCCAAAATTATTGCTACAGCTCTTTTAAATTGGGTAACACAATTTCTGTTCCCAGTTAACTAATGTTCTTCTCTGTGTCATCCAAATTCAACAAGGAATAAATAGTGTTGCTCTGAACAAAACCTTTTACAAAGGATTGGATTTCATCTAAAAGCATGTAATTCTGCATAGCCAAAAGCAGTTTCTAATCTTTATATATAGGAACTTACAAGGCAAGGAATTCAAAGACATCGGATTAAGTGAAAAATGCGAATGAAGAACTAGGGGCCCTGCTCAGCTGACACAGAAAAACGCCTTAACGTTTTTCAGAGTTAATCATTGCTGCGGGTGGGAAAATTGGCGGAATATACCTAATAAGTCTTGTGGGTCATTATTTACTGAAACGCTACACTGAATGGTTATATCTTTTTAAATACTAATAACCTAGAGAGCCTGGTCTCATTCAGCTGGAGGGTCAACACAGAGGCATCTGATTAGTGTCAAAAATGACTGCCTCTCTTTAGTGAAGGAATTTCCTAAAGGAAACATAATTCACAATGACAAATGTCGGCATTTTTAGAATTACAAACATCACCTACAGCTTGACTTCAAGTTATGAACCCGCTGGACAAAGTTCAGTGCTTGCTTAGTAGCTAAGTGGGTGAATCCCAATTTTAAAAAATATAAGTATGTGTGTAACTATATCAATAAAGAGCTGCATAACAAAAGGCTCTGACCCTTGAAACGGAAGACTGACAGAACAGTCATAATAAGAAGGCTGTTCCTTACCACAACCCGTAGTTGGGTGTTGCCGACCAAGACGTGACTGAACTAGCTCCTTCACCTAAAATTCTTGAGTTTAAAAAGAAGTGTTAGGAAAAATGTCTGATGACAGCAAATAAAATTTTCCCACCCTAATCATTCATTTACTAAGCACGTGAAATCAATTTTTTGGCTGCTTTTATTTTGAGGGACGTAACATGTCAGCCTCCATCTCAGAATGATAGATTTGCCATTAATATGGTCGTATGGCTGAATCTGGGTTGCTTCCTAACTTTTTCTGCTTAAATGAAGATACAATAGCTGAGAGAATTTCCTTTAAAACCACACTTACTGTGTTTATCGTTAATGTATTAGTAGATCTTCTTGGAGGAAGAAAGCCTTGGACGTTCTCCTCAAGCATCTTTAGAGGTATCTGAGGTCCAAGCAGTCTGTGTATGACAACTTTAATTTTTGAGGTACACTGTGCATTCATATCTACAATGTATAGGGTAGGGTGTTTGTTAGTCTAAATATATTACTCTGATACATGATTATTGAGTACATTTCCTAAAACTGTGAATACAATGAAGTATATGGTTCAGAAAATTATATGCTCCCTTTTTTTCCCTTAGAGTAAAAACAACCTAATATAGGAAATAAGAATTGTTATTTGCAAACAAAATACTTACAACTTCTATTTTTATTATACATTTGGCATCTCTAATTATTATGTAGGCTAGAAAACACCTGTATATGCCATATTTTGTGTTGGGTACATTAATCATGTTTGTACTCACTGTAGAGCTTCAAAACTATTTTAATTTAATTTTTGAACCAGAAAGGAATTTGGAATCTGAAGGGTAGTTGGTTCTAAATGTTTATGTCTGCAGCAATACAAAGGGGAAAATTTTAATTCTTCGAACTCAAGAAACTATTGTAAATGAAATGAGAAACAGATACATACTGTACATCAAACTTGTTCTCACAGGTGTGCTTTCTTAACGTTAAAATACCCGTGTGAATTTTTAGTTTCCCATAATGTAATGGGAGACAATAAATTCTGAGGTTACCCCATTTGCCTTCAGAAGAAGTAACCTCTTGTCTATTTAGATTTTCTGAGTATACCCATGTCCTTCTGTGTGTCATACCAAAGCAAAGGTTTGTGTTGCAAGCCAGAGCTTACTGCAAGATCAAAGCTCTGGGCCACTCACAATAAAATAAGAGGGTAAAGCCCAAAGAATCAAAGAAACAAAGGAAACGTTTAGGAGATAAGGATCAGTCTCAGATATGACATTTCATCCAGATCAGATCCTGTGCAGAAGTTCAATTCAAAGTTCATAAGACAAAATACAAAGCAATAAGCTTTAAGACTAGGTTGATTCTCTTTATCTGCGTGCCACTAGTTTTCTTACTATTCTTTAGAATCAGAGAATGTCCTTTGCTGGATAATTGAACTCATCTACTCTTTAAAAATTCTACGGGCATTGAAGGTTGTGTGTGGATAGGCAAGGTTATCTTTTCACTGAAGTCCCTCCAACCTGATCTTTATATACAGGTATGATACAGCATTCCTATGAAAGGTAAAAAGCAAGAATTTAATTAAAATACCATTTGCTGGAATTAACCTATTGGATTAATACCAATGGGAGACTTTGCAAAATGTTAAATGGTATTTTTCAAGATAAATATGAAAAATGACATATAAGTATTGAAATAAAATTTAAATTTCCATGGGAAATAAAATGCAGATAAATATGCTTTGGAGAGGCATTACAAACACTGAATTATATAAACTGATTAAATGACTTACTGAATGTGCTACTCAAATTCAATTGCAAAGCATATGTCAATTCTTTTATAGAAACTCGATGTTTTTAGAACATAGAATTTTGATTATTTTAGTGTATGCACAAATATCAAAATATTCTAAGCTGCGTAAACAGTAGAAATAAAGTCGTTTCACAAAATTTGGGAATATTTTTCTAAATTATTTCATCTTTTCTCAAGATTTAATGGAGCTTTATGAAATAGACTACCTCAGTTATCATCATATACGATTAAATCAATTTGCAAAGTCCAAAATGTTCAAAAAAAGGCATTTAGATTATTTTGAATATATTCAAATGATGTTAAATTTCATAATTAAATTACTTGTTTAAAAATCTTGGGCCAATACTACAGTAACATTTGTAAACATTCAAATGCAATTTTCTAGTAAAATGTACAATGTTTCACAATTACAGGTATGTAAAGTGTTTTGATATCTGGTATTAGTACAGGATTTCCACTGATGTTAAAAAAAAAAAAAAAATCAAGGAGTTGTCACTTAATCAATATATACTGGTCCCAAAACCATAGGCATTAAATTGTATTTCAGCTTAGAATCCATAGAGTTGTGACCTTAGAAATTCTGATATGCATTTTACAAATTCCTCTTCTTCGGTAGCTCCAACATTTTACCAGTTTCAAAGTGAAAACTTTTCTGTAAAAAGTTTGCCTCTGAGTCACCAACTTGGGTAATAATGGCAGCTATTGTTTCCTGAGCATGAAGCCTTCGCTCCGGTAAATTCAAGTCCACAGCACAAACTTGAAGGGTGGTAGCATTGTACCCAGGCTACAGATGAGGTTAAGTAAGCCCCAGAGAAGTTAGGGGATTTCTGAGAGTTAGACACTTGTCCTTGGCAGAGCCCCACCCTCTCTGATTCAAAAGTCATTCTCAGGGGGTGCCTGGGTGGCTTTGTGGGTTAAACCTCTGCCTTCGGCTCAGGTCGTGGTCTCAGGCTCCTGGGACGAGCCCTGCGTCAGGCTCTCTACTAGGCAGGGAGCCTGCTTCCCCCTCTCTCTCTGCCTGCCTCTCTGCCTACTTGTGATCTCTGTCAAATAAATAAATCTTAGGGAAAAAAAAAAAAGGTCATTCTCGGGGCGCCTGGGTGGCTCAGTGGGTTTAAGCCCCTGCCTTCGGCTCAGGTCATGATTTTGGGGTCCTTGGATTGAGCCCCACATCAGGTTTCTTGCTCAGCAGGGAGCCTGCTTCTCCCTCTCTCTCTCTCTCTCTCTCTGCCTGCTTTGCCTACTTGTGATTTCACTCTCTGTTAAATAAATAAATAAATAAATCTTTTTTTAAAAAAAAAAGTTGTTCTCTTTCTCCGTATCTTCACTACTCATGGGTGAAAGAGTTTATGTCACTCTGTGAGCATGAAAAACACCGGCAGTTCTCTTAAAATACTCTTATTTCCTTAGACTCACAATATTTTTTAAAAATTAAAAATTAAAAAAAAAAACCAGCTATGGTGGAGACTGGCAGTAAAGATAAGGGCCCATGTTCAAATTTATGTCCAAAACATTTAGTATAAGTATTTGCAAGGCTATTTTATATGTAATTAGAAGGTTAACTAAACTCTCAGGAAGCCCATAACTGTATTAAGATAACCTCTTACAGAGTCTCACCAAGTAAAACACGCACATACAGAAAGTTGCCAAAAATAAAAAAAAAAAAAAAAAAAACCCAAAACCCAAACAGAGTTCAAACACTTCATTTGATTAAAAGTTTTCTTAACTAACTGGAATGTTTCCTTCGATTTTCTCTTTGGATTCTGAAACTATATTATGAAATTGCTTTTCAATTCCCCATACGGTGATTATTTAATCATGCCTTTACCAGCTGTGAACATAGCTTCTCTCCTGATAACAGTTTATTTTTAAAGGAAATTGTCTTTGAAGAAAATATTTTGATATTATGCAGCAAAATAAGAGTTCATTGGAAGAAATCAAAACGGGGGGGGGGGGGGGGGAAAAGAAAAAAAAAAAAAAAAAAAAAAAAAAGAGAAAGAAGGGTGGGGGGGGGGGGGGGGGGGAGAGAAGCCAAAACAAAGATCACAAAAAAGAATGAGTTCTAGTTGTTCTGTGGGGGGAAAAGGGGATAGTGGCTACAGAAAGATAAAACAAAACCAGCCACTCACATGGGAGGAAACAATTGGCTTGTTCCACATAAACAAAACCAACTGGCAGCCCCTTTCTTTCCGTGTTCCACCGGTTGTTTTGATATCCTTTAGACACAGTCAAATATTGAGACTCCCGTGTCTTCTTTCGATCGTTCTCTTTTAGACCCCAAACATGGTCTCGATTCTGTCAGATTGTGCAAATAACCTTCATATCTTAAGCATCACTCAAAAACCTTCACCTTGAGGCATATAACTGAGGGAGGGGCCTCAACCTTGGACGGACAAGGGCAGGAAGAAGGTCTAGAGGGACCTCCTCAGGCAGCAGAGGTCGAAAGGGGGAAAAAAAAAAAAACAGAAAGAAATTACAATTTACTTCTATTCTTAGGTACAGACTTGCTAGAACCATGAGATGGGGGAACATAGGGAGAAAAAAAGTCCTTAACCAAGGGGAGGATGAGACCACAATAAGGAGGAAAGGAACTTTTGGCCAATGCTACAAGGCAAGAGGTCAATCTCTGCACTGAGAATTGACATTTTGGACCAGACAAGGTTTGGGGTGGAGGCTGCCCGGTGCATGAGAGATGGTCAGCAGAACCCCGACCTCCACCAACTAGATATCATTAGAACCCCCAACCCCAACCCCTGCTCCCACAATCGGGACAACTAAAACTCCAGCAGATATCTCCCAACAGCGTCAAACGTCACATCTGGGCACCAAATCAGCTCAGATAAGAACCACCACCATGAGAGGAGGTGGTCCAGAGCCAGTCAGTTCCCGTCACTGCTGCAGCCTCCCCACCCTGCCCCAGGACACAGCCTCCTTCTCATTCGGCATTTCTGAAGCACCTACTTTGTTTCAGTTTCCACTCTGGATGCTGTGGATACTGAGTTGGGAAAGACTATATCCTGAGCTTCCGAGAAGCTCCAATTGAGAAGGAAACAGAAGAATGAGTAAATGCGACAGTCAGTGCCAAAATGGGCAGAAATAACATAATGGGGGGGGGTTGAATAAATTAAGTACTGAACCCAAATGGATAGTGAGTACCAAAGGGTTGGACAGGGTCCAGGAGGCCCTCTGCTATCACAGGCAGTAACCCTTTAATTGCTAGATCACCAGGTGGTGCTGGGGGTTCCCCAGGTCCTGTGGAAATGTTTAATTACTTAGCAAGCTGTCTGGATGTACTGGAACACACAGCCTGGAGGTCCTACTGGGCAAGGACAGAGCAAAAAACAAGGTGAAAGCAGAAAGCAGGGCTTGGTGACCAGAGAGCGGGCTTGGGCTTCGCAGAGTAAGAATCACCATGGGAAGCACAGAGAACTCTGAGATCTGACTTGGTGGGCCTGGGGGCGTACACTGTGGGGAATGGAGGCAGCAGGGATGAGGCTAGAGAGGCGGGCAAAGCTAGAACGCCTCCCACAGGCTTTGTCCCGCAGGCGCTGGGAGACTGCTGAACACTTTCAGGTAAGGGACTAATAAGATTGTTACAGCCTGAGTTCGGCAAGTAGAATAAAGATCTAAAGATGGTTTGGATAAGAGCAGAGAGAGGGAAGATCAAGATGAAGCTCTTTAAAGGAAGCACAAAAAAAAGATATTAGAAGGTTGAAATCAACGGGAACAAGTGTTGGGTTTGGTGTAGGAAGCAGGAGTCATTACAGAAAGAAAACAAACGTCGTTAATACAGAATTCCTTACACATGTCCTCACGGTGCTGCTTCAGAAGGCTATGAATTGGTAAGTGACAAATTGTGACACCTAGAAAATAAAATCATCATATTACAACAACTGTAATTATCAGTTAATTAATTATTTATAATAATCCATTATAAACATAGCAGTTCAAAATAGTGACTGTCATTATCCAACTTCTTTTGGTTGTGGTTGGGAGGATGAAAACCTTTGAGGACCCATCCTGATTTATACTAAGGAACCTAAGCACCTAGAAGACATCGGGACAATTCCAGTTAGGGTTTGTGATGAGTAGCCAAGGCTGGATTTTGCTTCATCTCATCACTAAGAGCAACAATTGGCAAAAAGAGAAAGAGAGTGAGAGAGAGAGACCTTTTAAAGCCTTGGTTATGGTCAAATTTATCTAAAATGCATAACTTTTCATTGAGGGAATTGAAGACAAGGAAGGCTTCTTTCATACACTTGAATTAGACTTATTTTCCCCTTTTCTTTGCAAGTATCAATAGCTTAAGACAGAAACAGCATATGGGAAACCCAGAAAACCATTTACACTCAGCAGATATGTCCTGCTGAATTACTGGCGCCCACCTCAGCAGAGGTTAAACATTAACAGGTGCAAGGAGAGACTTTGTTAAAACACTGCTTCCTATGACTTCATCTCACAAAGAGTGAAGGTTCATGTATATTCTATATCTCCCTACCGTGCACCAATGCCTTTTCCCTCCACTATTCATTTCAGCATCTGCGTCTTCTCCACTCCCTTCCCCATCCATCCCCCACCCTCACTCCAAGAAAGGAATACTCAGCTCTCCCTTGGTCAGCACACCTCACTATACTCTGGAACAGTGTGGGGTTATTTTGCACCCTGCTTGAGACGGTGATGTCACTATTGTATATCTTAATCTAGAACGGGCAGACACAGAGTCCATCTGTACCCATCAGTCTTGTCTTGCCCTGCAGATGCTTGCAAGATAGCCTAGACGTACCTCCCAGCCCTTCTCAACACAGCACTGTGGGCAAACCCTACAGATCGGTAGGGGTAGGCCCTCAAGGTGAAACCTGGTGATCATCACTGTATAAGGGATCCTGGTCATGTGCTCCCCCTCTTGTCTGTAGGTACTGTTCTACCTTCACGATTTCTTAAGCAGGAGGGATTCAGGATCTATTAGGCAGGTTTTAAAGAACTTTCTTAAAACTCAAGTAGCAACTCCTTACCAAACTAACTCCCAAAGGCACCAGGCTTCTACCTTTACAAACTTTGGTTTGTTCCTTCCTCTCCCCTTTGACTCTTCCATCTCCCCCACTACCTCCCCATTTTTCCCTCAGTAATGGTGGTGGTGGTCAAAGGTCCAAAAAAGAGATTTCTCAAAGAGCCTAATGCATTTATGAGGCAGTGGCCATTTAAGGAAACTTCCTGGGCTAAGGTAAGGTCAGTGCCTAGCTCCCTATGACTTTTAAGTATGTGTGTTTGTATCCCTTTCAAAGAAATGCAAACAAAGCTCTTCTTACCAGTTCTTACAGCTCCTCTGTGCCCTTGGGGTCCTCTTGTGCTACCTGCTGGTGCTAGGACTCAGGGCCTCCAGGCTTGAATCCTGGGCCAAGGCAGGAGGTCCCAGAAGTGGAAGTGGGAGTCGGAACTCAAAGATTCCCACCCAGTATCTGTCTGCCCATCCCCTACCCATGTGGGACAACGGAGGCCGCAAGGAAGAGGAAAGAAAGACGACCGAAAGGAGAAAAGGAAGGTGGAGGAGGAAAGGCCAGGAAGGTGGAGAAGGAAGGGAAGGGGAGAACACGGGTGGGTGAGACATAGAAAGAACAAGGGGTGTTGTCCAAAGACTTTCCTCACCTAATTCTCACAACCTGGGAAGCACACATCATAAGTGTTACTGTTGTACCGTCCTTCCCCCTGTTGGAACAGAGGCTGACAACGTTTAAGGAACTTGCTTAAGCTCTCTCATAGCAAGCAAGGAAGGAAGCAAGGATTTCAACCCAGGTAGTCTGAGTCCAGAGCCTGCCATTCCCACAAGAAACAAAGGAAGAAAAGACAATCTAGAGATAATAAAATGAGCATCTAGTGAAGTGTGAGTATCTTTGGAAGCAGAGAAACAGAGTTAGAAGCTATTTTTAAAAAAGTCAAAGATACAAGGACTTTGGAGATCCTTTAACTGGATTATTTTCAGAAGATGGAACCAAGGCTCATAGAGGCTAAAATACTCCTCTTCAGTAAGAAGAAGAGGGGAGCCCCTCATCGTCCCACCCTGAGTACTGTCTTCATAAACGGACCACTGCATAGTTGGGATGGGTGGCGGGAAGAGGAGGGGGAGTGGGCATCAGGGGAACAGGAAGAGGGCTGGGACTAGCTCTTGTCGTTTTTGACCTCAAAGAGTTAATTTCAAGGGTCATGGTACTGGGAGCTTTCTCCTCAGTCTCCTGGGTGGGGGTCAGGGAAGGCCCTGGGCGAAAGCACGGGGCTTCCTGCAGTTGATAGCGGATCAGACAACACCGCCGGTCTGGCTAGCATGAATTGCTTGTGTCGGAGCGAGCGTGCCAGGACAGGCATTCCACACAAGCGGTCACAGCATTCTGCATTCTTGGAAGGGACCATCACTTAACAGGAACGTGGATGGCTTTGTTATGTCTTATCTCCTCATCTGCAGTTGGAGCTTTTCCTTCCTTCTGCAGGTGCTCTCATTTCCTTCATTATTTGTTTATTAGAAACTCTTGTGGCCTTCCAAAGTCATTCTTATGCTAAGGAAGGTCGAATGTGATAACATATTTGTGTTGGCCAAGAGTGAGGACAGAGCAAATACCGAAAGTCACATAATCAGGAGTATAACTGAAAGTGGTGCTTCATGGGTAAACAGAAGCTCCCTGCCCCACCAAGGGCGGGGTGTGGGGGGAGCGGTTGGGAAGGGTCACAAAAGTCTCAGAAGCACAGAGAGAAGGCTGTTGCTACAAATCTGGCTGCTTGAATGCTGTGGAAGTTGTGGCTGGAACTATTTTTGAGGTGCAATTCAGGGATGCTATGGGTCAGAAGGACTGAAGTCCCAAGAATGCCGGAGAAGATCTAGGCTAGACCGAGCTTTCCACATGGAAAGAAGTTCTCCATTCATTGACATCCCTGAAACCTAGAGGAAAGACAGCAAAACTGAGTGCTAGGCCAGATAAGAACCTACTTCATTCATGTCTCCAAGAACTGAAGGAATATAAAAGCAGACCAACAGAGACACCACACCGTCTCTCGGGCTAGGCACTGATTCAGATGACTTTTTTCTTTCTCGCACATCCTCTACCCATTATGGTGATGGCACAAGCCCACATTTCTCTGCAATTATAGGGATCTTATATTGCTAGAGTCCAAGAATCTCAGTGTAAACATCAATTTTTATCATTGCTTTACCATGAAATTTTTTTAAAAATTGAAATAAATTACTGTCATATGAAAATCTCTTTCTTGAAATTCTAACCTTTTATCTATTGACTCCAGTACATTAAGAGCCATTCGTCTGAGCACTATTTTTTATAAGCTGACTTGCTGCCAAATATACTTAAGATAAGAGTAAAGGTCGCATAAAATATGCATTATAATAAACAAAAGGATGGTAAAGAAAAATAAAGAAAAGGGGAAATAAGGAACAGGGCATAAATTGTAAGCAGGAAGGTGGCCAATGCACAAAGTATATACCGTGAAGTCCTACACATCTGCTAAGGGTCAGCCACGATTTATTTCAATGCTTTCCAGCTGCCAGCAAGAGCAGGAGAATATGAATGGGGGCTCAGCTGAGAGTGTCCAGGCACTAAGAACAAACCGACTGTTTCAGAGAAGCAATGTGGTTTGCAAGAGAAAGACCCTGGAACACTCCTCCCAGGAAGCCTCAAAGAAGAAGTCCTTGTATCTGGTAACAAGCACCGTCCTGAGCTCATTCATTGGTTCATTCATCGAATCTCTGCTGAGCCCCTACTAGGGGCCAGGCCATGGGTGGGGAGCTGGAGCCACAGAATGGAGCCAACAGAATGGTCCTGCCCTCTCGGCAGTGCAAGTCTCCTGGAAGAGAAAGACATTTACCAAGTCATCACGGAAATTCATATACATATAAAGCCGTGGAAAGGGCCACAAGGAAGGGGTGGGTGGCAAACTGGAAAAGCATCTAATGAAGAGACGCTGACCTCACAGTGCTCTTTGGGGAAACCCAGCATTGGGTTTCGCGGGCCTGTTGGAGTCACCACTGTCTCACCTCCCATATTATTTGGGGAGAAAAACACATAAAAGTTTGGATTATGCAAGGCTCAAATTAAGTAGTGTTGGCGAACGGCTTTGAAAATTACAAAGCACTATGTAAATATAAGGTATTTGGGGTTCTTTTTCTAATTTTTAAAATATTTTACTGGAATAGAATGTATATAACAATATAAGCAAAAATTTCAAGTGGCTTTTGTGTGTGTGTTTTTTTATTCGAGTATAGTTGACATACGATGTTACATTAGTTTCAGATGTACAACATAATGACTTCTAGGTCCATACATTATGCTATGCTAAACATTAAGTGTAGCTACCAGCTGTCATCATACAGCACTCTTACAATACCAGTGATCATATTCCCTATGCTTCACCTCCTGTTCCCATGAGTTATCATCCGTAACCGGAAGCCCGTACCTCCCACTTCCCTTTAAATACAAGGTATTTGAATTAGGTAAAAAAAAATTGTTCTTTATAGCTCATGAGGAGTACCTGAATAAGTAGAATATTATGTATTTCTGATTAATTACAATTAGTTTGGTAATTTAGCCATTGTAATCTGGTGATTCTACATAAGTAAAATAATTGTATAAATGATATCTAAGCAGTGCAAAGCAACCGTAATTCAGCTTTTTAATCACCTTGACCGTGGATTTAGAAGTATGCCAATAATGCTTGCTACAGTGGTTATAATACAAATCAGCTTCTAATTTTTAAGTTATAAACTGATACATCAATATAATCTATTTCTATTTTGTCATACTAATAAATCCTATATATTCAAAAATGATTCATACAACAGTAAAGCGCTCCAATTTATATGGCTTTACCAAAAATATTATTTGAACAAAATTAAAAATATTTTTTTCTCTATTCCATCTTCCACTTACTAACAATGACCTGTCTTTTCTAAAGTTACAGAGCTAAAGTGCCTAAAATTTGCATAGTGCTTTAACAGGTTTTGGCATCTTTTCACAGATACCACTGAATTTATGCCATTCTGTGAAGTAGACAAAGCAGAAAAGTGAGGCTCAGAAAGGTTAAGTATCAAGGTCAAAGAGCTGGTAAGTAGCGAAGCCAAGAAGGAGGGGCCACCTGAGCTTTAGGAGAAGAAACCTTCCCCTGTACCACTCTGCAAAGCACCTACTAAACTACCTAGAAAGGATACTATCCACCAGACATATACATTTGCTCCAACAGCAGGAGTAAAGGCCGGAAGCTGGGACAGCCTCCCCTAAGTACAGATTTCACAGACGTCCAGCGGAAAGTATGTGGATTAGAGCCCTTTCACAGAACAGCAAGCTTAAGGATTTTGTTTGGTGGCCGTGTGTTCTGAAGTGCTCCATGCATCATCTCCTTGGCCTCAGGACTTCACCAAAGTCTCACCCAGGTCTTTGTCCCATGCAGTGAGAAAGTCAGCACCTGTCACACCATCCCGGGTTCATCTTCTCAGGGGTAATGAGGGATTTTTATCTCCACGCCAGCTAGAACAGCCCCTCCTTGCATCGTTATGTCTTTCCCTTTCCTCTAAAACTCCTTGGGGATGTCTTCACCATGATCCAAATGTACACGGGGTTGGGCAGAGGCTGGAAAAAGAAAATAAAGAGAGAGGCACAGCACAGTGAAATGAGAAGGCATGTATATATCAGTCTCTCTGTTAGGTAAGCAGCCTCTAGCCGTTTTGTTGGGGTTTTCATATTTGCCTATTTTGTTTGTAAGCACAACTAGAGAAGAACAAAAGAAGAACCAACTGAACAGCCAAAGAATTCCAGTCCTTTATGGTTGCACTTGTCCCTTCTTTCAGCGGGTATTTCAAACCGGCAGGTAGATGGAAGGAGAGCTTCCACACTGACAGAGTGGGTGACCAGGTTAGGGCCTCACGTGCCCTGCAGAATCAATGTAGATTGCATTTAGACTTTAGTTACAAAGATGCTCTAAGCCACCAACTTCAGGGCTGGTTTTTGCAGAAGTGACAAAAGGACCAGGTCCCAAGGGAAGATATGGGGGTTTGTTTTCATCTCTATGGATCCTACTTGTCAACAAAGATTTTTGTTTGTTTGTTTGTTCTTTGTTAATACTGTAGAAGGCACTGAGCTGGATGCTGAAGGAAATCCTTAGGAACCAAAACCAGGGGGCGCCTGGGTGGCTCAGTGAGTTAAAGCCTCTGCCTTTGGCTCAGGTCATGATCCCAAGGTCCTGGGATCAAGCTCCATATCAGGCTCTCTGCTCAGCAGGGAGCCTGCTTCCCTCCTCTCCCCGCCCCCACCTCTCTGCCTATGTGTGATCTCTGTCTGTCAAATAAATAAATAAAAATCTTAAAAAAAAAAAAAAGAAAGAATGAAACCAAAACCAGTGAGGCGTGTGGGTGGCTCAGTGGGTTAACCACTGATTCTTGATTTCAGCTCAGGTTGTAATCTCAGGTTGGAGAAATTGAGTCCCAAGTTGGGCTCTGCACTGGGTGTGGATCCTGCTTGGGGTTCTCTCTCTGCCCCACCTCTTCCTGTGGCTTGTGCCCTCAGACACTCTCTTCCTCTCTCTAAAAAAATAAAATTTTAAAAAAACCTTTAAAAATAAATTGAAAGTTTTTAAAGAAATGCAAAACAGTGTCTGTCCTCATAGAGGGCAGAGTCTTGCCCCTTAGCATCTGACCTAAAATCTCCAAAGGGAGAGTCTAGGGGTCCTCTTGAGAAGCTGCCATTCTCAGAGGTGACCCGGTTTCTAGCTCATCATAAGCAACAGTAATTACAGCCATGTGGCATAATCTCCTCCTCCCTTTCTACTTTTCTACTTTTCTTTTCCTAGGTGATCCTAGGGGATTGCTACCATAGGATTTATAGAGGAAAAAAGGTTCTACATGGGACCTTTCAGGGAAGGGGGTTAAGAAAAAGCCTTGTTCTATTTCTTCAACAGTGGTTAAGGGTGTCTCCTTCGGTTTGAATCCCCGTTCTGCTGCTCTCTAGCTGTATAAATGTGGACAAGTTTCTTAAGCTCTCAGGAATTCTCTGTAACACGGAATAGGACTCAAAGTAGAGTCGATGGTTGTAGAGAAGAAACGAGATGATCCCGGGGAGAGCCCAGCAGCGTCTGACCAGAGCGCGTGATCGGTTGACATCATCAACATTGTCATCCTCATCTGTCTCCTGCAATCTCCACTCGCTCGCCTGAAGCGGCTAAGACACAAGCATCGCCCATCCCCCTCCCGACTACTGTGTCAACTCCTTCCTATAAGGTCACCTTTTCTCAAGCACCGCTCATGCACTTTTGGAAACGGTCTGGGAAGTCAGCATTTGCCCTCCAAGAATCGTCAGAATCTACGTGTTCTCTCCCCTGTCTGCTACCAGGTTCTAGCTGGAAACATGCTTTCCTACATGCGCCTGGGTGGCTCAGTGGCTCAGTGGGTTAAACCTTTGCCTTCGGTTCAGGTCATGACCTCACGGTCCTGGGATAGAGCCGCGCATACGGCTCTCTGCTCAACAGGGAGCCTGCTTTCCCCTCTATCTCTGCCTGCCTCTCTGCCTACTTGTGATCTGTCAAATAAATAAGTAAAATTAAAAAAAAAAAAAATGCACGATTATATTGGATTATAGATTAAAAGCTACTTCCACATTTGCTGTTTCATGCGATTCTTGCAACAATCCTCTAAGTAGGGAATTCTTCTTAGGATGTGCAGAGAGATTTCATGACTTGCCCAAAGTCACAGTGCTGGCAAGTTGCAGAACAGGAATTGAACCCAGGTGACCCCGAACAGAGCTTTTCCCTAACAGCCTGAGAGGTCAGAGATGGCCTTCTCAAGTTCTTCATCTGCAGGAGGACCCGCATGCAAATGCTCAAGGAAACCCCTGGGTCCCTAATGAACCCGTTACAAACCAGGTGTGGCGGGCCCTGCTTATAAAACAGACCTATTTCTCTCGAGAGCAGGACTGAGGCATCTCAGCAGAAATGCATTTCCCTGTCCCCTCCACCCCAGGCCCCATCCACACAGAATGCCTGGAAGAACTAAATAAACAGATTTAACTGACTTACATGTTTTCCTTGCCAAACATTATAAAATGAAGTAATGGGTAACCTGCATTAATTCTGCTGGATTCTCAGACTTTCCTTTCTCCCCCTGAGGAATGGAAAATTATTTGAACGAGATGGGAAACCAGCTTTTCCTCGCTCTCTCTCTTTCAAAACTTCTCAAAACACATTACTATGCAACTGGAAGCCATTCAATTCAACTAAGTCATTAAGTTAAATCATCTGCACACATTTTCTCAGAAGGATGAGTTTGCGTGGTGGACTGATTCCATAGAACAGTTGCATGTAAACATCCCCAGGGAAAACCAGATGTTGGTGACACACCAGTACCTAGTTAGTTCTACAAAGAGCATGGCCCTGGTTCTGGACATCATCTTTCCAGGAATCCTACAACCCAGGGTGGAACTTTGCTCTGGAGCCCAGCTGGTGGGCAGTTTTTTTTTTTGCTTTGTTTTGTTTTTCCCCCTCCTCCACTAATGCTCTTTGCTCACAGCTCTATAGCACAGAGAGCAAAGAAGACAGCCCAGGCCACCCAGTGTTGCCCAGCGAAGACCTCTGGAAATCCCAGGCCTGAAATTCAACAGAGCCACAAGGCCTCCTCAAGGCATGGGAGGATAAAACCCCTGGACCCTTTGCTTGTTCCGATGATGGACCCAGAGAACAGAAGGCCCACCGGGAACAAAGGCCCAGTAATTATGAGTCCCTGAAGGCACAGGCCTGGAGAGCCTTCAGAGCAAAGGGAAGAAGGGAAGGGAGGAAGATGTGGCTAAAAAGACTTTAGCCAAGAACTCAATAATGAAGTTATTTAATTACTTATTACATGTTTTACTATAGTAAAGACTTTATGTATCTTCGTGCGTTATATAGATTACAATAAACATACACCACAAAGGAGGGGGGAACTGCAAGGGCTTAGCCTAATTAGTGAAAAAAACATTAAACAGCTGACCCTGTAAATATTCGCTTTAAAATCTAAAACTTAAAAAACATGTTACAAATGTCTTCCAGGGTCTGCCAGGCTAGAACAATAGGCCACCAATACAGCATTCCTGTACCACTGTTTGCAATTGTGTAGGGGAACCCAGCCTTTCCAATACAGGATGGCCTCCGTATCTGGAAGCAATAAGCAATGTGTTAAGGTTTAAAGGTACGTTAAGAACTCACATGCCCTGGGAACCAAAACAGGGTCCCAGAAATTTGAGTGATGTCAAGATTTTTCAGTGGTGGCAATTTCCACCCTTTCATGAAAGGCCTGGTAACACCATGTTTTAAAGGCTCGATATCCATTATGATGCATAAAACGAAGCCAGTAAAGTTAACGGATCTATAGGTCTGGTGCTGTGGATGAAAAAGAAGTAGAAGCCATCAGCTCCATCCGGAAGGGGCTTCCACAAAAGCAAACCCATGCTGCCTTTGGGGAGGCACCTCTCCACCCTCAAGTCCCCAGTTCTCAGTGCCTGACCTGCGTGTGAAGACCCCCCAAGGCAAATCGGTGTTATTTCCGCCTTCCTCTCCGTAATTGTCAATAACAGTAATAACTTCGGCTGGGTGAGGCGGCAAACTTTCTTCCCCATTCTTTTCACTTCTAGCAGAGATCCGGATAAATGGAGGAGAGCCATTTATGTTGAAATAAGTTGAAATAAGTTGAAATAAGTCACAACACAGATAAGCAAAAGGCCTGAGGAATCAAATAAAACAAACGAATCCTGATTGAGCCAGGAAGCCATGAATACGCAAGGCAGCGAAGGAAACTCTTCCTTATGAGAAACTTACACTTGCAGCCATCTTGCTGCAGAACACTCAGCCCAGTACAGCAACTTCGCTTGGCCAGACACAGTACGATTTCAGATCCTTGTCACCTGCCTAGATGTGGCAATTGCAAAGAATGAAGCTGCCCAGTTAAGGAAAGCATTCGTACCTGCAAAATTTAAGGGGGGGTGACCTGTGAGCCCAGAGAAGGTTATAATTTTTAACTCAAGGTCAAAGTCTTTAAAATCATAACAACAATTGCTCAACTTTATTGCAAAGCTCAGAGTCTGTAACAAGATTTCGAGGAGAAAGAGAGGAAACAAAAAGAGGAGGAGGAGGAGGAGGGAGAAAATGGTTTTTGAGTTTGACTTTGTGCCAAACCCTGTTTATACATTTGGCTCCTCTGAAGGCAAATCGTTGAATTTTATAACTATTCTTATCTTCTTTTATGGATGAGGACGCGGAGATTGGAAAATGGGGCTAACTTGCCTGTAGTGGCCACACTAGGAAAAAACCACTTCCTCTCCCTTTAAGTGGGGCTCCCGCACTTCCCCTCCCCTGACCCCCATTATCTGGCTCCTCCTTCTACCACCCACAGGTACTGCGACAAACTGCCCTTCCTCCAGAGGGTACACCAGCTCTCTGACATGCCTGCAGAGAGCCGTGCCCATGCCTGCCTCCCTCCCTCAGCGGCTCTCCTCTCTTGAAATGCCAGTCATATGATTCTCTCCTTCACGACCCCTCGGGCCCCTGCTCTCTGCTGTGCCAGGCACCACGACCCCAGGCTAGGTTTTCTCCCAGGGGATGGGTATCTTCAGTCCTCCTCTCTCTCTCTCCATTTTGGTACTGTTGCAAAGCCTTGGCTGAGACACACAGAACAAAGGCCAAGATCAGGGGAAGGGGTAGTTGCTAGGAATGCTTGGGCAAGACATCAAAGCATCGTCCATGAGGCCAAAGAGAAGTCAGGGGCATGGCCGGAGGAGCCCAGAAAACCTTAGAGAGAGTTCACAGACACCACTGTTGCCCCACTCTGCCTAAGTGGTCTGCAGAAAACAGCTGAGCAGCTTATTTTTTAAAGGAAGGACGAGGGAGAAGGAGGGAAAACAAGAGAAGGAAGGAGGGGGGAAAAGGTTTTCCAGGTCCCACCGCTGGACATCGGTCACCAGGTTTGAGGTAAGGCCTGGGATCTGAATTGCTGCCATCCAAGTCTGAGACCCAACACAAGTGGACCAATGCATGGAGTTCCAAAGTCCTTAGACAAATCAGAGATCAAAGCTTGAGGAGATTACCAAGGAGACAAAGAATTAGAGCCATAACAGGCCTGGGATCTTCCAGGACACTTAGTCCACTCCTTCTAAAGGCCCAGGGCCCCCGGGGTCTTGCCATTGCTTGACTCCTGATCCCACCCACTTCGACGGCTGTCTGTTTGGGTAGTGCAGAAGCTCCAAGTGGAGGCTGTGGTAGAAGGCTGCCTCTCGTGAGGACAAGGATGTCACAACAGTTTTCCAAGCTCCAGGCCAACGCCCCTCCCAAGCCACCAGATGTTGCAACTGGATCTGTGCCTGCCAGAGTCTAGCATGGCTGGAACCAGGTTCTCAGACTCCCCATTCATCTCATGGAGCAGTGGACGATGGGATATTTGGGATCCTGGTAGCAGTGGGTGGGAGGGGTTGCGAAGCAGACGGATGCAAGCCTCTGTAGGTGAGTTTCAAGTGGCTCAGAGTCCAAGGCAAGCACGCAAGCCAAAGTACTCTGTCCTCTTCCTTCAGCCTGCTTTCTTTAAGGCAGCTTTTCTGCTTGTGCCTTCTGCAGTTCTTCATCTTAAACAGGAACTATCTGAGCTCTGTCCTTGAGAGTAAACTCGCATCGTTCTGGTCCTCACTGACCAGATTTGCTCCAAAACACCACGGTCTGTGTGTGGCGTGTGAATTCAGCATTTGGATGTTTCTCCTGGCCTGGCTCACCAGAGACGTGCTGGAGTTCTTGGGAATGTTTCATCGTCCTCCCAACAGCTTAGGTTCATAAGCAAGTAAATCTAGTTCATTAGACCATTCAGACACGAGACACCCCAGGGAAATTGCTACTATGTACAGGGGACAATTGTCTGCCATCTTCTGGGACTCGTCTCTTTACTTCAGCCCTCTATTTGCCTCTGTTTTTTTCCACTTCAGGTGGAGCCTCATGTCAGACATCTGGAGCAAGTTTAAAATTTAGAGAGGACCTCCTCAGAGATACAAAAAAACTAGACTTTATTTCTTGCTAATGTAGATAGCAGGAGACTCACAGGTCCAACTTCTGGACCTCTTGAACTTGCCAATTTAAGTTCTGTAGGTAAGCTCGGGACTCAGGTGAGGCTGTGCTCTCCTTTACTGATCCACTCCTCAGGTGTTGCTCTGGTGTGACTCTTCAAGTCTCCTTGTACTAACTCCTGGGAGATGGGTAATTGTCCTTTCTGCTCTGGGACTCCCTCAGGGGCCTGAGCCCCGGAGTATGCTGCTTGCAAGGACCCCTTCTTAGGCACCCACTAGGACCTCACCCCCTATTGTGTCTCCAATCCTTCCTTCCTCACTGGTAGATGAAGTCATATTTCCTTTAGAGCTGGAAACCAGCCATCGTTCCCAGTTCTGTGGCTCGTAGTAAAGGCTCTGTGCTCTCAGTCCACTAGGCATTTGATATTAAAAGCAATTCAAAATCCTTATTTTCTCCCGTAAGGGCCCATTGTGAATTGAAAATTGAGACAGCTTGGGTCTGAAATATAGAACTCTTGGTTTGTTTTTGGTTTTGTTTCTATTTTCAGTAGATGGTTATTGAGGGCTTGCTCTGTTCTACTCACATAACTCAAATGGATCCCTGCCACTTGCTCAATGTATGGCCCAGGGATCAGCAGCAGCACAGGCATGCTCTGGAAAATAGCCAAGACAGAGCATCTCGGGTCTCACCCCCAGTTTTACCAAGATGCCTAGCAGATTTGCGTGCATATGGACATTGGAGGGGCACTGGCCTCTTGCCCTGTTCACTATATATGTATATACCTATATATGACAGGTGTGAAAAAGAAACCCCCAAGTAGGTAAGAACTCCTCCTGGAAGCACCAGGTTGGGAGAAGACACCAAGGCTTCCCCACCACCACAGCTTTCCCTGCCCCATCTTGCTTTGAGGTATTACTCTCTGGAGGATCTACACAGTTCATTGTTGGATCTTAAGCAAACTCAGGTCCCAAACCCCCATTCTTTCTGCATACCTCTCCAGTTCTATTAGACATAAGACTGTGCAGAACAGAAAACTCTGGAAGGCTTTTTTGGCACCAAATGAGGCCCAATGTAGCATCTGTAAGGAAGTGCTTTCCAAAGCCTATTTTAAATGTGTTTATTTATTTCTAATCCATAAACATTTTGAGTGCTCACCACATGCAAAGTCCTAGGTTGGATGAATCCGGGAACACAACGTGGACTATATCAACCTCAGGACATACCCTAAGCTTGCAATCTGGGATGGGGAAACAGATACTATTAATGTATAATTTGGAGTGGCTTTAATGGAGATTACGTTGAGTTTTATTTACTTTACTATGGAGTAAACATGTACAGTATTTATCCCTAGAGGTACCATTAGGTCAATCAATCAGTCACATTGGACTGTCAGTACAAATATTAAGAATCAGTTTTGAGGTTAAACCAACCTGGAGTATAACTTTCAGAAAAGAAAATTATTCACCATGATCAAAATATTTGTTAAGAATATTTCACTAAGCTGATGCATTCTCAGTGGAAGAAAGACTACTTATTACTAAATCCAGTGGTCCTGTGCTTGTTTATGTTGTTCTTGGGGTTGGAAATGGGATATATTCTGGCTAATCTAATATCCTGATAAACCAAGAGTTATTATATAGGAAGTGTGAAAACAAAGCCAATGAGATTGAGTCCACAAAAACATGGGAAATCCAGGTTCAGGTTTTTGGGGGGTTTTTTTGTTTGTTTTTTTTTAATGTGTGCTCCACACCTGGCATACTGCCCAATACAGGGCTTGAACTCATGACCTTGAGGTCAACACCTGAGTTGAGATCAAGACTCAGATGCTCAACTGACTGAGCCACCCAGGCGTCTCCAGGTTCAGAATATTTTATTCATAGTTGATATATCATCATATTGAAGAGCAAAAATCCATAATCCTAAACCTATCTTGACTATTAAACTTTTTAATACATTTCTTAAAGCATTTTGAAAATTATAATATTTTGGGATCTTTTAAAAAACATTAAATATAACTAAAATAATCTTATTTTTTAATGATTTATCTTTCAGTTATTTTGAGTCTAGAAACTGAGAGCTTATTGTATTTAACTGCAACTTACCAATAAGAAACTAACATTTTGGTGACCAATAACTATACAAATGCCAGAAAACAAACTATATTCCAAATGAAAAAGTATTCATCATCTTTAATTCACAAAGAAATACACTTTCCAAAAACAAACAAGAAATACACTTTCCAAAAACAAACAAGAACAAAAGCAGTGATTAACTTTTGCAGTTAAATTGCATCGAGAAAATGGGAGAAATACTTTCAAGACTGTAATTATAGAAACAGGCACTATGATCCAGAATTAAAAGACTATATGCTGAGGAAAATCTTCAATCCTAAATTATTAACAAAAATTCCAAAGAAACAACAGTAATTATCTAGAGATTACTGGATGCAAGTCATCAGTGACAGTAATTTATATCTTCAAAGAGAAGGATAGGAGAATTTGTTATTAACTATTAAGGGGGACTGATCTCAAAGAAGACTCCATAGAAATTTAAAAAGTTCTATATGCCATGTATTTCCTATTTCCTTAAAGTTTGAAAAAAAAATAATGTTAAACTTGGGAGAAGGAAACCCTTAAGATCAGAATGAGGACATTTAAAATTAAATAAAGATGTGGACTTGAAAGTTGCTAAGAAAGTAGAGAGTAGATTTTAAATGCTCTCACCACAGAAAGGACATGGCAACTATGTGAGTGAATGGAAGTTATTATGGTTATAATCAATTTGCAATTGATAAACATATCAAATCATCAGGTAGTACCCCTTAAATTTGCACAATGCTATGTATCAATTATATCTCAAAAAGTTGGGGGAAAGGGGTACCTGAGAGGCTCAGTGGGTTAAGCCTCTGCCTTCAGCTCAGGTCATGATCCCAGGGTCCTGGGATCAAGCTCTACGTGGGCCCTGCTGCTCCCCTTGCTTGTACTCTCTCTCTCTCTCTTGTCAAATAAATAAAATATATATTTTTTTTAATTTGGGGAAAAAAATAGCAGTCTTCCAAAAGGCCTGCCTTCAAAAAAACTGTATGTTTTATATTTCTTCAATAAATGAGTTTATCACCTTATAAACATTCTTTTTATTTTGATTACACACACACACACACACACACACACACACACACACACTGCCATGAGTTAGATCAACTTCCTAAGGCAACTGCCTGCAATCAAATATCTGATTTATAAGTATAAAATGCAATGGCTCTCTGGCTAACACAAAAGGAGCAAAAATACTGTTTTATATGATTTTAAAGTTTCTCTCTTCATTTAACTTTTTAAAATATAATAATAATCTTATATATATTTTTTTAAAGATTTTATTTATTTACTTGACTGAAGGAGAGAGATCACAAGTAGCCAGAGGAGGGGGGAAGTGGGGGGTGTGTGGACAGGCTCCCTGATGAGCAGAGAGCCAGCTGCCAGCCTCGATCCCAGGACCTTGGGATCATGACCTGAGCTGAAGGCAGAGGCTTAAACCACTGAGCCACCTAGGCGCCCTAATCTTACATTTTTAATAAGAAGCACGCATTAACACTTAGAGTGAAGCATACTTTTGCAACTCTTGAAACAACATAATATAATGAAGGGGATTTTGTTGTAAGTTGAAATCAGCAAAGTTTGCAATAGGCATATTGCTTTCGCACAGGGAACCTCAAACAAGGGAAAAGTACAATTTTTAGAAGTTAGGATTATCCCAACTACGGTGATAGGATCAGAGAAAAGTGACTTTTCTAACAGCCCCTGCCCACAGTTTATCACCAAGCAAGGTGGGAGGAGGGACCTGCTGCTCTTACCGGGACTCAGCCTCACTAGTAGAGAAGGGTCCTTCTCTTGACTGGTCCGCCCAGAGGCAGCACCTTTTTTTGATCATCCTGCACAGACCCGTGATTCCATATAACCTGGGACAAGTAATTTACTCTTCCTAGAGATGAACCCCCCTGTCTCCACTTCCACCTCCACTTCCATCTCCCCCTCCCCACAACCGCCCTGGACTTGCCTCTTTACCCCCTTTGTAAAATGAAATCTTTGGAACCCGTGATCACCAAGATTCATTCTGCCCCCAAATTCTATGACCCAATGATGTTCTCTCTGTGTCATCTTCCCTTACTCATCTGATCCACCCTGGGTGATGGTTCATGTGCAAATACTGTAGGCTTAATACTGACCCTTCATTTTCGTCTCAGATTAAGAAATGACTAGATGCTAATGCATCTCATTAGCATGTCTCTCTCCCCTTTGATAATGTAAGCTCCTTTACATTTAGCAGAGTGTCAGTCACATAGCTGGTTTCGAATAAATGTTTAATTTATATCTTGATTCAGTATCTTGCCTGTTGTTCAGATTTCTTTTTACACGCCTCTTATATTAAAATTCTAGCGTAGCAATATAATGGGAGCCAAGTTATATAATCTTAAAACCCTAGTGGCCACGTTAATAAAAGCAAAAGGGTACAGTTGAATTAATTTTAATTTATTTTATTTAATCCAGTGTATCTAAAATATTATTTCAACTTATAATCCATTGTTCATAAAATAGATTACATTTTTTACACTAAATCTTTAAAATCAAGTGTATATTTTATACTTATAGCACATTTCAGTATGCACTAGCCATATTTTGAGTGATCAGTAGCCACAAATAGTTAGTGACTACCATTGATGTAGAGGGTATAAGATCAGTAAGATGTATAATAAAAGATGCATGCTATCGCTTACGATTTCCCAAGTATTCTTTTTTTTTTTTAAAGATTTTATTAATTTATTTGGCAGAGAGAGACACAACGAGAGCGGGAATACAACTGGGGGGAGCTAGAAAGGGAGAAGCAGGCTTCCCGCCAAGCAGGGACCCTGGTGCAGGGCTCGATCCCAGGACCCTGGGATGATGACCCACGCCAAAGGCAGACATTTAACAACTGAACCACCCAGGCACCCCACAAATATTCTCTTCTAAAAAAAAAAACAAACCTCATTTTAAAAGTCAAGTTTTGTGCTTAAAGAGAAAGGTGAAATGCCTGGGGCCATGTAGCTCTAACCTTTAGTAGTTGTAACCAGTTCCTTGATGCTGTCTATCGTTTGTGTGCCAAGTGCATATGCGTGTGTGTGGTGTGTGTAATGCCAAGGTTGTGTCCTGATTGGGATAGACAGCTTCTCCGGAGCCATCCCAAAAGCCTAACCATCCATAGGAGCCATTATTTTTAGGGTAAATACCCATGGACTAAGATATTGGTGGTGGCATTTATAGAGACTGGTTACTTTGCTGAGAGGATCTGACAACTGAAAAGTTTCGAGGCTCATAATCCAAAATCAGTCTAAATCTTCTCCATTGTTGGGGTGCCTGGATGGCTCAGTCAGTTAAGCAGCTGGCTTTGGCTCAGGTCATGATCCCAGAATCCTGGGATTGAGTCCCACATCAGAATCCCTGCTCAGCGGGGAGCCTGCTTTTCCCTCTGCCTGCTCCTCCCCCTGCTTGTGCTCTCTCTCTCTGACAAATAAATAAATAAAATCTTAAAAAAAAAAAATAAGAAGAAATTTCTCCATTGTCACCAAAAACAACCTGCTTCATACACAGAGTATACATTGTGTGCTGTTCTCATGACCCTCTCTCCCTTCAAACATGCCTTCAGTGTCGTCAGCCTGACTCTACCCACGTAACAGTCCGCAGTGGAGAGGCAGCTGGGGCCTTCCCAGAACTCAGGACTTCCGGAGCTCATGGACTTCATTTTCTGCCCTCAAATAGCCTGTGGGTCAGCTTCATCGTGGCTTTTACAGTGAGTCTCTCCTCCTCTCCCCTGTCTCATTTCTCTCCCATCATTCTTTCTGGAATCCAACCTCCTGAGGGCTGTTAGTAAAATATGGACGTAGTTCTGGAAATCGACAAGCAGTTGGGAGTGTGGGACTCTGATGGAAACAATCTGAAAGAGAGGGGCAAAGTGGGAACAACTCCCAGCACTTTGCACTATAGAGAGGTCAGAATGTGGGCTACAAATCAAATTTGTCTTTGGCTGGATCCACAATTATAAGATACCTGAGCCCAAGGGCTTTAGAGCATCTGTCTGCCATTTGAGCCCAGAACAAGCTGCCTGGATATTGAGACTGGTCCTCCAATTAGCAACAATTGAGCTCAGGATGAGAGCTGTGCTATCCTTTTTCCTCTCCTCAATTTTGTTATTCTAGCAGCTGTCATCACCATTCACATCCACTCACAGACTGTACATAGTAAAGGAGCTCCATTCAAGTTTTGTATCCAATCTACTTTGCAGCCCAGCTAATGTGAATTTATGGAAGCCAATGGTAGATATAAATTTGCAAGCTGCATTCCCGCTCACCATGGGATGTTAGTAGATATTTACATTTAGAAGTTTAACACATCTTGGCCTTAATCCAATATTCTCTAAACAGCCCCAGTTTACTAAACCCTATGGTTAGCATGTCTAAAGAGAGGACCAAAGCGGGAGACTTTAGGAAGCAGTTATAAATATAAACCACCTTTGAAGATTTACACAGGGCTTTTGTTAGTAAATTTAGAGAGTTGTGTATGCTAAAGCTCAATTTTTGCCTATACGCTTAGAAACTAACAGAAGCATGCGGGGAAATCATCTGTTTTGTTGGCTTCTACCTCCACGCCCACACTTTCCAACTTTCGAATTAAGAAAGGAAGGCGGCCAACCAAGAACCAAATGCAGTTCTAACTGCATTACTTGTCAGTATTAACCACCAGTAAAACACACACACACACAGAGGGGAAAAAAATAATAAAACCCCTGGGCATATCAGTTAGTATTTTAGCTTTCTCCCCAAATGAGCTTAAATCACTCAACTAAATAACTTTACTTCAGTCATCAATATTTAAGGTGTACGAAGTACTGCCTTTTCGAGGTTGTTTGGTGATTCCCGGACCTTTGTTTTTCCATCTAAATTTTATAATTTAAAACTTTTTTTAAAAAGATTTAATTTATTTATCTGAGAGAGAGACCGAGAGAGAACAGGAGTAGAGGGAGGAAGCAGACTTAGCGCTGAGTAGGGAGCAGGATGTGGGGCTCCATCCCAGGACTCCTGGATCATGACCTGAACCAAAGGCAGATGCTTAACCGACTGAGCCACCCAGGCGCCCTAAATTTTATAATTTATAGGTCAATTTTTACCCACCCACCCCCAAATCCAAATAGTGATCTGGCTTACCCTGACTCTAGAATCTGCAGAGGACTGACAGCTAAACAATATTGTTTTTCAACCCCTGGGCGTGTATCTAAGTCTCTATGTATCTGAGGCTTTGTTAATTTTAGTTCGGCAGTGGCTGTAGTTTGTGGAGTAGATGTCTTCGTTCCTTTTGTGAAATTTATCCCCAAATATTTTATGCTCTTGAAAGTTAGAGTAAATGGAATTTTTTTTTTTTCATTTCTCAAATATTTGCCTGAGAAAAATAAATCAATGCCCTGAACCCTCTTGCAATCAGGGAACCAGGCACATTTTCCACAATGACCTTCTTGCCCTTCTAGGACCAATCTCCGTCTAGACCCTCACACCTTGTTTCTCTCTCCATCTGCAGCTAAATCTCTCCCGGGCACATTTTGCTGATCCAATCTCCTTCCTCCAGTTTGCTGCCAGCTGCTTGAGTTTTTGTCTTGTTTTATTTTTGTTTGGTGGGAGGGCATACACAGGAATCCTCGGGTCAGAGGGAAAAGATTCAGAAAGCACTGCTGTAAGAAAACAGACAGAGTGCTCATGTAAACACAGCCCAGTGCCTTCAACGGATGCATGCTGGGAACGGATAATCAAATCCGAAAATGTCCTTTCTTTGCCGTGTGCATGCTGCGGAAAGAGCCCATTCCCTGTGGCCTGCCCACCCTTAATGAGCCTTCTGGGGCCTCAGTTTTCTGGTGAAATGATGGTGTGATAATGCATTTATGTATGAATCACTAGCCAGGTAGAACAGAGCAAAACACAAGAGGTAAATAATTTCCTCAGGGTCTTGAGTTAACATTTCAAAAACCAAAATAAGGTTTGTTAACCTTTTCCTAGCAGCTAAGGAAATTTCTCCTGAATCTATGTCTGAATCCACCAAGAGCTAAGGCAGTGTCCCTTCGTTAATCGTGGTAGTGTATTTTAAATGACATTTTTAAATATAACCTCTGCTTAGCTCACTGAGCATTGGTGCAGCAAAGACCCTCCTTCCTATTCCCCATCCTGAAGGAGACACACACACACACACACACACACACACACAAGTGCACGCGCACGCAAGCCATGGGCGCAACACTGAACAGGTCAAGCCGCTTTCTGGGATCCAGATCTTTCCAGTCCTCATATAGGTAAAAGCTGTCAAAGAAACCTCTTTCTGGGGCAGTTGCTTAAACTTTTTAATCCTTGGAGAACACCCCACTGTCTTCTCAGTCCTCAGCCCCCCCACCTTTCCCACTAGTTCTCACTCATGTCACAGAGAATCCTCGTCTGCGAACAGCTTCATTCCCCAGCTTACATTTGACTTCTGTAGTCAATGCTGCTTTCTGCCATCAACTTCGTGGCCTAGAGAAGTGACATTATCCCACCATGAGAAGAGGTAGCATTCATGTGGCTCTTAACAATGTGCCTGGTGCTCTTCAAGTGATTTTAATAACACCAATCCAATCCTCACAGCAACACTATGAAATAGATACCATTACAGTCCCTACTGGATAGATATGAAAAATCAAGGCACAAGAAAGTCAAGTAATTCAGCTGAGGTCCCACAGCTGGAAAGTGGTACCACAAAGATTCAAATCCAAGTAATCTGGATTACTTGAGCCCCAGACTCTTCACTCCTGACCACTACATATGCTGTCCCTTTCTGTGTATAAAAGAGACACTACAAAGTTAATCCAAGAACATTCTTTTCTAATCTTCACACATGACCATTGATATTCATGAGCAATATTTGCATAGACATTTGGTGCCAGCAGTAGAGTCATCACAAATATTTTTAGCTATGCAGGGTGTGAGTAAGAACCAACCCCTAGACCTCTCTGTAGAATACAGATGGTAGAGAGGAAACAGAAGAAAAGGGAAAGAGAGAAAGGAAGAGACAACAGAGAGAGACAAGGATGGAGAGTACTGACCCAGAAACAGAGAGGCTTGTGAGAAATGGATCAGCCAGAGGCCGGAGAGAACAGCAGCTAGAACAGTCAAAGAGATGCCCAGAAGGAAACTTGATGAACTTGGAGGAAAGTCTTGCATACACAAAGGTGCAGTGAAGCAGGGAGAGCCAAAAGAATGTGCTATTTGGGCTCAAGGTAAAAGGTGGAACCATGAGGGAACTCTAAGTACCAGAGGAAGCCAGGAAGGAAGCTAGATTGGAGGACAAATATCAACACACTGGTTATTAGAGGGCTGGCTAAGGAAGGTAGCTCCCGTGTTGGAAATCAGGCTCCTGGAGAGACAGTATCTGCCTATATGTGTCCGTTCCCACGGATGCCCTGACAGGTGTCTACCCAGGGATTAGCCTGCTCTGTATTGAAGGCATCGACCTTCAATGCTTCTCAGATTGGAGAAGACTGCTTTGCTGGCTCTGGTCCCCAAGACCAGACCAAGGTCTGGAGCCTGATGTGGGGCTCGATCTTACCACCCTGAGATCATGACCTGATCCAAAATCAAGTCCGACACTTAACCAGCTGAGCCACCCAGGCATCCCACACTCTTTATTCATACATGATAAAGTTCACTCTCTGTTGATGTCTTTTCTCTGGGTTTTGATAAACACCATCACCACAATGAGGATACAGGAAAGACTCATTACCTCCCAGAATTCTCCCTTGCTGCTTCTTTGCTCAACTTTCCCTCCATCTCGAGCCTCTGTCAATCACTGGTCTCTTCTGTTCCTATAATTATGCCTTTTCCAGAATATCATATAAATGGAAGTACATGCTATGTAGGCTCCTGAGTCAGCCATCTTTCACTCAGCATAATGCATTTGAGATTTATCCATGGCTTTGCATATACCATTGATTTTTTTCTTTTTTATTGCTGAGCAATAGCTATTGTATGGATATACCACAGTTTATCTATCTACCAGTTTTAACCTTTAGGTTAAAATGTCCATAAAGACATTTGAGTTATTCTCAGGTTCAGGTGAGTATGGAGAAAAAAGCAGTGAATATTTGCATGCAGTTTTCATTTTTCCTGGGTCAATATGCAGGAGAGGGATTGTTGGCTCATGTAGTAAATATATGTTTAACTTTGTGAGAAACCACTAAACATTTTCCAGAGGTGCTGTGCCAATTTGCATTTCTACCAACAGCGTACGAGTTTCAGTGACTGCACAATGTTGTGAGTATTTGGTATCTTTGGTTGTTGTTGTTCTATTTTCTTTTAGTCAATTCAAGTACATGTGAAATGGTATCTCCTTGTGGTTTTAATTTGCATTTCTCTCATGACAAAAGATGTTGGCTACATTTTCCTGTGCTTATTTGCCATCTGACTTTCTTTGGCGAAGTGTCTGCTCAAATCCTTTGCCCATTTTCTTATTAGATTTTTGTGTACTTATAACTGAGTCGTGGAAGTTATTTATGTAAGCTGGACACAAGTGTTTTGGTCACATATGGGTTTTATAAATACCTTCTGCAGTGTGTGGCTTGTCTTTTTACTTTATTAACAGCTTCAAAGATCAGAAGATTAAAATGAAGTCTACTTCATCAACATTTTTGGTTTATGAGAGGGCTTTTTCAATTGCATCTAAAAAAATCTGTGCCTAACACAGGTCACAAAAATTTTCTCATTTTATTCCAGAAGTTATATAGCGATAGAATTCACATTTAAATCTAAAATTTGAGCTAAATTTTTATATGATCTGTGAGGTATGGGCTGAGATTCATATTTTTGCCATGGGTGTCTAATCATCTCTGCATCATTTATTCAAAATATAATCCTTTCTCCATTGAATGGAATATGCATCTTTATCAAAAATCATTCGACACCTTTTCAACAAACAATGCTGGAACAATTAAACATACCTAGACAAATAATAATTATAATTGAATATGAACCTCATACATTACAAAATATTAACTCAAAATGAATCACAAATTCAAACAGAATTTAAAACTATAGAATTTTGTGAAAAAACCTAGAAGAAAACCTTTGTGAGTTAGGGATAGGCAGAAAGTTCTTATATTGGACTGCCAAAGCTTAATTTTAAAAATGAAAAAACTGGACTTCATCAAAACATACTTTTGTTATGCAAAAAACTCTGTTAAGCGGATGAAAGTCCTACAGATTGGGAGTACATATTTGCAAATCATGTATCTGACAAAGGACTAGTATTTAGAGCATACAAAGAACACTCAAAACTCAAGGGTAAGGAAAAAAAACTATTAAAAAATGGACAACATGGGCGCCTGGGTGGCTCAGTGGGTTAAAGCCTCTGGCTTCGGCTCAGGTCATGATCCCAGGGTCCTGGGATCGAGCCCTGCATCGGGCTCTCTGCTCAGCAGGGAGCCTGCTTTCCCCCTCTCTCTCTGCCTGCCTCTCTGCCTACTTGTAATCTCTGTCAAATACATAAATAAAATCTTTAAAAAAATGGACAACAAACATTAAGAGATATTTAACAAAAGAGGATATATAGATGGTAAATAAGTACATGAGAACATGTTCAAAATCATTATCCGTCATGAAATGCACATAAAAACCACAATGAGATTTCACTACACACCCATCAAAATGGCTAAAATAAAAAAAAAAATGGCATTACAAATGCTGGTGAGGGTGTAGAGGAACCAAATTATTCAAAGATTACTGTTGAGAATGTAAGTAGGACTTGAAACCAGTTCAGAAGTTTCTTTTAAAAACTAAATACGCGGGGCACCTGGGTGGCTCAGTGGGTTAAGCCTCTGCTTTCAGCTCAGGTCATGATCTCAGGGTCCTGGAATGGAACCCTACATTGGGCACTTTGCTCAGCAGGGAGCCTGCTTCCCCATCTCTCTCTGCCTGCCTCTCTGCCTACTTGTGATCTCTCTTTCTCTCTCTCTCTCTCTCTCTCTCTGTCAAATAAATAAATAAATAATCTTAAAAAAACCAAAAAACAAAAAAAACTAAATATGCAGTTATCTTATGACTCCCTAACTGCACTCTTGGCATTTATCCCAGAGAAATGGAAATTTATATTCACATAAAATCCTATATTGGAATGTTCATTTCAGCTTCATTTGTAATAGTCAAACCTGGGAACAAATCAGATGTCCTTCCGTAGGTGGATGGTTAGACAACTTGTGGCACATCCTTACCATGGAATAGTACTCAGCAACAAAAAGGAACAAAGTACTCATACACAAAGCACAAAGCGACTTGGGTGACTCTCCAGAGAATTAAAAAAACAGCCCCAAGATGTTAGATGTTATGTGATTGCGTTTACATGACATTTTTAAAATGACAAAATTATAAAGAGGGTGAACAGATAGTGGTTGCCAGGAGTTAAGGATAGGAGTGAGAGGGAGAGGGGCGCCTGGGTGGCTCAGTGGGTTAAGGCCTCTGCCTTCGGCTCAGGTCATGATCCCAGGGTCCTGGGATCGAGCCCTGCATCGGGCTCTCTGCTCAGCAGGGAGCCTGCCTCCCCCTCTCTCTCTGCCTGCCTCTCTGCCTACTTGTGATCTCGGTCTGTCAAATAAAGAAATAAAATCCTAAAAAAAAAAAAAAAAAAAAGAGTTAGAGGGAGAAATCAGTGTGGTTACAAAAGGGAAACAGAAGGGATCCCGTTGTAGTGATAGATCTGTATATTGTAGGTCCTTCGACTGTGGAGGTAGATACATGAACCTACACATGTGATATAACTGCACAGACCTAAACACACGCATGAGTAAGTGCAACCAGGGAAATCTGAACAAGATGGATGGATGGACTCGGAGTAAGGGAATCAGGGACATTACACCACAGTTTTGTAATATATTATTACGGAGGGAAACTGAATAATGAGAGAGTGGGACTTCTCTGTGTCATTTCTTTTCTTTTCTTTTCTTTTTTAAATATTTTATTTATTTATTTGACAGAGAGAGGGAGAGAGGTCTCAAGTAGGCAGTGAGGCAGGCAGAGAAAGAGAGGGAAGCAGGCTCCCTGCATCGGGCTCTCTGCAGGTCTCAATCCCAGGACCCTGAGATCATGACCTGAGCTGAAGGCAGAGGCTTAACCCACTGAGCCACCCAGGCGCCCTCTCTGTGTCATTTCTTAAGACTGCATGTGAATCTATAATTATCTCAAAAAAAAAATTTGAAAAATCAGTTGACCATATAGGAGTCTATTCTGGAAGACCTATTTCTGAAATCTGTTTTTTTTTTTTTATGTTTTTTTTTGTTGTTGCTTTTTTTTAAATTTAAACTTTATTTTATTTTTTCAATGTTCTGAAATCTCTGTTTTGCTCCCTTTATTTATATGTTTGTCCTTTCACCAATACCACACTGTATGATTACTGCAGCTTTATAATAAACCTTGAACTCAGATAGTAGGAGTCTTCTAGCTTTATTCTTTCTTCAAATTGCACTGTTTGTTTTTTTTTTCCTTCAAAATTCTATCTCTTTTGACTTTCTATATAAAGTTTAATTCAGCATGTATATTTCTCAAAAAAAAAAAAAAAATCCCACTGGGATTTTGAATGATACTGTTTTAAATCTATAGGTCAGCTTGGGAACAATTTTCATTTTCACAGTATGAAGTTTTCAGTTCATGAATATGATATCTCTCCATTTATTTAGGTAATCTTTCTTTCAGCATGTTTTATACCTTTCAACATACAGACCCTGCACTATTTTGTTAGATTTCTACCAAAGTATGATATTTCATGTTTCTAGTGCTATTTTAAATGACACTCATGTTTAAATTCTGATTTCTAATTATTTATTGCTACTGTATAGAAATATAGTTAACTTTTGTGGATTGATACTGTTCAACCTTGCTACACTCACATGAATTTCAGTAGTATCTGGTTTTCTAGAGTCCTTTTAATTATCTGTGTAGATAATCTTGTCATCTGCCAAATAAGGAGTTCTTTACTATTTTATCGTATAAAAATTCCTTCAATGAACATCACCTTACATACTTCTTGGGCTCACTTAACTGATTACATCCTTAATAGATACATACGTTTTAAGTCCTGATACATATCTCCACTGCTTTGTATCTTCCCAAGTTCTATCTGGTCTTGGACCCAGAGCATGGGAACAGAGCTCTTTTCTCTATGACGAACACCTCTCCTTAACTGCCAGGTGGAATTGTAGAATTTGGCTGTCTGCCTCCTTACAGATAATACCTTTTAATGTTGAGTTAGAATCGATTTGAACAGAACATTCCCCATTTTGTAGAAAATCCCTTGCTTTTCCTTCCTCCCTCACCCAGTGATTTCTACAACTCCCAGATGATTTCAGGAAGTGGAGTGATGAGGGAGGGGGATGGTTAGAGAGGTTCAAGAGCTACATTCTTGGGTAATCTCTGACTTCTAGCTCCTGCTTCCAATGATTAATTCAATCTATGAATCATTTAGATAACATATGCACATTGTCTCTCCTCTACAAAACGTTGACTCAGCCAACTCAGATTCTTCCCTGAATTTCCAATAGAAGAGTAATAAATTTTTGGAAGATTTATGTATTTGTTTGAGAGAGAGCGATATTGAGAGAGAGAGAGAGAGCAGAAGAGTATGCACAAGGGAAGGGAGGAGCAGAGAGAGAGAGAGAGAATCCCAAGCAGACTCCCCACTGAGTACTCCTTGTTGGGCTAGATCTCACAACCCTGAGATCATGACCTGAGCCGAAATCAAGAGTTGGACACAACCCATTGAGTCACCCAGGCACCTATAATAATAACTTTTAAAATAAACACACTTATATGAAGTTTTCATGGGTAGGCAGATTTTACTGAAGTTTTAATGAAATGAAAGAGATTTAAGTCATAAATTTGTGAATAATATATAATTTAAAATTATTAAAGTTACCAAAAAATTTTTATAATTTTTTTAAATTTTATCTATAAAAAATTATAAAAAATGATAACAACCCTCCTCTGCTCCTAAATATCTTCTTGGCCACACTATTTTTCATGGCTAGGCTACCTTCACCTAGCACATCAAGTCGTCCCACCTTGGCTGGCCCTTTGTCCTTTTCCATTGTCCCACATAGGTCCTCCACCATCATCTCCCCCACCAAATGACCCTAATCAAAATGATCTAAGTGATAGGAGAGGGCTAGCTTCATTGTCTTAACTTTAAGCACTACATATTCTTGTTCTGATTATGAAGGTAAGCTTTGACTAGACCCTTCTTCGAAACAAGATTTGAAATACTAATTGGAGTATTTTAAAAGACAGACACTACCTTTGGCAACAGTGTTCTGGTTCTTTCAAGAGACACAAATTCTCCTCCTATTTGTATTTCTGCTTATCCCACTTTCACAAGGTTAGCCAAATAGTGCTCCATGTTTGAGAAACTGTGCTACATTTAGAAGAAGATATCCGGAAAAAAAAAAAAAAAAAAACAACCTTAATTTTTTTTTAATTGCAATCATTTTTTTTGTAGGTTATTGCTCTTTTGGGGTGCTTAGCTGGCTCAGTCAGAGGAGAATGCACTCGATCTCGGGAATGTGAGTTCGAGCCCCATGTTGGGTATAGAGATTACTCAAATAAATAAAAACTTAAAAAAAAATTTTTAAATGTAACTACAGTGGCTTTAAAAAAAAAAAAACATATAGGCTGCTCTTACATTCTGGTCTTTTCCCTCTTTCTCCTGATTAGACAAGGTTAGGCCTGAAAAATGCTTCTTATAATGATAAGGAAGAAGTAGAATTGACTGATAGGAGAGAAGAAAAGGAGTGAAGAAAAGAAGGGGTGCGGGGGAGAGAGAGACTTACAGGGAAAGCCTTCTTCAAGGCTTGTTATCAGATTTAATATTTTTCTACAGAGATGATTGTTTTTTCAACAATAACACATTTAAAGGGTCATTTTCTTTAAAAGGCTATAGGCCAAATTTTTGTGGGTTGTTCAAACCATGAATTAAAGTGATTAAGCCCATAACTACTACCAACTCTAACAGTCAAAATGTCATGGCAACGAGAATGATTCTCCAGCTGAAAGTCAGCCTGCAGGGGCATAAAGTTGTTCTTCTTAAAATTCTAGTCTCATATTCCTTCAAATTCAGTTCTTTCTTGGGCTTCGCTTAAAAGCATTTTCACCCATTACAGTTCCCAGAACCAATAATAATGCTCGTCTAATAATCAGAAGTCTTAATAAAGTTAGAGACCATACAGGAACAGCTTGCACCTGCTTTTTCATTTTTTTTTCCAATGCGCTGGGAGCAGGTAAGTCAGGTCAGCGTCTTGCCAGTTACTGTAACCATTATAACAAAGGAGAGTATCAAGGAAGTTCCCAGCCTCAGGGTGGGATTAAGTTGCATGCCTGATTTTTATTCCTTCCCAATCAGCCAGAAACAAAATTGTTACTCTAGTACACATGTACCATCTGCTTATTAAGCTCACCCATGATTAAAAACACCACTGAAGACTTTTTTTTCCCATGTAACAGATTAGGTAAACAATAGCATTCGGCAATACCCAGTATAAGGTATAGTGTCAGGATACCTGTCCTCTGACAAAGCGTTCATGGGACTATGAAGTGTTGCAGCCTTTTTGGAGTACAATTTCAGAGTCTGTGGAATTAAAAACACACATACCTAGTCACCACACTTTTAGACCTACATAAATAACAGGAATACATCAACACTTATTATAAAGATGTTCTTTGCAAGATCATTTGTTTTTAAAAAAATGGGGAAAGGGTAATGCATTCTGATACATAGAAGAATGGATGAATGAACGAATGAATGAATGGATAGATGGATGAATGAGTGAGCAAGCAGGCAAGCTGTGGTCAGTCTACGCCATGGAACACGGTGCAAATATTAAGAAAATACGAGAGCTCTGTGCAAACTACCTTGCGACTGCTTTGAAGCTGTCAGTGTTCCTTGACCAAGGTAAAATTCTCTGTATAAAACCATTCAATTCTTTGGAAAACTTACCAAAGAAAACTTGCCCTCGGTCACTCCGTTTTAACTGACAACATTTCTAGTGCAACCTGGAGACCTCTGTAAAGTCCTGTTCTTCCAGCGGCCCTGCTGCCTTCCACAGTAGAGAGGTATCCTTGCTGCATTTTGTGACAAGGTCACAGAAAGGCTCCGCTTTTAAAAATTCACTTACTTGAAGAGCCAAATCGGCATGAGAGATTAATTCAGAAGCAATCGCCTCTATCACAATGGTTTAGTTCACTTGCAAATGGATTCAAAACAAGGATCCTTTAAAAGGCAAAATTTCCTGGAGCTTTGAAAATATGACCCATTTAGAGAAACTGGAGGGGATATGTGTGTTATGTAAATTGAGGAATGCCAGCAATCTAAGACCTCTGACAGTCCCTTTTCAAAGAGCATTTGGAACAACCTGTCTAACCTGTCATCCTCAGTTTGCAGGTACAAAGGAATTACACCCTCATCTCTGCCCTCTAGAAGTTTATGATTCATCATCCCCTTGCACTAGGTAGGGCAAGTGCCCTTGCATTGAACATTTAACACTAAATGCTTGATGTCCTTACTGGAAGCTACGCAACCCATGAGTTACTGCTCACTCACATGTAGGAGAAGAAGCATTTCCTGGTGTATCGTGTTTTAACTTATTCCCCAGGCAGGTCCCTTCTGTTCTCTCTAAAAATGCACACACACACACACACACACACACACACCCCAAAAAACTAAGGTTCCATGAACTCAGGTTTTTCTGGGAACCCATGAAGTCCACAACAATCACAAAACATATCAGCTTCAACTTTCTAGCTATCGAAGGTCAATGTCAAAGATTCATTGACTCGACAATCAAGGCTGCTGCAGAGGAGAGCAGAGGCACCTTTGAAAGAGTGTGTGAAGCCCCAGAATTGGACTTCAGGAGTGCCCGGCTTTTAGGCCAGGACCAGAACATCCCCCTCCTTTGTGGCCTTTGGCAAGGCTTTTAACAACTAAATCAGTTTCTTCCCACCTGTAAAACAGATAATCATCACCTTCCTTTGAGATGCGTGTAAATTAATTAGTTGAGGTTTGGAAAGAGTTGTGAAAGCAAAATGACAGTCATAAATGCTAAATATTAGCCGATTTTCTTTTCAATGTCATGGTTTTCCCTGGCATCGTATATCACATTACATACGCCGAGAAGCAGGAAATATCACCACCTTGTATCTGATTATTCTTGTTTCAATTACATAAGGACTAACCTCAGGGATTAAAAGCAATTCCAAAGGACCCATAAATCATCATGCACTATTAAGGAAAAAGATTATTTGTAAGGCATCTTAATATCCTATAACGTAGCCTGTTACTTTTATGAGTTCTGCTTCACAAACACTCGTGGAGGTGGTGTAATGGTCTTGTTGCCGTCTCACAGCTTAGGAAGTAAGCAGAGATCACCCATGTGCATACCTCATACAGGCAACTTCCTGTCGCTAGAACTGGTGGCTTTTAAATTACCAATCGATCTCTCCTATGAAACACATCTTCTGCACGCAAGAAATTTCCCCAACATGGATCACGGACATCTTAAAAAAAAAAAAAAAGGTGTGTGGTTTTTAGATCCTGTGCGAATGTCAGAAACAGTATTTGCCTGTAAAGAAAAGCCTAAGTTTTCTAAACTCCACAATTCTCTCTCGACCCTTTAACGTGAGGCTACGTATGTGCTAGAAATCGTCTCTTTAAAAAATAGAGTTTAACATAAAAGACTTCAGGATTCCAACTCACTGTTTAGTTTGCGGAGAGGCGATCTGTCATCTCCTCCTAGAGCTCAGCAAAGGCCAGAGCCCTGAATGTCGTGCACGTGTGCAGGAAAGTTTGGGTCTTATTCTAATAACCCAGGGGAGCCCAGGGTGGAAGAAAAGAAAGGGGGTACGTGAAACAGGTTGATGTTTTGGAAAACTCACAGGCTTCATGAAGAAGGATGGTCTGGAAAAGGCAATGCTATGTGCAGAGACACAAATTAGGGGTGCTGAGAGATTGGGGTGACATAAATTAAGACAGGCAGGGAAGCTGGAGATAGAGGGGGAAAAAAAAGCCAAGAGCTGGTAAGCAGATAAAATCAGAGGACCACAAGGAGTCCAGAAAAAATGGGATCCAGAGCTCACCCTTAGGATCAACTTTATTTAGGTAGGAGGACGAACATCTCCATCATGACAAGGGAGAGGGAGAAAAATAAGTGTGAAAGAATGAAGAAGAAACCCACCAAAGACATCATCGACTGCCAGTGGAAAGTGCGAGAAAAGTGGTCAGAAGATGGAGGTCAGCGGAAGACTGTGGATCCTGATGACCTCAGAGGAACCTGTCTTGCTATGAGTGTGCAAAGAAAAGTGGGCAGTAATCAGGGCCGCAGGAGCAGCTGCACTGCCCTGGGAGGCAGTCAGGTTGGAGTGGAAGCAGGAGCGGGGAGGGGCTGCAGGGCGGGGGCTGGCTGCTCTGAGAACTAGGGAGTGTGTTTGCCACAGAATCGTGCTTTGCTCTACTCGTTCCTCAGGTCCTTTGAAAGTCGACCCGAAGTCTAATTCTGATCTCAGACATACACTGTTAGTTTTTCCTTCCAAGAAAGTGTCATCTATAAATTAAAAGAACAATGCTTTCTAGTTCTACTCACCAAAGGAAATATTAAAATACCTGGCCAGGGGGAGCGCTCAGGCTGCTATTAAACCAAGGGTGACAATCTCAGTTCCAAAACCTCTGCGCTCAGGGGCACGTGGTCCCCGTCCACTGATCACCAGGCATGACAAATGGCCTCAAAAGTCTTCTAAAGTCAAACAAAATAAGACAAATTTCAGAGGTTAGAGCACGTGCATGTGTACACACACGCACACACACACACACACATGTATGAAGGACTTATTTAGGTTTCATAGGACTTATTTAGGTTTTATTTTAGGAAATGAAACAAAAACATGTTTTTAAAGACTAATGTTAAGTAAATATCCCTGTGACAACGACATATTTTGCATTTCAAGTAGAAATTTAGATAAAGAATCCATCAGTTTCCTAGGGAGATTTTGTAATATGGCGCACAGAATGGGAGCTTTAAAAGTTCTAGATTTGTTTCTAACATCACACACGTCCAAGACTCTCCCCCCTCGTTCCCAAAGAAAGGCCGGAGACAACAGAATGCCAAGGCCTCTTGAGAGGAACATACAGTGTTCCTTTCAGAAGAAAAATATATGTTTTTCCATGCCACAAAAGCCACGAAAGGTCATCAATTCAACCCAAGTATTCCCGTAGAGCTCCTGCCAGGCCGCTGAGCTCATTCATTATGCCAAGCTGGGCAGGTGTCTTCTGCAGAAACCCTTCTATCTGGGACTTCCTCCTACCATTTATCAGCGTTAATCTCGATAATCTGGATTTCTCTGAGCCAAAACCTGCATAGTCAGAAGATGAAATTTATGGAATTTTTTTTTAAACCCTGAAAATGTGAAAGCTTAATATACAGGCTGAATAGTCATCGTGTAAATGTGTTCTTTTACACCTACAAGGTAAGTATCTCTCTTCCCTACCTCTTGGCTCCATGTTTTTGTGCTTCTGGAAGACTTTCTATCCCAAGACACACAGTTTATATGCAAAGGCCCAAATACAGAAGCTCTGCCATTGTGCAGAAGAAACTACCCTATTTGTTTTTTCTGGCAAGCTCCCCCTGGAGCACAGGTCTGGAGGGAAAATGCATACAAAGCGAAATAACCACCTTTCAAATTTTACTTTCTCCTTCAATCATTTATTTAATCTTGAAGAGTAAACTCAAGACAAAGATGACAATGATGCCCCTTATCAAAAGCACCTCATAGGCAGGAATAAGCTTTTTCTGAGGTATGTGAGAAAAATCTAGAGCGGCTGCATAAAGGAAAGGAAATGGATTCCACGCAACCTTGTGATTATAGAAGGTTTTACTCACGTCCTTCTCTATAGAGATTTATGAGAGTTTCTGCTGACATGAAGTATGTTCTTTACTGAATTCCTCAAGTGAAGCAAAACCACACATATCTGGTTCTAAAGAAACATACTGAGTCACTAGTTTACACAGTAAATGTGAAAAAGTCATTTGCAAGCCTCCCGCGTACCTGTGAAGTAGATTGAGCCATAACTACCATCTGGGAAAAAAAAAAGAAATTTTTAAATGTAACTATATATTTTTTTTAATTTTTTTTTAAATTGCCGGTATAGAAATCAGCTTAAAACCACTTCAACAACTACTGGTGAGTAGGAATGTGCCAACAGGTGGATACTGGAGAGAAAGTAGGGAATCTTGGGGAATGAATTTCTCTAATGAATGAATTCTTGCAGCATCTGCAGAAAGGACACTTGAAGCAATCATCAGTTCCCCCTTAAATTCTAACTAGTGGCTCCTCTGAGATTGTGGGCCAAGACACTGCCTTTCTTCTAGTGCTTGGGCTTGGTCTCTTTCTGTTGCCATTGCCTGGAACCAGGCATCAAAGACCTAGCAGTGCCCCTCCTGTATCATAGCCTCAGATCCAGCTTTCCTTTCGTGCCCAATGGGACAACCTGAGTTCTGGTTCCCCATTATCTCTCACAAAATTTACTGTAATCTTTCCAAGTGGTTTTGGGTGCTCTAAACTCCCCCTGCACACAAAAGCCAGGTCAATTCTCTCAGACCATTGCTGGGATTGTGGCTGAAAATGACAAGTTTAAACACCATAGGCTCTCCATCCTTAGCTTCCCTCTCCTATCTATGTGCTAGCCTTCTTACCTACTACTTCTCCAGCATCTACCCTATGCTAATGTCCATTGGATCTCTTGCTAATCCTCAAGCTTACTCTATCTTTTTCTACCTTTATGCCTTTGCTCCTGTTTTTCCCTCTGTAGATGATGCCATTCTTTATCCCAGAAAAAATCCCCACTACCTGCAAAGGGCCAAGACCAATATCACCTTCTGTGTGAAATTCTCCATGGAAAAACCCAGGACAATCTCTCTTTCTCTCCCAGTCTTCACCATGCTTTGTCTACATCTCTACTCTGACACCTGTAAAATACTTTCTGGTATTTGCTTTTTACATTTGGGTCTCAACTCCCATCTTATCCTTGTATTCAATGCACAAACATTGGGGATTTATCAGATTTAAGACACCGTGTTGAAAGGCAAGGATATGCAGAAAATGAGATGAATATAGTGTCTGTTTTCATGGAGTCTTAGTCTTACAGAAAGTTATCAGGTAAATGATGGTACAACATTTTACAGAATGAATAACAACAATGGTTTGCACTATAATTGAGAGTCTGGGGATATATAATAGGGACCCTTAACCTGTGGGGAGCATCAGGCAAAGCTTCCAGGACAAGTGGTGTTTAGAGTGAGATATGACAAATTCACAGGAGCTACCCCAACAAGATAATTAGTGAAAAGCATACCAGGCCAAGAAAATTATCCGTCCAAAGTCCCTAAATCAAAAGTTACCCGAGGAAGTCCAGTGAGATGCTATCAGAGAAGGAAGGGTAAGGAATTGCTTAGAATAAGGAATAAGGTGCAGAGGGGAAAGGGATCAGATGATATATGGTTTTCCAAGCCAGTTAAGACTTTAAACCTACTTCAAAGCACACTGAAAACTTACTGAGGATTTTAAGTGAAGGTATGATGTAATAAGATCTGTATTAGGAAAAAAAAAAAAAGGTAAGTCTGGAGACAGTATAAATAATGGAAGAAGGGACAAGGACAGATGCAGGAAGGGCAGTAAGAGAGGAACTTCAGCCATCTGAAGAACCAGCACTTGGACCAAGATGTTGTCACTGAAATGGAGAAAAGTGAACCCAGCGAACATGTGTTGGGTTGAATCATTTACAATTGCCTTTTTGTTGCAGTTAAGAAAAAAAAAAAAAAAAACGTTGCTTATCAGCAATTGTGTGTTTCGGAGGGAGGTTTGGCAAGACTTGGTGCTTCATGGGGTGTAAGAGATGAAGGAGAAGGAGTCAAGGAGAACGTCTGGTTTTCTGGATGATACAGAGGACAATACCAGTTACTGAAATGGAAAAACAGGAGGAGAGCAGATTTGGAGAAATAAATCATGATTCCCATTTAGGATGATTTTATGAAATGCCCCTGAGCCACCCAAGAATGCATTTATATTAAGGAGAAGAAGGAGGAGGAGGAGGAGGGGAAGGGGAAGAGGGAGAGGGAGAGAGAGGAGGAGGAGGAGAAGAAGAAGATGAAGAAGAAGGAGGGGGGAGGGGGAATAGGAGGGGGAGGAGGAGGAGAATGTGTTTGTATGCAGTGATCTGGAATCAAAGGCAAGCTCTGAGATGAAGATTTAACTTTGGAAGTCATCAGCATATGGAAGCCAGGAGAGGATGAGCTCACCTAGAGAAAGAGAGAGAGAGAGATGCAGAGATAGGGGGGTGGGGGTGGACATAGGGCCATGGTTCTTCTTCAAGAGGTTCTACAAGAGGTGTTATTAAGAACGGACCTGTGTGGTTGAGAGAGATCTGGAGAGGAGAAGAGTTAGATCCTCTCCCCCAAAGAGGGGGCACACAGCATCCAAAGGGTTTCAAGTGACCACTAGGGTGTTTCATTAAGCACAGGAAGACAAAATGATTAAGGTCACTGACACTCTACCTGTTCCTGAAAAAACATTCATATTTTCCACCAAATCAGTTCCCCATTCTTAGAGACCTCCTAATGCCACTAAAAGATACCAGGCAAATCCCAGTGTCAAAGTGAGCACAGAGTTTTCAAGCAGCACTATTATAAATGACTTATGATTAACAACTTCTCCAAGAAAGTAGAAACAGTAAAATCAGAGAATATCCATAAATAAAGCTGGAATCTGGAGGGACAACTTCCATTCCCTGCTGCACTCCCTTTCCAGAAAGAAAACACAAGGATTTGATGGTAAAGAGAAACTGAATGGGAGACGTTGTGGTCATCCCACTGGGGAATTCACTACTTCAGGGCACAGTTTGATTGCAGAGACATTCGGAGTTAAGACCCTTGCTTTATAAATGAGATCCAGGCAAATCTAAGTGCTTACTTTAAAAACATCCTTTTCTAGTTGTTCAAAAGAATACAAACTTAGGCCGTCATAAACCGTGCCTGGAAACTATTAATGTATCAATGGTCTTAAATGGAAACATTTCCTGTAAATACACAAGATCCAACATATGTTAACTAAAAGTAGCTTTTTTCCAGAGGATTTCATACTCTGTAACCATTAAGTAGCTACCATACCTTTGGTAAAATTAAACCCTTCATTTACAAATATGCCTTTACGTTAAAAAAAATAACTTTAAAGATTTATCAAACATCTTTAGACTATTGCTAAATAAAAATTACTATTTTGGACTTCATTTGTCACTAACAAGCTTTAAAAACCCCTCCAATTCAAGAATATTTTAAATGAAATAATTTACTTTCCTCCCATTTTAAATTCAATTTAAATTCTCCCTCCCATTTTTTAAATTCTCTGGATTGTGACGTTTTCCTTCCCCATATGATTTTCTATGAAAACAAGAAGTGGAATAAAACGGCAAAGTAGGTTCTTTAATTTTACAAGATATAGCCTTGATTAAAATCGTATATCTGCTCTAAATATTTTTATCTAATTGAAGTTGCAGAACAACTCCACACCTATGTATATAAATTTCTTTACCAAATCCAGCCTTATCTAAGGGAGGTATAATTTTATTTCTTTGGTGTTGTATTTATATTTCTACTTTAGTTAACTTTTTTTCAGATGTAAGAGTTTGAAGTTGATGCATACTTTTTTTTTTAACTCATTTGGGCAGTTTAATAAAATCCCTTTAACACCATTCATTTCAAATATGTGTAAGTGACTTGGAAATATTACAGAACAAAAGTAAGACTTTCAATAGGGATTACAGATGAGATAGGTTTACTTATTGTATGAGTTTTCTAGGTGTGCCATTTAAAAAGGGTCACCACCGACTGCATAGCTTAAACACAGAAATTTATCTTCTCAGGAATCGGAGACTAGAAGTTGGAGATCAAGGTTTCAGTGGGGTTGTTTCCTTCCAAGACCTCTTTCTTTGGCTTGTACATGGCTGCCTTCTCTTTGGGTCTCCACACTGCCTTTCCTCTGTACATATCTTTGTCCAAACTTCCTGTTTTTATAAGGACTTCTGTCATATTAGGTTGACCCATCTTAAGGACTTTATTTTAATGTAATTATGTCCTTACAAATCTTATTTCCAAATACAGTCATATTCTACTTCAACATGTAAATTTGGGAGGACATAATTCAGCCCATAACACTTGTCTTCAATGAACATGTACATATTCTTAATTTACTGGCCACTGTTGGAATACCTCATGCTTATTAAAAGGGAAGTTCAAGGTATACTACAATAATATTCTGCATACAAGAATTATACCTATAAATAAAAAGAAAATATTTGAGGGCACCTGGGTCGCTCAGTTGGTTAAGCGGTTGAGTGTCTGCATTTGTCTCAAGTCATAATCTCAGAGTCCTGGGATCAAGCCCCACATCAGGCTCCCAGCTCAGTGGAGACACTGCTTCTCCCTCTGCCTCTGCCTCTGCCTCTGCCCCTTCCCCTCCATGCATGTTCTCTCTTGCTCACTCTTCTCTCTCTTTCTCTCAAATAAATAAAATTTTAAAAAAATATTTTAGGGGTGCCTGGGTGGCTCAGTGGATTAAGCATCTGTCATCAGCTCAGGTCATAATCTCGGGGTCCTGAGATGGAACCCTGCATCTGGCTCTCTGCTCAGCGAGGAGTCTGCTTCCCCCTCTCTCTCTGCCTTCTTCTCTTTCTACTTGTCATCTCCCTCTCTGTCAAATAAACAAACAAACTCTTTTAAAAAAAAATCTTTTAAAAAATTCAATAAAATGTTCGAGCAGGCCAACCATTTATAGAGTCAGGCATTAAAATCGAACTGTTTTGTAAATATCTTGATCCCAAGAAGTATATTTTTGTCCAAATATTTTATTTACTTTTTTGTAATTATAAAGATCATACAGGGCGCCTGGGTGGCTCAGTGGGTTAAGCCGCTGCCTTCGGCTCAGGTCATGATCTCAGGGTCCTGGGATCGAGTCCCACATCGGGCTCTCTGCTCGGCAGGGAGCCTGTTTCCTCCTCCTCTCTCTCTCTGCCTGCCTTTCTACCTACTTGTGATCTCTCTCTGTCAAATAAATAAATAAAATCTTAAAAAAAAAAAAAAAGATCATACAATGAAAATATTTAGTCTTTATGAGTCCCCTAAATTAGTAAAAACAACTCATATCTCATTTCCCAGAGGTTGTCCTTGTAACCATACTACTGAACATTGTGATATCATCTCTCCATGAATACACACACACACACACACACACACACAAAGATACATATATTTAAGTTAATATTGATGGAGTTGTCTTACATAGTGGTTTTCCAGATTGCTTTTTTAAATTAAACAATACGCTCTTGAAATATCTTTCCATGCCAGTGAATATAGTTATGACTCATTCATTTTAATGGCAACATAGAGTTCCATTATATGAATGGACAATTATGATTTTTGCCCACCCTTTATTAATGGACACAAGTCACTAGTAACTTTCTCACCCATTATTTCCAACGTTGTGATGATTTGTGTGTGTGTGTATTTATATTTGGTGTTCTTAAGATAAATTCCTAGAGGGGCACGTGGGTGGCTCAGTGGGTTGAGCCTCTGCCTTCGGCTCAGGTCATGATCCCAGAGTCCTGGGATTGAGGCCCGCATCAGGCTCTCTGCTTGGTGGGGAGTCTGCTTCCTCCTCTCTCTCTGCCTGCCTCTCTGCCTGCTTGTGATCTCTCTCTCTCTTTGTGTCAAATAAATAAATAAAATTAAAAAAAAAAAGATAAATTCCTAGAAATGGAATTTTATGTTTTGAGATTTAGTATCAAGCTGTTCTCCGTAAATTGTACAAATTATTCCCCATGAATAATGTATAAGTGCCCATCTTCCCACATTCTTGCAAATATAAGAGATCATCAGTCTTTAAATCTTTGCCAAACTGAGTTCAAACGTTATAATTCATATTTGCTTCATTTGCTTGTCTTTGATTACTACTGAATCTCTCCATCTTTTTTACATTTTATATAAAATATTTTAATTTTTATCCTATTGTTTTTTAAGTTATTTCCAAACCATCACAGAAAAAATAAACAATAGCAAGATCATAGAGTATTTTGGGTATCTGGGTATACCCTGCCCACTTATCTTTCCTCCCTTTACAGTGAAACTCATCTATTTCATCCACATTAGAAACGGTGGTAACTTACCACCTGATGCTAGGAAATCAATCAACCCATCGGATTCTGTCTGCCTGCTCTTTTAACCAAGATATCCCAAGAAACATTGCCAGTTCTCAACAGAGCTGAAAGTTGAAGGATAACATGAGGTAGATCTTGGTTATCATCTCTCACAACCATGTGTAATTTTAATTTAGAACAGAATGGAGAAGATTCAGTTTTGTAGTAGCAGGGGGAGGTCTTGTTTAAGAAATTAATAAGAAATGAAGTAGTAGTTTTAAAATGTGGGCTATTATCTTCAAGTAGACAAAGGAGCAGTTGTGAAGAGGTATGTGACTCGATGAGTCCATTTTTGATTCTTCGTTGGCTGGGAGATGAAATGGGTAAAGAGAGGAATGAATAAAATAAATTAACAACAGGTGTTTAATAATGTAGTTCACTGACTTTATGTGGGCTGGAGGGCTTGGCAAACTATGGTGTGGTTAGGAAAATGTTTCTCTTATTAATTTAGTCAAGGATTGTGAACTTGGATAACTTTAAGGACTAAGTAAACATTTTAAATGTGGGGAAGAGGCAAGTGTTTGTCCCACCTTAAAGACACTCACATTTAGAATTTTTTATACATGATGCTAGCCCAGTGATCATAACCATAGACCTAACTCCATTTACAAATTGCCACAGAGACAACTACTTCAGGCTCTAGTAATATTGAGAATTGATGTCCATCCTGGTCCCAAGATACCACCTAAGTTCACATAAAACTTCCCATACCTGTCAACACTCATCTCACCATTGTGTTCACCCAAAATTCACTTTTAAAACCCTAACTCTCAGTATCTCAGAAGATAACTGTATTTGGGACACCTTCGTTAAGCGTCCACCTTCAGCTCAGGTCATGATCCTGAAGTCCTGGGATCGAGCCCCGCATAGGGCTCCAGGCTCACCGGGAAGCCTGCTTCTCCCTCTCCCACTCTCACTGCTTGCGATCCCTCTCTCGCTGTGTCTCTCTCTCTCTGTGTCAAATAAATAAAATCTTTAAAAAAAAAAAAAAAGAATATAATTGTATTTGGAAATAAGGCTTTGAAGAGGTGATTTGGAGTGAGCTCTAACCCAATCTGACTAGTATCCTTGTAAGAAGAGGACATTCAAACCCACAAAAATACACCAAGGATGAGAGGAGAGACCTCTCTCTCTCCTCTCGTGAGGTCTCTCGCAGAGGAGAAACCATGTGTGAAGGCGGGAAAAAGTGGCTATCTACAAACAAGAAAAGAGGTCCCAGGAGAAGCTGAACCTGTTGATACCTTGGTCTTGGACTTACAGTCCAGAACCGTGAGAAAATATGTTTCTCCTGTTTAATCCCAGAATGTGGTATTTTCTTACAGCTGCCCTAGTAAACTAACACAGTCATTGTGTATATACATGTCATTGTCATCAAATAGATGGAACTTCCTCCAAAGCAAAAGCTGAATCTTATTCAGTGTGCCTTCTGCCAACACAGTGGTGACACATGATAGTAGTTACTCAACAGTTCTGTACTAAGTGAATGAAGAGTGAATTTCCTACAAATTGTATAAACTTTCCAACTTGGAAGTCATTGAAATGTTCCATGTGTTCCCCTTTGCAACTAAGAGAGGGATCGAGAAGCAACTTAGCAGTGAGCAGGCAGAGACCAAAAGCCCAGGACACTTCAGGAAGATTTCCACTCAAGTTGATAACAACCAGCAGCCAAACAAATGGTGTGAGGGGCATATTGGGTCCTTCTGGCCATTCTGAGAGATCTGCTGCTAGGGGAAATGCAACAAAAACATTCAGCCCTGACCCCCGACATACCTGGACCAGTGCTTCCTCCCTAATGGGGTAGCAGGCCACGTCCCTTCCCTCCCACCATTGTAGGCAACAAAAGGTCAGCATCCTCTTGGGGCCCATGAGAGGGAATGGCCTGGAGTTTAAGTACCCCACCGTTCCCTGCAGATGATGAAACTGAGTACAGCAAGGCATAAAACTGATGCTACAGGCCATGGCCATTGATCTGAGCTTGTGCAATTACCGAGACTCTAGGCCATATTTTCCCAATTTGTTGAGAACTATATCATGTGGGAAGGAATTAAAAGGTTTACTAAGGTCAATACAAACATAATTTATTGCTTCCCCTCAGTCAACCAAGCTCATCTACTTAGGTCTGTGACTAGTTAGCTAAGTTGGTTATAGCATTGTCTGCTCAGGGGAAAGGTCAAGGTATCAGTTTACAAAATCGGTTACTTTCCCTCTATGGCACAGTCACAGCAGACTGCCATAATAATTCAGTATGATTTTGTCCCGTGAGGAACCTGGAGACACAAATCCATGTGGAAAAGCAGTGCAAGTCAAGGACAGTGGTGGAAAACGGCCTCAAACTCCACATGGGATACAGAAACTTCTGAAGGGATCCAATTCTCAATCTTTTAGGTCTAGTTCAAATTTCACTTGCTCTATGAGACCTTATATTTGAGACAGTTTGTGATAGACTTGAGTCACATATTAGATTGGCGAGCTGATTAATTTTCTTTTACAAATACATTTATTATTTTATTTAGGCATCTTTGTCAGTCCAAATGTTTCTTTTACATTTTGTGGTGACTTCATCCAAATTTTCTTTGACCCCAGGGTGTTAATCCTTAGACCCTAAAGATCTGAATATTGCCAGATCAATTATTTAAACTTTCACAAGTTCCTCGTGCCAGCTGGATTTTCTGCCCTCATATATATTATCTGTTCTAGTTTGGGGCTCACACTTGACCAGATGTAAAATCTAAGGCTAAACACAAATTGTTTTCTACTATGAATTCGCTTTCTTCATCAAATCAAACCCCCTTACAGTTTTTCTTCATGGTTTGATTTTTTTTTCCCCTTGGGCTGTTCCAAATTCACCCCTCATACATCCCACCCTGTCTTCATAGGCTCCCTTGATAACCTGGCCTCTCATTTTGAGGCATTCCAGTCTTCGTACTCAAAATTATCCTTTCATTTTGAAAAGCATAAACATTATAGATTAAAGTGCAACAAAATGGGTTTCTCGATTCATGACTTTATAAATGGATGACCAAAAATTCTCTGTCACATCCTCGTATTTCCCTGGGCAAACGGACCAGGCACAGTTTTCTATTGAAAAATGCAATTTAAAGAAAAGAATAATTTGCACACGTGAGACAAGGATAAAGAACGATCAAATCATTCAAAGCAAACGCAAACAACACGAAATCTTTAATATCTGTGGTCTCCAGCACCTGAGCAACTTTCCTTATTTTGTAGCTTGCAGCTCTGCTACTAAGTGCCCTTAGCCTAATGAAACACTTAGGAATGAATGAACTGGAGCTGCTGAGTTCAGCATCTGTTACAGGAAAATTACAGTGTAATAGTAAGGATATTCCAGACATCCCCTTTAATAATAATAAAAAAGGATCATTCTCAAGTATTAAAAAAGCAATTATTCTAAATTAAATAGGATGATGGCACCTTATCTGTGGAATCGTTTTTGCTAGAACATCAGTCATACTGCTCTGTAGCTGAGAACTATGCTAACCTTAGGTCCCATACACACCCATACACAGGTTCATAAGCCACAGAAGTACATCAATTAGTAATTTATTCTCATGTTACTTTGTGTTTTTTAAATTTTTATTTATTTATCTATTTATTTGACACAGAGAGAGACCAAGGGAGACAAGGAGGAGGAGCAGCAGAAAGAAGGAGAGGGAGAAGCAGGCTCCCCGCTGAGTAGGGAGCCCTGATGTGGGGCTGGATTCCAGGACCCTGAGATCATGACCTGAGCCAAAGGCAGATGCTTAACTGACTGAGCCACCAGGCACCCTATATTCTCATGCTATGTTGTCTTCAAAATTACAGGTCATCTAGGGCACCTGGGTGGCTCAGTGGGTTAAGCCACTGCCTTCAGCCCAGTTCATGATCTCAGGGTGCTGGGGAGCAGGGAGCCCACTTCCCTTTCTCTCTCTCTGCCTGCCTCTCTGCCTACTTGTGATCTCGGTCTGTCAAATAAAGAAATAAAATCTTTAAAAAATAATAATAAAATAATAAAATAAAATAAAATTACAGGTAATCTGTTAAGTAAAAATGGTTTCTTTTGCAGGAAGGGACGGGGGTGAGAGGGATGAGGATGCCTGGGTGATGGACACTGGGGAGGGTATGTGCTATGGAGAGTGCTGTGAATTGTGTAAGACTGATGAATCACAGACCTGAACCCCTGAAGCAAATAACGCATTATATGTTAGTCAAAGAAAATTTAAAAAAAAAATAGAAAATATTAGTAAAAATTGTTTCCAAATCTCGTGTCATGTAGGTGAGCTAATGACATCAAATATTGTGTGCAATTTGTCTCCACTCTGCAACTTTACATTAAACCTCCTTATTTTCTGTCCCCAGTGTTTAAATATTCTTTTTAAAAGGAAGCACATGAACAAGTATTTAGGCAACGATCTGATTTCTCAGCTGAAATGATAATTTGACCAGCTTTAAGATTTATCACCTGAAATAATAAATTTCGATTGATAGCACTTCAAACATATTTTTTTATATCATGCTTTCATTTTTTTAAAAGCCAAGATGAAAATTATATATGAATACACATGGCTATCCACTCTGTTTCTTTAGACTTCGGTAAAAATTATTCCTGGATTATAAAGTATGGTATTTGGCAGAGGTTATATTTGCTTACTCTGCACACAATAAAGAAGTAGCATAATGACATATATGAACAGAACAATTGATTCTATTTATTCATTGACGAGATGTATATGAAGCCAGGTCCTATCTCAATTCTTCAAGTTCGTATCCTGTCAAGATATTCACTATAGGGCGCCTGGGTAGCTCAGTGGGTTAAGCCTCTGCCTTCGGCTCAGGTCATGATCCCAGGGTTCTGGGATTGAACCCTGCATTGGGCTTTCTGCTCAGCAGGGAGCCTGCTTCCTCCCTCTCTCTCTGCCTGCCTCTCTGCCTACTTGTGATCTCTGTCTGTCAAATAAATAAATAAAATCTTAAAAAAAAAAAAAAAAGATATTCACTATATTCCAAATTAAGCCTGACCTGTATGATGAGAAAAGAATTTGCCCAAAACTTTCAAATGAATTAAAATAAATCCTTAGAATGATATTTCTAGCAAGTCAACTCAAAAAAAAAAAAAAAAAAAGCGTCATTTTCCTAAACACTTTAACACTCTGCTTTTTACATAGGTTTTTTCTCCCAGGAATCTGGACAAGTCATCGTAAGCATTAGTTAATCCTCACCATCCTTAAGATGTCCACTCCCAGAGCACACTCTGAGGCTCAGCTGGCCGCGGGGGACACTGTGCATGCTATAATTAGGTAACAGTTCTCTCGGCCCAGTGCTCATCCCCTGAGCTCATGTATATACCAGGGGATCTTCGCAGCTCAGATCAAACTGAGTTGCAAAGCGCTCAGGCAGGCACTTCGGCCTTCACTCCTTACTAGACTGGGATTCCCAGAGCACCCTGTAAATATGAGGCCTAATCTTTGCATGGGAAAGGTTTTGCTCTTGAAAGTTTTAAACGGCATATGTTTCTTAACTATTGAAACCAACAGGACACAACTAATAAATTCAAAGTGTAGGAGCTAGTGTCTTCTATGTAATTTATGCCAATGTACCCTATTTAATGCAAATACCTCATAGTGCATGGTAACCTTCTGCTTCTTAAAGGACCCAGAGCACTGCTACGTGAGATAACTGAGAAAAGCCTTTGGGAACACAGGCTCAGGCCTACCTTGCAAGGACAAAAAGGATAAGTTTGCCGCTCTTACTTCAGGATATTTAAGTCTTCTCTCTTTGACCTCAGACAAATGAAGCATGTGCATGCAGAACTGGTTTTCTCTCCTCAGTGCAGACAAGCTCCAATCTCTTTCTCTCTCTCAGTCAACTTTTTAACTTTACAGAGAACAGACGGCAGCAAACATGAAATTTAATATGCTTTATTGCAGTTTCTTGTCTGGCGACGTTTAGTGGGTAGGTGCCCATTTTACATCAGTGTAATCAGAGGGCATACATGTTCTGTTCTGCTCCTCTCATTTACCGTTGCTTAATAAGCAAGTCCAAGTATTGATGTCATTTACACTATTGTCATTTTTAGCAATCATAGAAAGATTGTTTCCAATCTTTGCAGTGTTGGTATCAACCTGCTGGAAACAATACCGTTTTCCTCTACAGTTTTATTTACATGAAGCGTGTCCCTCAAAGCGTCAAAGAGTATAAACAATTTTATACTTCTGATTTCTGTTTCCTTGGATGTGCAGGAAAAAAAAAAGGATCCATTTAGAGAATCATCAGCAATTGATGAGTATGATTACATGAACTGTTTAGAGTAATTGGAATTGGAATGTAAACTTTATGTGGTATTAATTTGCATTGTAACTACTAGTGACACAGCCCATTTTTTCATGGTGATAATTTAGCATTTGTATTTTCTCTTGCACACAATAGTATTTCCAAAATGTGGAATCTGATCTGTGAAATACTTTCTCTCACCCTCTTTCCCCTCCCCTGTCTCTATTTCTATTACTTTATCTCTCTCTGTCTTCAGATAACTATATAGCAAGTATTTTAGGTGGCAGATGCTTCATTTAGGGACAGGATGATCAAAGGAAGACAAGAGAGGCAAGGTTCTCACACTCATGGAGCTTTCTTTGCAGTGAGAAGATAATACATACACACACACACACGGAGAGAAAATTTCTTAAAACTTTCAATGAGGAGCCCAGTCTGAATCCTGTGCCCGAGCAGGCTGGATGGAGCGAGCTGTTCTAGAATAGCATATCAGAGACACCCCACTGAGAGGGAGACACTGGAGTCAGGAATTGAACAAGAAAGCCAGCCTTGTGAAGATCGTGAGGCAGAAACTCTTAGACAGAATGAACAACAGACAGAAGAACATTCAAGGCAGAAACGAATATATTTGGTCGTTAAACAACCTAAGGAAGACTTGGATGACTGGCATCTGGTTAAGAGGAAGAAAAGAGGCCAGAAGTGCCCTCAGAGAGATAGGAAAAGGCCTAGTCAGGGCAAAGCCATATAGGGCTGAAGATATGTGGGACAAAGGGGGTTACTATGGTTAAATAAGTTGATGTTTGACCTAAGTGAAGCAGGTTTCTCCCTGTGAGATTTTCAAGGGTTTTACAATGTGAACACTCATTGTAAATTTCCAAAAGGGTAACATAGTTCACAGGGTTTCCCAAGTATATTTGGTCAGGACATTCTTTTTTCATAAAAAAGCTCTTGAGACTATTTTTTCAAGGAAAAGTTTTCAGGGAACTCCGGCAAAAAGCAGGAGTTGACAGTCTGCTGCTTTCAGGCCAAATCCAGCCTGGGGCCTATTGCTGTATAAGCCCATGAACTAAGAATAGTTTTTCTATTTTTAGTTTTTTTTTTTTAATTTAAATTCAATTGGCCAACATATAGTATATCATTAGTTTTCTATATAGAGTTCAGAATTTATTTTCAGTCTTTAAAAATCAAAAGAAGAATATTTTATAACATGTGAAAATTATATGAAATTCAAATTTCTGTGTTCATAAATAAAGCTTTATTGGGACACGGTCTTGTGCAGTTGTTTATTATTCTCTGTGGCTGCTTTTGTACAAGAGTAGAGACCTATGGTCCACAAAGCCTGAAACACTTACTATCCAGCCCCTTGCAGAGAAAGCTTACTAAGCTCTGGTCTAAAGTGTCTGTGCAGTTACAATTACTCTATTATAAATCTTCATATGAACTTTGGATTATAGCCACAATTTTTATATTTTATAGTAAATATTCATCAAGTACTTGTCCTAGTCATACTGGATTGTTTTGCCTTTTATATGTACATTTGGCTGTAAACTTTTTTAAAACCTTTGCATATCAAACCTAGTTTCTTTACCTTTAATGATACCCTTAATTTCTTAAATAGTGTGAGTGTGTGCTTCTTTAATAGGTTGGATAATAGGCAATTCAATTTTCCTATACTTAAAAACATGATTAACTCTTTAATATGTTTAGACATATGTTTAATATGTTTGGAAAAATTAGTGTGATTTACACAACTCTATTAAATCATTTTTGCATGATATGCATTTAACCAAGTGGTACTTCTCAGTAATTCCTGTACCTACAACTATGTTGCTTCTAATTTGTCAGGTGTCAAGTTCTAACACTATCTTAAATCTATTTCCGAGGTAACAGATCTTGGAAACTGATCCCTTTTTCTGTTGATGACCTAATAACTAGAGCTTCTTGTAATGGTCATTTTATAACATTTTTATATCTGCTAAGGCCAGTCTACTATTATTACCCTAAAACTAGAGGGAATATTCTTCCCCATTCATTGACCCTTCTGAATATCTTTCAAGTGCTATAAAATATGTTTAAGGCGATTTTAGTATTACATTAAGTTAACCTAGGGGGCATTTTCATGTTCATCATGACATAATTTTCCCACCAATGCCAGACTTCTGCCTATTCACATATCTATGACTTTTAAGAAATAAATAAAAACAATAGTGTCGAACATTACAACACAGGGATGCAATCAATTCTATTTAAATTCATATTTATTTTAGGAGACAAGTACCTTTCTGTTTAAAATTCTGGGTATTTGTATTTAATTATGTGTGCACAACCTGAGTACATTTTCACATTCCATATTCTAGGGAAAATAGAAGCTCCTTCCTGACTCCTCACCTGGTTATACTCCCCTCCCCATAGCCATGCTGCTCTTAGAGAAGCCTATAAACTCTGTCAATGGGTAGAACCCTGCAGAAAAGACCACAGATTATTTTGTCCTGTTTGTCATTATCTTCCTCTAATATTTCTCTAAATTTACTGTTCTTAAGGTCACCGTGACTTGTCATACAACATGATTGATCATAGGGAGATACGGCAAGATTTGGATCCTCCCATAAATGCTCAAAATGTAATAGTTTCAACTCAAAATCACCGTTTGGCTTCTAGCAGCAAATCCTTTCATATTTTTGTAACTGTCCCTCCTTATTGACGGAAGCTATTAAAAGCTTAGTTTCTTCCCTCAGATCCCTATGACTGATCTCCCAACTTGGAAATACTAGACACATTAAAAGTAGCCCCAACTGATCTCATGTGCATTCGAACCTCACAGAGTTCAATCTTCTAAAATGCTAAAAAAAAAAAAAAAAAAAAAAAAAGTCCCCTGTAGTTTCAGTGGTAGGTCTCTAAGGTAGAGCGTATTTGTTAAAACAAATCATGAGCTCCTTCTGGAGAACCATTAAGGTACAAACAAATAAACAATCACATATACTAGTGTAGGCTCTCAGGGACTGTGATTTAACTGCCTATATGACTCGAGTAGAATGAGCAGGATAACCAAGTGACAAACATAATCTCAAGATAAATTTGTCTAATTCCCAAGCAGAGTGTCATCAATATATGAAAAACCTCCTCCTTGATTTATCGGGGTTTTTATTAAAAATAAAATGTTATACGGGGCGCCTGGGTGGCTCAGTGGGTTAAGCCGCTGCCTTTGGCTCAGGTCATGATCTCCGGGTCCTTGGATCTAGCCCCGCATCGGGCTCTCTGCTCAGCAGGGAGCCTGCTTCCTCCTCTCTCTCTCTCTGCCTGCCTCTCCATCTACTTGTGATCTCTCTGTCAAATAAATAATAAAATCTTTAAAAAAATAAAAAAATAAAAAATAAAATAAAATAAAAATAAAATGTTATATCTGTAAAGAAGAGGAGAGGGGATGTGAGTAGGGTCTGTTTGTCTTCCTGAAGTTTCACCTGTAAGTCTACACTGAGTGGCCACACCAAACAACGACGCTTAGCAGACCGGTCTTCTCAACAACTATACGTTAAATCCTACAACTCTTCCATCCGGAAAAACTGCTCAATCTCAAGATAGATAATGAACAAAAGAGTCTGAGCTTTTGGAGTTTAGGGGAGGGGAAAGGTTGATCAAGCCCACTTAGCACACTCCTGAGATGTGAAAGACTATGGGAAAAGCGACTTTCCCTGTTAACGGTCCCCACCCCCTCCTTTCCAACGAAATGGAATGCTTTGCTATGCAAATTATGAGTCTGATCTCAGAGGAAGTGAAGGACTCAAGGTAGTAAAGGAACTCACCTTTTGGAGATAAATTAACTCTTTTAAGGTACCATTGAACAAATTACTTCTCCATGCTCTAAAAGTTCTCTTAGTGCCCTAAAACCTCAAAATCACCTGAGATTAGTTTGCTCCTTCAAGGGTCAGGCCTCCTAAAGAATGAGTCCCATTGGAAAAACATCTTTTGTCTGCCCTGGCTAAGGTACACAAAAGAAGCATGTGGAAATCACTCAGCAACTCGACATTTGTGTTTGACCCCAGCCAACTGGAATCTGAAGGTTGCAAGTGTCAAGGTCGGTTCTAGCAACCTAACTGAATAGGTTTCAATTTGGTAATTACTGTATTTAGATAATTCTGCCTCCCCGTCCCATGGTTCTCAGTTCCCAAGAAAACCCGTGCAGTCAGTCAGGGCAAGCAAATGAAGGGCATCCACTGAGTCCAGCAGCAAATTGCTCAACCAGTGCTTTCTGAGTGTATGAGACAGCTCTTTAGCATGTCTTTGCTTCTCTGGGTCACAGCTGACTTTCTCCAGAAAAGGCACATACTCCACAAATGACCAAATCAGGCAGGTACAAGTCCTCCAGTATAAAATTGTCTTGAGTCCTAGATGGTCAGGTAACCCAAGGAGCATTCTCTTTAGTAAGGGGACCACAACATTTGAGACTTAATGAAATCAGTAAGAATCTTCATGAAATTTGGAAGTTACAGCCAGGCTTCTTACAATTGCCTGAGAATAACTATGTCAGTTTTATACTCAGCCTACTTTCGCAAAGGAGGCAAGGCGATCCACATTACCATGCATATAAACTGTACATTAGAGATCTTGAATATGTTATGATTATTACATTTTCTGAAATTAAGAAAAACAGTATGAAGATATGCAAATACACCAACAGAAGCTGAACAATAACAACACAGAAAAACATAAACAGTTGTTTTTGGATGATGAGGCTCCAAGCAAATTTGCTTTCTTATAAATTTCTTTAAAATATTTAAAAACAGACTAGACACAATAGAAACAATAGAAGGAGAAAGACATGATTGCATTTAAGCAACTAGAATGAGATCTTACAATGCACATTGAATCCTGAGTCTGAAATTTCTGGAGGTGAAGTTAATGCTTTGGGTTATATAGCTCTCGTCAGTTCTTGAAATATACACCTTTTCTACTTTGGAATCCTAGGCCAATTCAAGGGATATTGGGTGTATCCTTAACCATACCTGTTGTTATCCTTGAAAAACAGCTCTACACTATTTTTCAAAATAATCAACATAAGTTTAAGTCAAATTGAATTCAGTTAGAAATTTTCTCTCCCTCTCCTTCCTCCCCTACCCCCAATAAAGTACATATCTCTGGGTTCAGTTAATAAAACTGAAAAAACGTATTGCTGAGGGACTGACAATGAAACTATGCAAAACCAGAATCTAATTGCACCCTGACCAAAGGGGATTCAAGAACTTATGATTGGGGATGGGGGGGGAGCTAGTCATTTTAAGAATATTTCTGTTAGAAACCAAGTCATAAAAGGTCAAGAGAGATCAATGAGATCTTTTCTTCAGAAACTTTGGCGAAACCCACTGAAACCAGGCTTAAGAAATCTCATCAGTAACAAAACTCAGCAAATTGTTGTTCTGTCGTGTCTTCTTTTCTTCAAATTTCACATTTTTGAAGTAAACATTTCTATAGTAATGAATCCTATAGTATTATATTTTCTGAATAGTTCTGAACCACAGAACAGCATTTTTATTTTCATTCAGGGCTCTTAGAGACTACTTTGAAGAGAGAGAGAAAGCAGAGACAATTGGAACTTGGTTTAGTTGATACCTTAGGTAAAGTGATTCATGAATTCTAATTTCAAATGGCTTCCTCGGTGACCAAATACTCTGATTTCTTTTTTCCAGGCTTTTTCAAACTTTCCGGTTTTTCAAGAATATTAGAGCAATTGACAATTTTTTTTCCTAAAACCAGCCACTTTGCTTCATGGGCGACCACTGCAGTTTTGAATCGTGTATTTATTCTGCTGCTAAGTGTTGAAAACATGGGGAAATGGGGCCACGGGGGCTACATTTGTAACCACTCAATGTATTTCTAGTTTTTAGAATGATGATAGTTTATCTCAAATAATATGCCAGAATAATTCTGCATCAATTCTACCTCCGCAGTCCCCCAGTTACCCGAAATTCCTCCAGGGTGTACTAATAACTTTCTGATTTCTCATGTAATGTAGGGTCACCAATGTTACTTTTGTATTATTCTTTTCAACTAAAAAAGAGAACGTGTGTACATTTTATACGATTTGCTGTGTCTTGAAGCAAAAGTATCACAGAGCAAGAGTTTGGAGACTTGGGTCTCAAGCTTTATTTTCCTTGATTCATCTTTGGGCGGCCGCCGGGTGGGGGGCGGTCACCATTTTGAGCTCTGGCCTTTGGATGAGAGTAGGGACACTGGGCGTCCCTGGGAGGCCCAGAGTTCAGCCTTGGTGCTGTCAAGAATTATGGGCTCGGCACCTCATTTCTGAAAGAAATCTGTCAACCCATTCTTGCACGCCCTCAGCCTCTTCTGTTCTCCTTCCCTGCAATGGGGAATCGTGGAGGCAATTCAGCGGGACCCCAGGGCTGTGCATCCCGAGGAGGCTGAGAGGGCAGCCAGCGCGACCAGTCTGATGTCCGACCCCCTGTCAGGGGGTCTGTTCTCCCATGCTCCCAGTTTTATGCGGACCCACTGGGAGCGTTGTGCAAGCTCAGCCTTGGTCGCTCATTTTGCTTTCCGCCTGCAGCCGCGGAAAAGCCTGAAGATCTCGACCCTCCTTACGCCTCTCCACCCGGGTGAGATTTTTCCCCAGACTCCACCGCTCTGCACGGCCGCTTGACCCCATTTCACGTTAAATGTGCTGAGCACCCGCCCTTAGGACCCGCGAGCACTAATCAGATCCATCTGTCGTTGCAGAACTTCACCTGAGCCCCGGGGCCCAGACCGAGGACGAGCTGGACGGGCGGCCAGCTCCGGGGGTAGGGAGTGGGGCCGGGGCTGGGGGGCGGGGGGAGGGCTGAAATCTGCAGTCTGGCTTGGAGCGGGCTGCGAGGAGGGAGCCCGCGGTGCATCTGCCGCCCCGCCGCCCAGTGCCCCGTCTAGTCCCCGGCGGGTAGGACGCCCCCTGGCGCCCCCGCCGCCGCAGCTGCCGCCGACCGGGGGAGCTCCCGGAGCAGGCGCGGGGCGGAGCCTGTGGGGCCGGATCTTGACGTCGGTCCAAGGCCGGGTGATTCTTGGGGTCCGCCAGCGCCGCGGCTGCCCAGAGCCCTCTCAGTGTGGTGCTGCCCGGCGGCAAGGGGCTGGTGGAATGAAGCACGGTCAAGACAGAAAACAAAGTCAGCAGGTCACCTGGCAGGTTCTGAGCGCATTATGCAACGAAAGCCTGGGAATGTGTGATGCGTTCCGGGCCCCGACTCCCTTCTCCTCTTCCCCTCTTTTTCCTTAAGCTCCTAGGAAGCCGGTTCCAGTTTAAAGGTTGGGCTGGGATCGACCGAGCAGCTCTTCTGATGTGCTTACGACTTTCCTGAACTCCTCAAGAGCGATTCTCCCTCCCCATCTTTCTTTAAGTAAAGGGAACATTTCTCTGGGGAAGAGACATGGGGTCGAGGGTCGGGGGACGGGCGGCGGCAGGCTGGATCCAAAAAACGATGCCGAGTACCAGTCTACAGCCTCCATAAAGTACTCGGTCGAGCGTCAGTCCAAAATAGAACGCTGAAACCTAAATTAAACCATCTCCACACACGTTCAACCCCTTATCTTCCCGGACCTCAGGACTATGACCTCAAACAGAATTTAAAGAGTTAAAGCTGGCCGTAGCTCGTTGTTTTTCATGCTAGCATTTGTGGCATTAGGACTATTTTGTTAACTAGGTATATGCAATTCACAGAATTTCACGGTAAATTCCCCAGACCAAATATTTGGCTGAACAAATAAACAACATTATCCATTCCTGAAAATAAGCCAGTAGAAGGAGGGGGAAGGTTGTGGGGGGCAGGGTGGTTGCTAGAAAGTGACCTGAGCCCGGCAGCCACCAGGCTCGGGATTCGCCCTCTGAGAATCTGTCCAAGCGCTAGAGATCTGCGGGTTCCGTTCCAATAACACGGACATTTCAGAAAGTTGCTGGAAATCGGGCAAAACAAATCGAGCCCGCCTGAGGGGAACCCATAATGGGCTTCCCTTAAATGATTTATTCGACCTCCATACCATTAATCAAAGGGGCAGCGACCTGGGGGGCTTGAAGAGGGGGAGAAGTATCCCTCTATGCAGGGAGTTCTGGAGGAACTGTGGAGTCTTGCTGCCTTTGCCTGGGGCTCTGATCTCCTCTCTCCACCTGCGCTCTCCGGGGAGCTGGGGCTTTGGCAACCGCTCCACTTCTATTTTTATTGGTTTCCACTAAGCTGCTCCTTTTGGAGGATTGTAGGACTTCAGTAATTAAAAACAAAAATGAGTCCTGCTTCACCTACCCCACCGCCAAGAGCATATGGAAGAGTTGTGTAAATGAATGCAGGGGGTGGGTGTGCACACACACACACACACACACACACCCCACCACTACCACTGGTACCTCCACCTTCATGAGGGAGAAAAAGACTCCTATCAGTCCACCTCACAAAGACAGTACGAAGACACAGCTTTGGTCCCAAACCTACCCGAGACTCTGCAGGGGAAAAGTACACACATAAGAAATGAACCTAAGCAGGCCAAAATGCCAAGGCTGAATTTAGTTGCTAGTGGCAAGTAAGGAAAAGCAAAGGTCTCTTCCTCTGGTCCTCTTAGCTTTTATATACAGGTCATTCTAGAGAGCCAATTCCCTGCCTTATTGGCAAGCACCTAAATGAGGGACACTCAACATACTAGCATTTTCCTTTTCAGTCCCAAATTGGACTTTTCTCCTTGAAGACACCCTGGCTCAGAAGAGCACATCCACTAGGTAAACTCCCTTTTTGCCCAGCTCTAGAGGAGGGGAGCAGGCATTTGACCTGAGATTGCATAAAGGACGATGTTTTCACAGTGCCTACTTAGAAATTTTGACCCTTCAGTTTCTGATCCCATTGTCATCCAGCCCAAACTGTTAGAATTTTGAACTCCATGAAGGCTTTCAGGTGGGGACTAGGAGACAAGGGGAAAAAGTCAAGAAGTACTGGAGAATTCCACCATGTGGAATATTAAAGTGTGGTCACCAAACTGGTCAAAGGTAAGGCACATTATTTGTTCTATTGAATAAAACCCACTTCACCACCACCCTGAAATCCTGTGTACACACACACACACACACACACACACTCACGTGCAAGGTGGTACACCAGTGCCTATCATGACTGGAGACACCCTAGGGTATCATAAAAGCTGCGGTGGGAGTTATTCCCTAGGGTTGAGACTCTATCCATTACACTCAGCTGGGACGCACCTCTAACAGGTGAGCAAAAACAGGAGATGTACAAGGAGCCCAAAACTGAGTCTTTAATCTGGCCTGCTCCTTTCATCCCACTGTTTCTCCAAGGCATGTGTCATCCAGATGGGAGAGGATACTGCGTCCTTGTTAACATTAAATAGAAATGGAAAACAATTCATCCTGGCAATTACCATCTCTCTACCATCAGTTTACTTCCTGTTCCTCCAACTTAACCACCTCCAGTTACCACCCTCCAACTTCCAACCTGCCTAGCCCCTCCTCAACAGGAAAAAAAAAAAAATCTCATTCAAAAGAGATGGAGCAGAAGAAAAAAGGATTAAAGAGAAAAGGAACAGTGTACCTTTAAAATAATGACTCATTTTATTTTTTCTTTTAATATGTAGTTATAAATATATTTTGTCAAAATATATGATCAATATGGTCAAAACATTTGCACGTAAAGTCATAAATAAGGTCAAGGTGAATGTTTAGGTTTTTTTTTTCTTTTCTTTTTTTTTCTTCTTTTTTTTTTTTTAAAGATAGAAGTCCAGCTATAAGGAAGCAGTCTGTGTAGTGTGTGGGTGAGTGGACAGGACCGTGTGTGTCCCCAAGGACTGCCTGATCTCAGCGACACCCACATCCCTCTACTACCATCTCCTGATAATTTTTCAGTACCACCTTGTCATACTCATCCAGGTACAGCATGGAGATGGCGCTCAGTTCGGTGGGAACACAACAGGCTTTGGGGATACTGGAGTTGACAGAGTTGACCAGGGTCTGCACAATGGCATGGTTGGTTGAGTTGAGGTGGTCGGCCAGTGGAAAGGGGCAGTCCCCGTGGCAGTAGAAGGCCTGGTAGCCTGGTGGGGCCACAATCCAGTCGTTCCAGCCCACATCGCTGAAGTCCACATAGAGCGAGTGGCGCCGGCAGTTCTTGTTCTTCTTCCGGGCCCGCTGCGGATGATGCTTGGGGCTCCGCTTGGCCCTCTGGCGTCGGATCAAGGCATGTCCACGGCCATCATGGCCAAAAGTGACCAGGAGGGGCCGGAGCTGAGCCCAATCCCCACTCCCTTGAGGTAACGATCGGCTAATCCTGACATGCTGGCCCTGGTGGGTCCGTGTCTGATGGAGGTGAGTCACCTCAATGGCCAGCCCATAGTTCGGCTGCTTCTCCCGGGTCCAGCGAAGGACCGCAGGGCTCACATCAAAAGTTTCCCACCGTGTCACATTGTGGTGGACCAGTCTCGTGTCCAGTAGTCGTGTGATGAGGTGCCCACGCGCCACTTCTGCCGGGGGCTTCATAACCTCATAAATGTTTATTCGGTGGAAGCCCTGCTCCCAATCAGGGCCCTGGTTCACCTGCTCCCGGAAGAGTCGAAGCTCTGCAGAGGAGATCACCTCATTCTCTGGGATGCTACTGAGGTTAAAGAGGAAACGAAAAGCAGAGTTTTCGCTGGTCCCTGGGATGTTCTCCAAATGTTCTAGGCACAGTCAAGGAGGAAAAAGAAAAAGGGAAAAGAAAAAAAAATAAAAGCACATTAACTTTTTTGAGAAATCTAAAAGTCAAGAAATAGCTTTAGTCGAGAAGCTTTGGGTGATGGGTGCTGAATTCTGCTTACCTAGTGAAAGCCCATTTGGGGAAATAAGCATATCTTTTAATCTGAAGGAACAGATAAATGGGCAGCTAGCAAACCAGCAAAACTTAGCTAGCATTCAGCAAGCACCAAAGACAGAAAGTATCTCCCAACCTCCTTTATATGTCTAATAATTTCCATGTGTCAACTCCTTACTCCACCACCATCAGACTCCCCTTTTAAAGCTCTCTTGGCTTTGTGTACACAGTTTTCTTTACAAGTGGTTATAAAGAAAAAGGGGGGGCCAACAGAACAGAGGCAGGAGGAAACATGCTCACAACTACCCTCTCCCTCTTCTTCCACTTTCGAGTATGTTACTAAACATTTCCCCAGCGATCTTGGAAACACAGAGCATGCCTTGTTGATCATGTTACAGAGGGGAAAATAAATTCCAACACAGTAATGATGCTGGTGGATTAATAACTCAGATTTACTTTGGAAAAGAAACATCCGCTAGGAAACATTCAGATCGGATTACAAGGCCCCTATTGAATAAACCTGACAAACACACAGCTGTAATATTAAATTCAGTAGGTGCTTTGAAAAAAACGGGCAGAAAACCTGGCAAAAAAGGCTTTGATATAGCAAAAACACACCACAGGGGCTAGCCCACGTCTGAGTGGTGTCATTCCCCTTTCCCCGAACCCCTCCCCTCTGTCTCCAAAAAATAAATTCAGCCACAGCTCTTGGAGGTAAGCAGCTCTGTTCTCCAGCGTCCAGGATTTGGGGCTTTGATGTAACCTGAACTCTTCTCTCCCAGGGCTTCCATGGCCCTACCAACCAGCCCTACTAGCCCTCCCCCGCCAGGGACTCTCCGCACGGACTGACCTTCGTGGTGGAAGCTCCTCACGGTGTTGGCCCTACTGGCGGGGCGCTCAGGGTATTCCAGACCGATGCTGTGGATCTGCTCTTCCTCCTCCTCCTCCCCAGACTGGAGCCGGTAAAGATCCCGCATGTAATCTGGGATGACGGCACTCTTGCTAGGCTGCGGGCGGCGGCGCAGCCCGAACATCTGCAGAAGTGTAGCCTCGAAGTCCCGCAGGAGCTCATGGCTCTGCCCTGAGCGGCGTCCTCCCGCGTGGCCCTGAATCTCGGCGACTTTTTTCTTCCCCGTCTCAGGTATCAAACTAGCATGGCTCGAGCCTCCTAGCAGGACTTGGCATAATAAAACGACCATCAGCATTCGGTTACCAGGAATCATGGTGTCTCTGGGGAGGGGGAGGAGGTGGAAGGTTAAAGAATAAATAAACACCAATAACGAGAGAGAAACAGAGATGTCTCTGCATATGCATATAAGGCTAGTGATGGAGGGTCAAGATGTAAAACAGGTCAGAAAGATCAAGTTTGTGTCTTCTCCCTCACACACCCCCACCAGCACCAGCTGCAGCCATGCACGGCCTGAAAGTAGGAATTGCCCTGTAATTACTTGGTCTAACTTGTTTACAGTCAAATAACCCCAAATCAGATAGCCTCCATCCTGTTAATCTTTTTTTGTCCCAACTGCTATCTGAGCCATGATCTCAGCTTGGTTTCTTCAAGGATAAACAGTTAACATTGAGGAGGTAAAAAAAAAAAAAGGGTGGGGGAGGGAGAACTAAAATGCCATCGCTCTCCACTTCAGACCTTCAGCCTCTCTCCCTCTTCCTCCACCCCCCTTCCTCCTCCGCCCTCGGAGCCCAACTTCCACAACTTCCAGTTGGTTCGGAGCAAGAGGGTGGGCGAAGACTCAGGGTGGCGGGGTCCAGAGGCTGAGACCAGAACGTGGTCTGGGAGCTGACCGAGTAAGTGGCTTGACGGTTTATTTTACTGTGGCTGATGAGTTTGAAATGCCCAGCAAAAAGCATCTGATCGCGCCCGCTCACTCACTCCCAGAAAAGCAGGGAGTTTTGACAAGCAGCTGGGAACAAGCACGGGGGCGCTCCCCAGTTAAGTGTGCGTGTGTGTGTGTGTGTGTGTGTTCGCCCAGAAAGGACAACCCCGGGCTGCGGACCTTTCATCTCTTTAGCCCCCTCCTGCTCCCCTTTCTTGCAACGCACACCATCCGAGAGTGCGAGTGGGAACAAGCAGAGCTTTAAACAAAACCGGTACGCTCAGAGCCCAGCGGCTGCCTGGCCAAGAAGAAAGCGACAGCGCTGCCAGAAAGCGGAGTGTGAACTCTGGAAAAAAAAAAAAAAAAAAGGTCCGACGGGAGGGACCCGAGGCGAGCAGGGGTGGGGAGGGCAGAGTGAAATCCCAGGAAGGGGGGAAGGAAGAGGTGTCTACTCACTGACAGAAAACAAGGCATATAATAACAGTCCATGATTCTTGACAGCCAATCTTGAACAAACTTGCTGGAAAGGCTCAGAGGAGCTGCGGCAGCGCGTTGCTCTGGATGGCACTACGGAATGGCTCCTAAAATGAATATTTGAATATAATGAGACTCTGGCGCAGACTGGCTCTGTTTTTCTTCCAGCCCCTCTGAGTCACGTGAACGCAGAGGCCCCGCCCCGCGCACGGAGGAGCCCGCCCTTCCCGCGGCGGGCGGCGAAAGGGCGCGCGCGTCCTCTTCCCGCGGCCCCGCCCCCTCCAGGAGAGGCCAACCCCCGCGCGGGCCGCGGGAGCCGCCAGCGGTCCGGGAGGAGCTCCGCGCCGCACTCGGCGCAGCCCCCGGCCGGTCCCCGGGCGCAGTTCACTAAGGACGCGGTCCTCGCTTCTACTTGCGACGTTCGGTGCAGCGGCGCGGGCCCTCGCGCCAGCGGCCTGAAGCCGGAGGATCTGGGGCGCACCGTGGGGGCTGCGCCTCCCGCGCGATCGCGGCTCAAATGGGGCCGGGAGCGGGGGCGGCGGCGTCTCAGCAGCTCAAAGCCTTGCCAACCCAGGGGCACTTAAAAAGGAAAGCGCTGAGGGACAGACAAACGCGCGCGCGCGCTCCCCGCCACTTCCTCCCCGGGGTCTCGGCGAGGCCAAATATTGCTCCCAGCGACAGCCCTGGCGAACTCCTGCGACGGCTCGGACTAGCCGGGCTGGCGCTCGAGCTCCCAGCCGAAAGCGGCCGCCCCTGTCACGCACCGAGCCGGAGGGGGAGGTGTTAGGCGGAGATCCGTGTGGGAAAGTGGGGAGGGAGCGGCCGCTCCATTGCGGAGAGAATCTCCGCACCGCGTCAGCCTCGGGGTCCACTCCGAGCAAAGCAAATCCCCAAAGAAAGCGGTCCTCGAGCCATTCTAGGCGGAGGGGCGGACTCAAAAGGAGACGTCGCCGCGGAAAGGGCGCATCACAAGTTTCGGGTCTTAATGTCGCTGAGGTTTTACAACTCCCGGCCCGGCGCAGAAAGGAAATCCATCCCACCGCGTTCCCAGGAGTCGAGAAAACCGTGAACAGCTTTCGGCCTGCGCTCGACCTCTGTGTCTTCGTCTCTCGCTCTCTTTCTCCAGATTGTCTTATTTTTGAAACCACCACTCCTCCCCACCCCGCCACTTCCTCCCCCCACCCCCTTCCTCCTTTGCACCAGCTGCAGAGTCGCAGCAAATATTTCTTCAAGAATCTTAACCAACCCACAGCTCAAGGAATTACCGGGATGTCCTGACTTTAAGGGAAGATGGTGCGTGCGGGGGTCGTTCTGCACGGGGGCCTTCACAAAAACCTGCCCCGCGCGACTCTGCCTCGGCCCCAGCCCGCCGCGGGGTCCCGAACCCCAGACTCCTGCTCCCAAGACCACCGCACCCGCCCTCCCTTCCGAGGCACTTTCAAGTTCCAGCCTCGGGTCTCTGCAGAGATCCAGGGCTCAGGTTGCCCGCCTCTCTCCCTCACAAATTTGGTTTTCTTCTTGGGGGCACGCGCGGAAAGCGTTCGAGGAAGAGTAAAGAATCAAGCGCTTAGCTCTCCCTGGGCTCCCCGGCTGCCCAGCGCCGCCCCATACCGCCGGCCGGGGAGTGGAGGCCGCGGGCGCCCCTGCGCGACCGTCGGCGCCGCGCGACAGCCGCGCCGCTGCGTGAGCCGCTCTACGGTTTTCCCGCTCCGGCGCCACCGCTGGGACTGACTGCGAAAGGGCTGGGAGAGCAAAGAGGGCTGGGTTGGTTGGTTGGTTGGTTGGTTGGTTGGTTTTCAGACGCCTGGAACCTTAGATGTGCCCGGTGGGAAGCGCTGTAGAAGTGGGAAAAAGACGGAGAAGAGCCAGTCCCCGCGGGGCGAAGGGCCGGTGGAAGGGGCGGGCGCTCGGGATCTCCGGACTATCCTCTGCCCCTAGGAATCTCCCCGGGCGGCGGCGGGAGCGCGCGGCTCTATAACCCGGGGGCCGGACTCCCCGGGTAGTGTTTCAGTTTTGGATTTCGTAGGATTCGTCTCTAATCCCGCAATTACCCTCCTTCCCCATTTTTTCTTCGATTAAAAAAGACAAAAGCCCCAAAGGACGTCCGTCTCCAGAATTTTTTCTGGGGGAGAGAGGGTGCCAGGGACGAACTCGTGGCGTTGTCCTTTACTTCCCCGCCAGAGACTTCTCCCGACGCCGAAGTTTGCCCAGAGGTGGCCTCGGTTTACCAAGTCTATGTTTTGGGGGCGCGGGGCGGGGGGTGGGGGCTAACGTCTCACAAAGCTTTCAGCCCACAAACTGCGCTCCTCACAGTCCATCCACCTAAGCGGTGCGCAGGAAGCGGTTGAGGCCTCCCGCCCAGCTCTGGCCGGGAAGGGTCCGCAGGGACCCGGGAATTCCCGGACCTTTGACGGTTGGCTCTGGGCTGAGAGGACCAGTATAAGCCTCGGTCCGCAGGGCGTCTCGCCAGCGACTCCCTATGGGCCACGACACCGCAGGAAGACGCGTGCCCGCAGCGCCAGGCACCCCGACAGCACCCTACAGACCCTACACCAGGAAATGATAGGAGAGAGGCCCCTTGGATGCTGCAAGTTCCTGAAAACAGCTTGTGGATAAGGCCCGTCGTGCAGCCGCAGTTCGCGTGCTCTCAGGAGCTCCCGCTGGCTGGGGACCCGGTCGGGTGACACTCCCCTCGACGCAGCCCGCAGCCCCTAGGGCGGCGCGCAGGCTCCGGAGGTAGCAGGACCGCGCTCCCGGCAGCAGAACCAAACCTGGTTAAGTGTTCTTCCTCCACCTCGAGGTCCCTCGGCCCCCTCATACTGTCGGGACTTCGGAGCTACAGTCCTTTCTGTCTCGGCCCTTCCCGTCCGGGGGTCGCGAACACCAGAGCCCCCGCAACGCGTTCCGCTCAAGACCTCGCAGTCTTTCCCAGCGACCCCCAACTAAAGGCTCCTCTTCTTCCCATCTCTTCTGCCCGGAACCTACCAAAGGTGAAAATCGCCCGGGGCCGCCGGACAGAGAAAGTGGCCTCGGTAGAGGCAGTAGCAGCTGCGGAGGTGTCCTTCAGCGCCAGCATCCCTACCTCTAGCACCACCGTTGGGGGAAAATAGGCCACTTAAGTGGGGCCAGAGGCTGAGCACCCCCGCTGTTCCCCCCACGGATGCTCCCCGGCCCCCTCTGCCCGGCACCCCTCGCCAGGTAGCCTTGCTCACCATAGGTCCCTGCAGTAACGGGCTCGCCAGCAGCAGCTCCTGGGGACCTCTGAACGGCTGCAGTGAACCTGGGCAAGGGCCGAGGACTGGGGTGCTGCAGGCTCGAGACGGCGCGGATGGGAATCCCATCAGGGAGAGAGGCGAGATACTCAGCCCCGAGCAGCGTCTCAGGCTCCCGTCCCTCCGCTCGGATGCCACACTCACCTAGCTTCCGGGCAGGGCTCCGCTCTCCTTCCCTCCCTCCCTCCTCCTCTGCCCTCGTGCATCTTCTCCTTCCCCCCTCTTTCCCTCGCTCTTTCTTTCTTTCCTTCCTCCTCCTCGTCCCCGGCAGCCCCTCCTTTCTTCCCTCCGCCCTCGCTCGCCTCCATTCTGGGATGAGAGCCCCGCCCACATCCTCCCATCCAGCCGCCGGGCCTCGCCTCGGAGGCCCGGGTCCCGGAAGCCCTGGCTGCGCCTGAGTCTGCAGCTGCTGCCCGGGCCGGGACGACGCTGCTTTCAGCTCGGGGAAGCGGCCGGGGCTCACCTGGGGACCACGTGCAGAGGTACTAGAAAGCATGCACCGACTAGTCGCCGTACCTTCCAAAAATACCCATGGGAGTCTGGGCTTCCCCGAGTTTAGAGTAACTGCTGCCCAAACTGATGATTAAAACACTGAGTAATCACCATTTACCCCAAGTAATTAGAGATAATGAAACACCTCTAAAATCAGGTTATGGAAAAAGGAGCTGTTGGATTGCTTTAAAGAGTGGCCTTCCATAAACTGTTAAAGGATTTCCAAACAGTGAGAAACAGGCTGTGCGCAGAACTGTGTGCTCTAAGAGGCACTTCTTTGGCTATCGAAAGGTGACTTTCCTTCCAAAACATTGTTTTCAATGCTTCTTGTGGAAAGCCTTGGCGATGACCCTCAGAAATATGTCCCCAATAAACAGGTGAGTTTTGCCCTCCCAGTCCAGGCCTAACACTTTTGAGGACAGTGGTGGCATGGAGACAGACTGGGGCCATGTTTTTACAGTTAGAAAAGCCTGCTTATTATCACTCAGAAACCCTCTTAAGAACCACCACAGAGGTCATTTTTGTTGTTATTGTTGTTTATTTGTGGCACACCTGGGAATACTTAAACTCAGCAAACTGACCTTCTCAGGAGGTAACCAACCACTAAAGCAGCAACCTTTTTGGCCACAGGGAGACAAGAAAAGACACCCTTTGTTCTGTTTTTAAAGGAAGAAAAGGATGAGGCGTTGGCCCTTTCTTACAGGAAGGTGCTAGTAATCATATTAGCAGGGAGGTGGAATGTGTGCTTAAAACCTTCCCAAACAGGAGTTAATTTCACACGGTGTCTCTGATGCCACAGTGCGGGAGCTATCAGCATCATCTCCCTGGTTTACAAACACAGAAGGGGAAGAACAGCCAGGTTAAAGGATCTTGCCCAGAGCCCTGAAGTAAATCACAGGCTCTGCTCTGGATTTCTGAGCTAATACTGCAGGGCGGGGCTGAGGGTCACAGCCCTGAGCTCAGGGTAGACCAGGGAGTGCTGGAGGACTGTGCCTTTTCTGTCCGGATTTGGATTTCGTACCCTGGGATAGCTACTACTCTTCACTGTCCCAGCAAAACATTTAGGTCTTTACTTAAACAGGTATCTATCCTAGGTAACTCACCTACAAAGACTTTTACATTAGCACACCTTCAATATTTAGAAAACAGGAACTACTTTCTATGTGGAACACAGATCACCAAAGGCTGGAATTAGATGAAATGGGGCGGGCGGGGGGGGGCACACAACTATGAGAGCAGGGCCAAGGCATCCTGCCATCTTTTCCAGGTTAGGCCTGTGAGGTCTTTTAGCTTAATAATGCCTCAAACAACAGAAAAAAACTGTACAGTTGAGCATGTTCTTTAATTCCTGTGGGCCTTGGTTTTCTCAGCAGCAGAAGGAATGTACTTGGACAGTTTCCATACCCCTTTTCAATTTGAAAATGATTTCATTTTTTAATTGAAATTCATTAAACACCTATTTTCTTTCACTTTAAATCACACCTGAGCTCACCTCTTCTAGAAACCTCTGATTAAACAGGGCAGGGCAATACCACTACCCTGAAAGGATGACTGACAGGATACCTCCAGCTTCCAACACAGAATCACATCAACTTTTTAAAAAGATTTCATTTTATTTATATGAGAGAGAGAGCACACACGGCGAGGGGTGGGGGCTGTAGAGTGAGAGGGAGAGAGAGTCTCAAGCAAACTTCATCTGCACTTCACAGAGCCCAATGCTGGCTTCTATCTCCAGACCCTGAGATCACGACCTGAGCCAAAACCAAGAGTCAGAAGCTTAACCAACTGTGCCAACTAGGCACCCCCAGAATTACATCAATTACTACTAATAATGAAACAAATTAAAATTCCATTAAGTAGTTATCTAATGTCCATCCTGGAGCATTAGGCAGTGTGCTCCTTCCACACACTGCCTAGAGTAAGGACAGATTAAGTGTTCACTGAGCCCCCTAAAACAATCAGTATTGTTTTAATCATTAACGAAATGTTCTTCTTAATATTTAAGCTCAAAAACAACAGTGATATGCTGTGTTTAAAAAAAGGGCTTTATTTTAAGGCACAAGATAATAGGTGGGGTTTTTTTAATCCAAATCCTTTTGGATAATTGCTATTATCTCATTTTGCTGAAGCCTAAATAATAAAGTAGCCATTGGCCCACCCATGAGTGTGTGAAACTCATAGTCCAGGAGTTTCTAATTAAGCTACCTGACATACCTTGTTTAGACCCCGATATGAATCTTTAGATGTGTGGTGAAAGAACTCAGCTTCAGTTCTCTTTGGACAGCTTTATTTCTAGCCCACATTGTACAAACCATTTATTATCACCTCCTTTTACTCACTCCTCTTTTCCTTTTTGCTTCCAATCTCTCATGCCAAAGAAGAAATTACTTGCTCATTAGAGAACTAAATCCATTACAGCCCAGCGATCAGAGCTGTTGAGGGAAATCAGTCCCTACCTCAAGCTTCTTGTGAGTCCTGGTTTTTTATAGAATATAATATAGCTGGACCAAATGAAGCTGTGCCCTTAAATCATTTAGATTAGGAGGAAACATCTATTGTAATTCAAGAGTTAACTATTGCTCTTCTACTGCTACTGGTAAATGAAAGGGTTTGTTTGGGTTTTTCCTGGGAAGCTTCAAGAAAGAGTAGCTGGACAGAAAACCCTTAGGACAGCCTTTCTTAAGGTATGTTCTGAGGAGCATAAGCTTTAGACCAAGGCTGGATACTGAGAAATGCAGATTTCTCAGCTCTGCCTACCTGAGATCTATGCATTTCACAAGGTTTCCTCAAGATTCTGAGCACACTAAAGCTTGAGAACTACAGTTTCAAAAGTTCTTTCACTTTTATTTTCAAGGCTGATGGATACCATTAAAAGGCTGATACCTAGACATTAGTAAACAAGCAAGGAATATGCTTGGCGTGTGCTTTATAAGCTGTTAAATATGGTAATTATAGTATTACTATGCCCAGAACACTCCAAATAGGTCTTTGCAAATGAAAAGATTTCTAATCCTATAGGTGTAGTAGTTCTTACTTCTAGGTCCTTGATTAAGAACCACATCAAGTTATCAAATGTTCTTTGTCAATTAAGTGTCTGTTGAAGATCTGGAGATATATTTTGAAGGAATCCCCAGCATCCTTGCTGACTTTTAAGAAACATTAAGGTAGATAAATTGGAAATGGAATTACAAAGGATCTCTGAAACTGGCCAGGACCATTCGTTTTGCTCTAATTTATACTTACCATTTGTTACATATTTGCTGTCTGGTCCTCATAACAACTGTCATAAAAATCCTTGGTCTATAGATGAGAATCAAATTTAGAGGAATCATACAAGTTTCTCAAGGTCACAGAGCTAGTAGGTCGGGGACCCAAAATTCAGCCCAGGTCAATTGCCTCCCCCTCCAAATGCCATTAGCTGGGCTTGTAGAGGGATGGAGGGACCCTGCCACCCTAACTCCCCCCACCACTAACGTCCCCCACCCCTGCTCCGAGGCCATAGCTTCTGAGTAGACAAGGCTTGCTCTGGGGGCTTTCCCAAGATCAAGGCAGTAGCTGCTGCTCTATCCTTACAGCACGTGGTGACAGAGAATGTTAGGATATGTTCCCAGTGCTCAGAAGACAGAACAAAATCAAGACCCAGAAGCTTACTTCATTGGGATTCTTATAACATAGCCCACCTTAAAGAAGTTCCTGTGAACTTCCCCAGGGGTAAAAGTTGTGATCTTGAGAAAGAAGCTGCTTACCTCTGCTGGGTCTTAATTTCCTCAGTGTAAAATGTGAGGACTGACCAAGTTCCTCACAGGTCTTGATGAAGATGAAGACTTAATAGATGAAGATGAAGATGTAAATGTAAAGAGAAAGAAATAATAATACCCACTAGCTAAAATCATGGTCAAAAGGTTTAACCTCCAGAGTCCTAGTTTGCTCTCGTTTATAATCTGAGAATAACAATTTCCATTTCATAATGTTCTTATAAGCATTAGGGAGTTAATATAATAAAATGGCAGACATAAAGTGTTCAGCAATATTAGCTATTATTTTTCTTTGCAAAGGTAATGATTACATGAGCAAAGTAGGTAAAAAGTCACTCTGGCACTGAATTTTATTTATTTATTTATTTACGATAACTTTTTAAAGGAAGGGGTTATAGTTCACATTTATTTTATAATCATTGGGGCTGCACGTGTCTTACATATTGATTGGATAAAGGCTGTTTATGTGAATCAGCACACACAAAGTTAACATTCATTATTTGTCTATATAAATCTGACCCATGAACAAATCTCTGCCAAGATGACTAATAAGTGTCAAAGTGGATAGGCATTAACTCCTGAGAACAAAGAAATATTAGACTAGATGAAACATTTTCCATCTCTGATTTTTCCCATCTCTAACATCTCTGACTTTTAATAATTTTTCTTTATAATATAAATCATTGACTCTCTACTTTCTGGAATACAGTTCTTTAAAAAAAAAAAAAATCCTCAAAACAGACCATCAAAAATGGACAGAGAATTCTAATCAAGATCCCAGAGAGATCAGACAGATGAAAAGACTGCTTTTATGTCTTAACATGTTTAACATGTGGATGGCAGACAGAGCATGGATATTGAAATTCCTCCCTTTCCAAAGAGGATGGCATTGGCATATAATGAAGAATACTTGGCTTCTCCCTGTTTTAAGCTTCCTCTGCTAAAAAGTAGTCAACTATACCCCCTTGCTTCTATGGCAGGGATGCTGCTTGGAAAAAAACTATCCTGAATTATGTTGAGAAGTCAAAACTTTGGAATATCTTCAATCCCAGCATATATTTCTCCCTGTGGCACATTCAGAGTGTGACCTGGATAAAAATGCAGTGTCACTATGGGATGAGTTTTGGAAGCAGGAACATCAGGCTGTACCAAATGAGTTGTTATGGTCTCCCAACCGGAAGTCAATTGGGCAATACCATCTAACCACCTAAACAGCTCAGTTCAAGTTAACAGCTCTCTAGCCTTTTGCAAGGAGAGTTTTTGTCCAAAGGGATATGTGATCCAAGAAATTTTTGTTATACAAATAAAACTTGGATGTGTTTACAAATAATCTAAATATTTCATGGTACTGGGGAAGGGGGAGGGGAAATCCTTTTCCCCAATGTCTTCCTCAAGAATAAATGTCTATTATTTGTAATCCCCTCAGGGTTTATGTATAGATGGATTCAACATTCAAAAATGCTTGTTGATGTTCACTTTGTGAAAATTCATCAAGTTGTATACATGAGATTTGTGTGCTTTTCTGTGCGTGTTATATTTCAATAAAAGTTTGGTAAAAATATGCTTTTGAAATTATTCCTTAGGGTTATTTGCTTCTGAAGCCCACCAGAAAGAGACGATGTTTCTAGCCACCTCAGTGACCAGAAGGATGTGCACGGGGTTGCACAGGGTGAAGCTAAGGGAAGCAATCTGGGCACAGCACCAAGGAAACCGACCTGGGGCTTCAGGGAATCCGCTCTGGGGTCTCCAGAAGACGAGCAGTTGCAGCAACCAAGGCCGGGCATTTGGGGCGCAGTGCAGCCCAAGGTAGGAGGGCAAGACGCCTGATGCACCATCCTGCACTCCTCTCTAGACCAAGAGTGCCAGAACCTCTGGGTCGGAAAAAATGTTCACGGAGGCATCTGCATTTCGGACTCCTCTCTTCCCCTCCTTTGCTTCTCTGGCTGGGAGGCTTGGAGAGGGCATTACAAAGTGTCAATCTCTAGGGGGAAAGGCGAGGACACCGAATATATATTTCTGAGGACAGAAATGCCCTAAGCCCAAAGAAAAGGTTAAGAGCTTCAGAGAAAGAAATGCGCGCCATCTCCAGATTCTGGGAACCTTGGGCTTGGCGACTGGGCTGCGGACGGGCTGGGGACATGACAACAAGAGAGAAAACGGGGCTCCGAAGGAACGCCTCCTCTCTCACATGCCTCCCCGAGTCCCAGTTGGGACGCAGAAATGGCTCTTAGGTGCACGTGACCTTGGGTGCCCAGGGCCAGCTGTGAGACCACGCGAACTCGGGTAAAGAAAGCGTGAGGTGAGAGGCTGCGGGAAGGGGGCCGACCTGCGTTTGGGGAGAGCGGAGACGCACCTAGCTCTCCCCTCCTCAGGCGGACGCAGGAGGAGGTGCGGACGCCTGGCAATTCTCTGGCAGGTGCGCAGCAGGCCGGGGACGCGGGCCTCGCCGACCGCACCGCGTTCTATCGGGTCACACGGGGCCGTGGGCTTCTCCGAGGTTCCTCCCGAGAAACGTCCGCTCGCGTCCCCCGATGTCCGAGAGCCCGGGCGGAGGCTCGGGAGGCTGCGGCGCCCGCTCCTCGGACACATTCCCTCGCGTCCCGGCGGCGACGCCCGCGTGAGCGGCCTCGGGTGTCAGCGCAGGCCGGGGGGGGGACGCCACCCCGCGCACGTCCCGCGGTCGCAGCACTGCAGTCTCCTGCCGCGCCCCAACCTCTGGCTCTGGCCCTCCTCGCTCTGCGGCTGCACCTGCCTACCTGCGAGAGCTCTCAGACTCGCTTTGCAAGATCTGTGCCCCAGATGGCTAATCTGACCCCCATGTGAATCCACAGCGAGCGCCCGGGCCACCCGGGCGGGCCACCCGCACAGAATTGCCGTGCGACCCCGAGAGTGGCTCCTCAGACGTGGAGTGTTCGCACTGCTTTCTTCGTCCACCTGGACTTGGAAACACCGGACTCCTTTTGGGGAGAAGGGGGTTGGAAGTAAGGGAGGCAGGGAGGGAGGGAAGGAGGAAGAGTTCTAATGTGGTTCCTGCAACAGTCTGGCCCTTCCACCAGCATCAGCCACCCCTCCCCCAACAAGCCCCCAGATATGTTGGGGCACAGGGTACTGGAGTCCTGCTTCTACTCCCAGAAAATTAAGTTTGGCTAGTATTTGTTAAGCTTGCGTCCTTACCTAGACACCCCCTCCCCTACCAGTTCCATCTTTTGATAGGTTGTCCAAGGCGAGAGTCTGGTTTTCCCCATCCCATAAGGAGAAGAGGGAGCTTCCTCAGGTGCCTGAGCTCCTGGGATCTGCGGTGTCTACTTGCCAACCCTTGCAGTAGTGATACCTGCAAGTTTAGGTCACATCAGAGAGTGAGATTAGTAAGGCTAGAAAGGAAGACCAGGGACCTGGCACGGAGAAGGCCAACAAGAGGTGTAAAGTTCCTGGAAAAACTTCACATGGTCTCTGGTGGGGCAAGGGACCATTGCCAAACAACCTGGGGTGCCCTACCCTTTCCTCAAGAGAGGTAAAAATGCAACATGACAAGAAGACTCCTTTATTCAGTACATGGGAATGTCAGGCTGGATTTTGAAGACTTTGCTTCAAAGTTCTGATACTTGTTCTGAAAATCTTTTTGTGTCTCCATCACTTCCTAAGTGTGTTAGGGTGTCAGCTGTGGGTAACAGGTCGATATGACTTCAGTTTGCATCTGTGCTGTGCCACTATTGCATCTGATTAATTCTTTAGCTGGACCCTGAGAAGGTTGGATACTATGGTGTTATGTCCCCAGCTTTAGACAGAACTAAAAAACAACAAAACAAAATAGAAACTGGAGGATTGAAAAACAAAAGGTTTTAAGGGGAATATTAAAGAGAGTGCTGGCTTTCCTTCTCGTATATAAATAAAATGCTAATCCCTTTAAATTAGATATTCTTAAACCTGCTAAGTGGCATCATTAAGGATCTCTAGATGGATTTTAGGGGATCTGTGAAAACCACAAAATTTATGCATACAATTATGGAAGTAGATGTAAAAAGTGTAGGGGGGGTATAAATTTATCAAATTTTCAAAGGGATTTGGACTCAGGAATTGTTAAAAACCTGTAGAATATGCTGCTTCCAAATCCGTTTCTTAACTAGGAGAATGTCTCCAAGCTGTACACACAGAAGCCTTGACTTAGTGGTACATAGCTTTCACACTCCAAAGCAATTTTTTTTTTTTTTTTGAGACTTTGAGAGAAGGGGAGGGGGGAGAGAATTGAGCCCCCAACAGGAGCAGGGGGAGGAGCAGAGGAAGAGGGAAATTGCGTCCAGGAGACTCCTCACTGAGCGTGGATCCCAAAGTTGATCTCCATCCCAAGACCCTGAGATCCTCAGCTGAGGCAAAATCAAGAGTCTGAGCCACCCAGGCGCCCCCAGAGCAAAATGTTAATGCTCCACTGAGACAACAGAAATGTCTCTCAATTTAGAGGGACACCTATAAAGGGAAGGAGCCTGGCAGAAGTGCAGAAAAGTGACTTGGAAACCAGGTTCCTGCTCTGCCCCATGTTAGCTGTACCCACCACTTGGCCCCCCAAGACTCTCTGAGATTTTTAGTTTGTAGATCAAACGCTGCAGTATATGTGAAGCTAATTCACAGATCACAAAACATATGGCTGGTGGCATTTATTTATGGAAATAAGTGCTGATGGGTTTCCACACTCATCCACATGATGAACAATTATGTAAATAATTATAATTAGGTGAATATTTGCATATTTTTTCCAACAGTATATTTATGTGGCAAATCAGCATACTTTGGATTCCTGATCATTGTTTAGGTACCTTCATGTTTCATTATTTCATTTAATCCTGGGACAGTATATTTATGTGGC